>NW_017963641.1:827787-1249209 GCF_001661415.1 Suhomyces tanzawaensis NRRL Y-17324
AGCATATTGAATTGTGTAGAGAAAAGCGATTCTTCTAGATGAGCAGGCAAGAGAAATTATGAGAGGTGCTTGTCTGGTTTTTTTCGATTACATTAAAGCACAAATCTCTAGATGTGCTACACGATTAATTTGTAGGCAGGGGAGAGGGNGGCAATTTTTTTTGGAGGTATGAATAATCTGCCCTAAGTATGAAAAGTTCCGGCCCCTATTACGAAAATCGAGTTGCCCGTATTACGAAAAATTCCGAGCCGAGGGTTCGAATGTTCTCTAAAAACACTGTAAATTCCTTACGTCATGCACCGTTCACCCGAACTCGGACCGTGCAGAAAAGTTATCAGATTGATCTGACAACCTTTACCGACGCGGACTATACACGGCACTGATTCACGTGATGCTTCGTAACATGGTGGACTACGCCTAATCTAAGGTATATGATCTCTCCTACCTCCTATTTTTTATCATACCATACCATGTCAGGATTTGAAGACTACTTTTCTGTTCAGGTGTTTCTCATAGTGTTGAGGGAAACCTTAGAGCTGGCCATCATCATCTCTGTGCTCTTAGCCTTCGTCCAACAGAGCTTCAAGCCAAAAGAGGCCGTGAAATATGATAGCATACGCGAGCCAGACTCACTGGACGAATCTGCCGTTGAAGCTGTCGTTGGAGAAGTCAGTGGTAATGGGTTGGCCTCGGCGTACGATTCGGAGTCCACCTATAAATATCTTCGTCTTCAAATATGGGCTGGTGGACTTTTAGGCCTTGTCTTATGCCTCTTCATCGGGTCGATAATCTTAAGTGTATTCTACATTCTAGGTAATGACTTGTGGGCGGTGGCAGAACATTATTGGGAAGGAACCTTCTCTATTCTCGCCAGTATAATCATTTCCGTAATGGGCATCAAGATTTTGAGAGTCAGCAAAATGCAAGAAAACTGGAAGAGGAAGTTGTCAGCTATTCTAGTCAATTCTGATTCTTTGAACAAGGCAGTGGAAGGACATAAATCCAATTCGTGGAGCGTCTGGTCAGAAAAATACTCCATGTTCATTCTTCCTTTTGTAACGACACTTCGAGAAGGAATGGAGGCGATAGTTTTTATCGGAGGAATCGGCATCAACGAGAACACTCTGATTCAAGCAATTATTAACTCCCTAATTGTTGCAGTGGTAATAGGCAGTTCTATTGGTGTACTCCTATACCGTTCGGGCAATACGCTTTCGTTGCAATGGTTCCTTATCACTTCAACATGTTTCCTATACTTGGTGGCTGCTGGATTATTCTCCAAAGGCGTCTGGAATTTCGAGCTTCAACAGTTCATCAACAAATGTGATGGGTTCGATGTTAGCGAGACGGGCCATGGTCCCGGGTCCTATGACATCAGTAATAGTGTCTGGCACGTGAATTGTTGTAATGGAGAACTTCAAGATGACGATGCTTTTTGGATGATGTTTACTGCTATCTTTGGGTGGACCAATTCCGCAACCTATGGAAGTATTTTTGGATACCTATTCTATTGGATTGTTGTAATTGCAGCTTTTAGTGCATTGCTCCACGAAGAAAAGAACGGCCATTTGCCAGTAATACCCTTAAAATGGCAAGCTAAAAGAATGAGGAAGAGGATAGGCTTAAATAACTTGCCTACCCCTACGAGGGAAAGTATTGATTCGATCAACTCTGAAACTCCATTAGTGGGTTGATTTGAAAAAAGAAAATGACAGACATAATCATTTTAATAATCCCGGCCTAGTGCTCGAGATTCTACTAGTGTAGTTAAGATTGAAATCTAGGAGTTGCGAAAGCCTGCTTACCTTTCTGTAAACGATCGGGTCTAATTGGCAGTTTCAATTTGCTCTTCTGGAGAAATTGCTCAACCAATTTCTACTGCATGGCATTCTACTTTGGGGACGTAGGCACATCTATTTCGCGCCTCTCCAAGGGAAACGGGCCCAACGACATCGATTCCAGGTTCAGCGAAGTCGACACTACTTCGGCATCACGGGGTTGGCGCTTATCGACCCGCCAGTGCCTGAACGGCTCGAATATCTTGCTAACGCCACATCGGAAACTGCCATCTGAGCCAGTATCAAAGCCTACAACTGCCACAACAGATCTTGAATACAAGTATAAGGGCTAGTATAGAATTATCGTACTTTGGGCAGACATTATTTATCACAAAATCGATAGGAAGCACCCCTTTACCTTGCTTCGCAATCGTTTTCCTTCTACAATGTTTCATAAAAGAAAAATCAAACTGTAGGCAGCCCGAAAACTTTAAGATCTCATGAATCTGTGCATCCGGTATTTCTGAAGAGGCAGATGCGTTTTAGTTTATGTTTAGGGGATAGGCTACCAACTGTTTAATCGGGCCAATCTTTCTGCAAGTTAGTATGTTCCATATTGCTATGTCACTAAATGATGTCAATTGCCATGAAATGAACAGAGCTAGGGGTTTTTAATTTTCGTGGAATAAGCTTTAACGTTCCACCTTTTGAGCATTAGTTTCATTCATGGATTTTCAAACCGATAATATAAAGATGGCTTATTCCTTCAGCCAATTAACTAAAAAACAATTAGCTTCCAATCCTTAATGTAACAAGAAGTAACTGTTACAAGGAAGGAATAATAGTATTAGCTCCTACAATCATCTACTCGATAGATCCGAATATTAACGTAGCAGTGTCAATAAAATCACTATTCAACCTTTTCTTTGCAAATGGTCATAATGAATGGCATCCTTGCTCACCATGTGATCTAGTTGTAAGGGAGTATATCTTTATTAATTGCCTATTGCCGAAATGAAATAGCCCACTCTGGGATAGTAAAAGCCGAGGGTTCGAGGCGAGCAATTTGGGACAATAAGTAGAGTTGCTAGATGCAGTCGAGGAAGTCGGCAACATGGGCAGACATCCTAAAACAGCTGTAGTATTCCTTTCCTCCTAGCCAATGGCAAGCACTTCAAAGGACAGAAGGCTTGGCAGAATCACAGCCCATCTTGCATCAAAATGTACGTTTATTGCAGTGTAGACATAGTATCTTATCTGATTAAATCAGTTGCATGAATATGCTGGGTGGTTGCCATGCAGATTTTGTGTGGCTTTTTTTCTCGGGTGCAAGGTGGCCTGAGCACTTGACTCAATCCTTGGCTAGAGTCTAGATCGCTATATACTAGTAGGAATTAAAGCAAGGGGCTGCGCAAATGTCATGTCAAGCCCACAGTTTGACATCTGACTATTTTTCTTGGTGGTCCAAGCAAGAATGGCCGAGATTGGATTGGGTTGATCCGATTCCCTAACATGTTCCAAACGTTGAACCCATTGCTAACCAATGAAAGCTCGTATACAACACAGCCCGGAATATATTCAGGTGTACATCGGCATCGGAAAACTTCGTTACAGCCCGCCCTGGTCCTCTAGTGAGAACAATACCTAAGGCACCTCTACTACTAGGATTAATCAATTCGATCTGGTTTTGAAATATTTTTTAGCCATATAGACAGCAATACATACAGGATGCTGGATAATGAGGTTTTTGGAGCACCGTACACAGGTTCATAATACAGCAGTATTGGGTGCTGGCAGAGCTCAAGATGAATTGAAAGACAATAGAATGTCTATCTGGAGTGAATTAGATCTAGTTTAAGCGGTTTCGAATAAACTTTCTAGCCAATTATCTAAAACAATTTATAGGAGAATTTGCCGTTCGGACATACGACGTTCTAAATTTATTTGCAACCCGAGCCTGGCCGTTTTACCACTCGAATTCACCTGCCCGTTGTTCTATCCGGGATATCCTGTAAAACAATAGGCTGTGTTTCGATGAAGCAACTTCTGAGACCCAGGTCTATTTAAATGTGGAATATCTTTGTAGTTCAACTTTGAATTCGTACAGAATAATGAAAGTTTTCAATAACTGGAGCCTTTGGCTATTCATTTCTTGGTTTTCAATCGTCCAAGCTGAGACCGGTGAACCATATACACACACAAGGGATCCTAAGATAGCCCTCAATGCTTGTAACGCATTGATATCCAGTTCGGCAACGTTCTGTAAAGCTGCTGCTCGAAGAAGACGTGATTACAGCTGTGTCTGCAAAAATACAAATGCATTGGCAACGTTCTCAGGATGCTATCATATGCTTGGCAAAGACACTCCAAAGTATGTCAATTACTTTTTGAAGCAATGCGAGTTATACAATGTCACTTTAAGTCCAATTGATTTTGAGGATGCATACAAGAACTATACAAGTCTCTCAAAGTTTCCTCATGAAATCGAAGGATTTAATAAGACAAAGCCTATCGATGTACCAATTGCTTTAACTCAGAATGCTACTGATATTTATTGGAAGTCCTACAAGCAGTTTAATGGCAATTATGAAGACTCCCTTTACTATGGGGCTGGTGTCTTGGGCTATTGGCTTCTTGTTTTTGTATTGGCTGCTATCAGTAACTGGGGAAAATTCTTGTTTCCATCTGTTTTCAAGTTTTTCACGGGTCCAGTTTCTAATATCTGGAGAAAGCACGTTACATTACCAGCTACATCGAGAAAGAAGAAAAGCAATGAACAACGGTTCTTATTCATATTCGATTTACTTATCCCTTCCAGATTGGAAACTCTAATTTTAGTGGGATTCCTTTTTGTTCTCATTGCATGTTTGGGTGCAAATATGACTTATCATGAGGGGGACCCTATATTCACCAATCGGAGGGAGGCAATGCTCAGATACTTAGCTGATAGGACTGGAATTGTTACTACTGTTTTAATGCCCTTGTTGATTCTCTTTGCTGGTAGGAATAATTTCCTTCAATGGTTTACTTTGTGGAACTACGCAACCTTTATAGCCTTCCACAGATGGGTTGCTAGGGCCGTATTTAGCATGGTTGTCGTTCATGCAGTTTGCTTCACGATATATGAAGGATCCCGTTACAGTCATGCTGTTCAACAAACATACTTTAAATGGGGTATTATCGCCACTGTTGCTGGAGGGATCATTATGTTCCAGGGAATGCTTTTCTTAAGACGCAGATGGTACGAGATGTTCTTACTAATTCATATTATTATGGCCGCTTTGTTTATTGGAGGTGCTTGGATCCATACGGATGAGCTTGGATATGTTTGGTTTTACTACGCTACATCTGCTGTTTGGGTTTTCGACCGAGCTGTGAGACTAGGAAGAATTTTCAGTTTCGGTTTCCCAGATGCAAGGGTATTCTTGCTTGCTGACGAGACTTTGAAAGTTAAAGTACCAAAGCCTAAATACTGGAAGTCAATTCCTGGTGGGCATGCCTTTATTCATTTTTTGAGACCGTCTTGCTTCTGGCAATCGCATCCATTCACTTTCATTGATTCGATAGAAGATGAAAATACCATCACTTTGTACTGCAAGGTGAAAGGTGGGGTAACTCACGGTTTGTACCAATACCTAGCCACGCATCCCGGAAGATCAACCCATATCAAGGTAGCTTTGGAAGGTCCCTATGGTGCTCCAAGTCCCGTGAGCAGATACGACACTAGTGTTTTCATTGCAGGAGGAAATGGTATTCCTGGAATTTACTCTGAAATTCATAATTTGGCTACTAGATCCAAGGACAATATCAAACAGTCTTTGAAGTTGTACTGGATCGTTAGGGACTACAAGTCATTGTACTGGTTCTATGAGGAGTTGTTAGCTCTTAAAAACTCCAAGATTCAAACAACCATTTACATTACAAAGCCAGATACGGGCGATTGTCTTGAAGAATTTAATCTCAGATTTCCATTAGGGCATCGTGAAGAATTGGATCTGGAGGAAGAGAAAGAATTGAAATTGAACAACAAGCACAGTTCTGAATTTGAGAACAGAGACGCAGAGAAAAAGAATGAGGAGAAGAAAACTTCAAGTTCTGATGGTGAAAAAGCAGTCTCATTACGATCTGTCACCTCCTCCTATGATAACTACTCGGCAAACAGGAGAATTGTCTCTATTATCCAAGAAGAATTATCACACGTTTCTTTCAAGGAAGGCCGGCCCTGCATTGAGAAGATTGTTACGGAAGACACTCGGGAATCACAAGGATCCACAGCCTTCACAGTTTGTGGACACCCCATCATGGTCGATGATCTCCGAAAAGCAATAGTGAGAAACTTGGGACATACTGATGGGAAGAGGGTTGACTTTTTTGAAGAATTGCAAGTATGGGCTTAGCTTTTTTAGTCTTGCTAGCTGAGATTGCGCTTCTTCTGTCTATTTCCGGATTCCACAGGTGCGCGAAAAGTGGAAAAATTTCAGCCTGCCTGAAGAAAGTCCACATGAAACTAGGCTTAGAGACTACAAACCGTAAAAGTAAGGGGAGTACCAGGCTGAAGGAGTAGGATATGCGTCAAACCCTAAGTATGATAGCATAACCTAATCTAACATATGTAGTTGGATAATACTGCCGAGTGTAGTAGCGATCATCAGGGTCCGAGTCTAGAAATGGGAAACAAATTAAACATTGTTTTAAAGTTGTAGTGATGCCGAGGTGGCTATTGTATCATTGCACGACGGTACTAACCCTTATTTAAGCCAATATCTTAAGTGCCATAGACATCACGGCCTATACATTTCAGAATATGTTGAACACATTGATGAATGGCAACCATGCCTGAGTGTTGGTTTTGACTTCTGCACTATTTCTTTTATTTCAGTGGTACCATATTCCTAATCATATTATCTGATCGGATCAGTGAGTTCGTATTACAAAAGGGTCCGTTTGACGGCGATAATAATCACAAAAACGAATGCAGCCAATGAAGATGTTCTCTTAAATAAATTGACATGCCCGGAAGCAGATGCATGGCCGTTTGATTGGCTGGTGCCTAAATTTATCTCATTGAATCCTTGGCAGGCCGTATGGTGGGGGGACATGTGAAGATATAATTTTTCTTTGCTAAACCTGACAGATCCAAGACAATTCAAGCAACATCACAGCCGTACTTTTCGATAGAGGCAGCTTGGCAGGGACACTTGAACAGATCGCTTGGCCGATGAGGAGGAATACTTGAGACCTTCGATAAATCAGCATGAAATGAATTTGTACGAGCATGAACATATTCAGGTACAATTTTGATGAGATGCGGCGCCAATTGTATCACAAAGCCTCAAATCATTTACGAGCTCCCTCAACAACCTTCACTCTGATAGGCTCCATTGTGGCCGTGGGTGCAACCATAAATTACAAAGGCGGACTACAAGCCGGATTACCGGAACAGGTATATGAGAAAAGTTAATTAGTAGTGTTAATATTGGTTCCACGACAAGTCCTTGCATTAATTTTGAATTGGAAGCCGTTAGGTATCCCCATATAAATACTGGGGCTTTGTCTTCATGAGCACATAAAAAGATCTGATTTTGAAGTACACTTTCCTAATTTGTTTCAATGCAGCTTATCAATGTACTTAGCCTACTTCTCTTTCTTGGGTCAATTCAAGCTCATGATGCGAAGTACGCTAGATATGGAACTGACCTAACCAATTTCTATGCTTGCAACTATCAAGTTATCAGAAGTGCCACCTACTGTCGTGCACGTGGTTTTGGATGCTACTGCAACAACACTGCAGCTTTGTCAACTTTGACGGGCTGTCTCCACTATAAGGATAGACTTACTGATTCGTTGACCAAATACTTTGTTCACATGTGTGAAACAGACTTTAAGGTGACTGTCACTCAGCAGAACATTACCGACGCTTATGAACTATTCAAAACTTCGGCCAAGAATGTTCTGGAGGTTCCAGGATACAACAGAACGAAGCCTATCAACTACCCTATTTTATTCGAGAAGAGTGTAATGGACTTGTATCACGATTCATATGTTCAGTTTCTTGGAAACTATGATAATTCATTGTACTACGGTGCTGGTGTTCTTGGGTATTGGCTTTTCGTTATGGTTATAGCAATGGGTGCAAATTTTGCTACATATTTCTTCCCTGGGTTAGTGAAAAAATGCACTGGTCCTATTTCCAACACATGGAGGAAACATGTGACATTGCCAGCAACTGCAAACAGAAACAAATCTGAACATCACTTTTTCTTCGGTATCCATTGGCTTGTTCCATCTCGATTTGAAACAATTGTGATTGTGGGATTCATTGCTGTCACTACCTTCTGTAATGCACACAAAATCACATACGTGGAAGGTGATCCCCTTTTTGACCTGAAAAGATTAACTTTGATCAGGTACGTTGCTGATAGGTCTGGTATTGTTGCTACAATACTCGTTCCATTATTAATTTTGTTTGCGGGAAGAAACAACTTCCTTCAATGGACCACCGGATGGAATTTCGCAACTTTTGTGACATATCATAGGTGGATTGGTAGAGTGACCTTTGTCTTGGTAGTCGTTCATTCTGTAACATTCTCGGTAGCTTTCGGCAATGAGAGGTACAAAGAGGATATGAAAGAAACGTATCTTATTTGGGGTACGATCGGAACTGTTGCTAGTGGCTTTTTGATGGTTCAAGGAATGCTCTACTTGCGTAGAAAGTGGTATGAAATCTTCTTGCTTATTCATATAATATTGGCTGTTCTTTTCATTGCCGGTTCTTGGATCCATGTTGCTGAATTAGGTTACGTCTGGTTCTTTTATGCTGCTGTCGCAGTTTGGGTTTTCGATAGGGCCATTCGAATTGCTCGTCTTTCGTTCTTTGGCTTTCCCAAAGCTCGGGTTGTCTTGTTGGCAGACGAAACACTCAAGGTTATTATTCCTAAACCAAGCTACTGGAAGTCTGTCCCAGGTGGACATGCTTTCATTCATTTTTTGAGGCCTAGTTGTTTCTGGCAATCACATCCTTTCACTTTCACCGAACATGCTGAACTGAGAGACAAGATAATTCTCTATTGCAAAGTAAAGGGTGGTGTTACACACGGATTATACCAGTATTTGATGACTCACCCTGGAATGTCTACAGACATCCGTGTTGCTGTTGAAGGACCATATGGACAATCATCGCCTGCTAAGAAGTATGATTCTGCCATTTATGTGGCTGGAGGTAATGGTATTCCTGGTATCTATTCTGAAGTTTATGACTTAGCAAGAAGAGATATCAAGCAATCGTTGAAACTCTTTTGGGTCGTTCGCGACTATAAGTCCTTATTATGGTTCTACGAAGAATTATTGGCATTGAAAGGATCAAAAATTTCAACTACTATTTACATTACCAGACCAGATAGTAGTGAAATTATTGCTGACTTTGAACAAAGACACCCAGAAGGCACAACCACTGTGGAGCTGGAAAATGAACTTGAAGATAAGTTAGACAAAGGTGATTCCATTAAGGAAAAATCCGACAGTGTTGAGGATGGCTCCATCAGTAAGACCAGTTTCGCAGAGAGCAGAGAGAAAGTCATCTCGACCATCAGGAAGGAGTTATCGCATGTTACTTTCATTGAAGGAAGGCCAGTCATGGATGAATTGGTTTCGAGAGAATCAGAAGAGTCTATGGGCTCAAGTGCATTTGTTGTTTGTGGCCACCCTATTATGGTTGATGATTTGAGACAGGCAGTATGCAACAACTTGGATAAGTCGAAGAAGAGAATAGACTTCTACGAGCAGTTGCAAGTTTGGGCGTAATAAATTAGATTGAGATGCTGAGTTTTTACTGGGTTTGGCCTTGTTGAACAAGTTTCCATTAGCCAGATACAATTCTATAGATGATGAATATAGTACAAATATGAGTAATTTATTTTTTACCTTTAATTTCGTTGATCTCATACGTAACATAAATCGTTTAGTTAACATGATCACTAGCGGGCTATGCGGTCCAAACTAGTTTTGCTGTTCGTCAATATCTTTGAACATTTCGTCGACAGAACCACCAAGATACAACTTGAGGGTCTTTCTGGTGGCAGGCAAGAGCTTGACCTTGACCAATGTTTCCTTGTCGCCTTCTTTATTGATTCTGTCGTAAGCTTGAAATCTGTGGCATCCGCCAAATGCAAAGTAGTAGTCTTTTCCGAACTCACGAACTCTGAACACATCTATTGGAGGCAATTCACCTGGGGTGATATCTTCCAATGCACATGTAGCTGAAGCCATTGGCACGTTGTTGAGAGTGGATGCCATGGCGTCGATCTTCGAATAGTCTAGAACGGGTGGGATGGGCCTTCTGATTTGGTTGAGGGGTATGTAATCGACTTTTAATTGTGAAGATTGTAAAGACATTTTGTGTATGAGGATAGTGTTGATGATTCTTTGGCGAGGATTGAGCCGAATTTATATGGGTGCAAAATTATCTTACATGCGTGAGCTGTTTGTCATCGAAGGTCTCGACCTTTGCTATGACGGATAATGTCGCGGGTGATGGGCATTGAGATGATTAATCGTCGAAAACGGCGCGACATGTGACAGCAAGGTGTCGCATCTCATTAATAATAACGTGACTGCACGACATAGTTATTTGTCATACGTTAATCCGTCGCCGGGAACGGAGCAAACGGTTTTGCCACTCCTTGCTCTTCCTACTGAGGGTCAGGATGGCACTTCCGAAATACGTGAATGGCTCACTGCTGGGAATTCCCTACTTATATCCGCAAACTTAATTATATTACTCCGATTTCGGTAAAGGATCCCGAATCCCAAATTACAAAACTAACAGTATGCAGGTGGCTTAGTGTGGTTGCGACAGGGTCCTGGCGTAGTAGAGAGTAACCATTAGTAATATTGGGTAAGTGGCGGTATTAGCGTCACCACAGGGGCCATCTGTTAGCATGGCACTGTCATTTAATGTAGAATGTCACATGGCTAATACCCACTGTGGACGGAGCTCCTGATGCTGGCCACAGTTCTTTCCTGTATGCGCCTGATCCGAGCTTATCTTTTTGATCAAATATAAAAGTTGATTTCCCATTTACACCCCTCAGGTGGTTTCTGATCCCTTCTCACACAGCTCCATGTACCACCCCGCTGTGATATTGAGTGCGGTGTTGCTACCGCTATTTCTAGTGGCCATGGTTCCCACCAAAACTGGTCCTGTGCTTCGAAATGTTCGGATAGCACTCGGCATCGTATTGGCAGTGGCCCTCTATACAGCTGTGACCCCCGAGGTTGTCACCCTGGAGAGTGCTCCATTTCACAATTTCACCCTGGCCAAGATTGCCCTCTTGACTTGCAATCTGCTTGTGTCAGCGAACACCAACAGTTGCTGGTCCCAAGGTCTTCTCGGCCTTGATTTTTGCACTGATATAATGGCCATGGCCACAATTTCCCATTGCTACGAAGTGGGGCATCCCAATGAAATCCAGAGCTTTCTCCAGATGTGTGGCGAATACAACGTCACCCTCTCGCCACAAGAATTCGAAGAAGCCCATCAACTATACCTCGACCAGGCACAAGACTTCCAGGGGTGCGGTTCCAGCAGTCCAGTCAAGTTGAACGATTCAGAGATCGTATTGTACCGCGCAGGATATGACCAATTTTTAGGCAACTACGACAGATCTATTGAGTATGGACTCTGGCTCAACTGGTATTGGATTGTTGTGTGTGGCATAGCTTCTTTCGCTACTTTGACCACCAAAATCAGATCCAAATTCAATGCTTCCAAAGCTCCCAATCTCGGGTCCTCGTTGTCGGTTGTACAGAAAGGAGAGGATATTGTCCCAAATTTATCTGGCATACGAAACGTCTGGATCACACTAAAGAGACTTGTGATTCTTCCAGCATTATTCAATTCAAACAAGACACACTCATTTGAGCATTTTCTCGTGCCCACCCGGTTGGAAACAGTCATTCTTACTGTGTTCTTTGCATTCACTCTGGTGCTCGTCTTCTATGACATCCGCTACGTTCCTGGTGACCCAGTCTTCAGCTCTGCATACGTGGCATACCTAAGGTACTTCGCTGTTCGTACATCCATTCTCAGCAGCTCGATTACGCCATTATTGATCCTCTTTGGTGGCCGTAATAACTTTCTCCAATGGCTCACTCGCTGGGACTACTCCACGTACATCACTTTCCACAGATGGATTTCAAGAATAGTGATGATATTGATCGGAGTGCATGGTGCATGTTATTCATTCTATATCGTGCACTACAAGCTCAATTTCAGTGAGCCCTACGTGGTCTGGGGAATTTTCTCTGGTATTGGTGGAGGGGTAATCTTGATCCAAGGTTTGTTGGTTTTAAGAAGGAATAACTATGAAGTCTTCCTCGTGCTTCATATTGCATTGGCTGCCTTGTTTCTTTTTGGGGCTTGGTTCCATGTATACTCGCTCCGCTGCTTAGGATACTATTATGTGTCTGTGGGAATCTGGTTAATAGACAGATTGGTGAGAATTGCACGGTTGTGGGACTTTGGATTTCCCGTAGCCAATGTTCTGGTCATAGATGATACCGTCGTTGTTGCCATACCCAAACCAGATTATTGGCACACAATTCCCGGAGGGCATGTATTTGTCCACTTTCTTCGTCCCTCGTGTTTCTGGCAGTCCCATCCATTCACATATGTAGTCAGACCAAAGGAAATTGTGCTTTTCATTAAAGCAAAAGCTGGTGTGACTTCGACCTTGCATAAATCACAGAAGGTTCGGGTTTCTATAGAAGGGAGTTATGGAGAACAAACTCCAGCAGACCAGTATGCCAGTGCTGTTTTCATTGCTGGGGGCAATGGTATACCAGGCATTTATGCCGAAGCAGTGAAACTTAAAGGTGGAAAAACTGAAGTGACATTGATTTGGGTAATAAGAGATTATGTCTCCATTGAATGGTTTAAAGAGGAGCTAACAGGATTAAAGGACAGTGGAATCAGGGTAATAATTTACATCACATCATGGACGCCCCTGTCATTGGCCCAAATTGATCCCACAAGCTCTTCGTCCCATGCATCTACCCCGCCAGTTCATACACCAAACTTAACTTCAAAGTCATATACCAGCCAAGAAGGCGAATTCGAATCAGGAATTCTCAACCCGGAGGTTGCGATGGACGATATCGTTACCCTGAAGAATGGTTCTGATGGTACAGACCTCGAACATCTACTAACATCTAAACTTCTGCAGTATGGCTCGATGCAACCATCTCATGATCTTTCACATATCTTTTTTAAAAGCGGAAGACCAAGTATGAACGAAATTGTTGAAGAAAGCATAGCTGAGTCTTCAGGCTCTACTTGTTTTGTGACTTGTGGACATCCAGTAATGGTTGATGCATTAAGAACTGCAGTTGTGGACAATTTAAATAACAAAGAAGGTAAGAGCATCGACTATTTCGAGCAGCTACAAGTGTGGGCATAGGAAAGGAAATCTGCTGGCCCAGTTTGGGGGCCGGTTAAAGTAGACACCGAAATGGCGGAACACATAGACTATGATACGTTACTTAATTTAATGAGTATTCTGGAAATAATTCTTGTTTGGTGATTGTAAAACTTAGACCAATAACAGACTCGCTAGACTGTATGGTTTACTTGACTCGTTAAAAATGATTTGTAAATTATTCGTACGTATATATTAGTCTATAAAAAATTCCATAACAATCGTGATATAAATTCATCAAAACAAATCTGTGAATCTTTCATGGGAGGTTTAAACTTGCTCATCATTAGCCTTAGCCTCAGAAGCAAAACCAGTAGAGTGTGCCATTTCTTCAGGGCTTGGTGGAACCCAAGAGCTAGACTTCCATGGCAAGATCTTTTGAGCATACAACTCATCGACTTCCTCCAAACTTAAACCCTTAGTTTCGTTAACGAAGAAGTAAACGTAGAAGAAGGAGAAAAGCAAACAGCCGGTAAACACAAAACCGTAGTAGAAATGAATAGCGGAGGTGATAAATGGAGTGAAGAAAGAAATCAAGAAACCCCAGATCCAGTTGGCAGCAGTGGCAGTGGCCATGGCCTTGGAACGGATTCTCAATGGGTAGGATTCGGAAACAATGGCGAAAACACCACCGGCCCAGGTAGATGCAAAGAAGAAAATGTAAAGACAGGTGACGAAAATCATAGCATTACCAGATGGCTTGTAAGTGTTGTCATTGTTGTATTCGCCATCCTTGTACAAGTGAACGGAACCAATGATGGAGTAAATGATGAAACACACAAACATGGCAGCGGAACCGGTCAAAAGACATTGTCTTCTACCAAATCTTTCAATGGCCCAGATACCCACAAAGGTAGAAGCGAAGTTAACAATACCCAAAATGATGGAGGTTTGGAAAGAATCCTTCAAGCCAACAGCTTGGAAAATGGTGGTACCATAGTAGAAGAAGTAGTTGTCACCAGTCAATTGTTGTAAGGATTGCAACATAATACCCATGATGACTCTTCTGAAAATGGCTGGTCTACCAGTGATCAATTCACCCCAGGAAGCGGAGCCAGCAAGAGCTTCACGGTCAATACCAGCTTGGATCAATTGCACTTCGGTGTAGACAGATGGGTCTTCGACTGGAACCTTGTTGGATCTAGCAATGGACTTCTTAGCATCTTCAATTCTGTGCTTTTCAACCAAGTAACGTGGGGACTCAGGCATACAGAGCATACCAACAACCAAGAAGATAGCCCAAAGGAAACACAATCCCAATGGAATTCTCCATTGTCTGGAACCACTCAACTTCTTGGTTCCGTAGGTGACACAGTAACCGATGAAAATACCAAAGGTGATACACAATTGGAAACAGTAGACCAAAGTACCTCTCAACGACTTTGGAGAGGATTCACTGATGAACATAGGAGCCAAAACAGTGACAGTACCGACACTCAATCCGGTGATAGCACGGCCAACACAGTACTGGTACCACTTGTCAGTGGAAGAAATTTGTACCACAATACCGACAACGTAGACCAACATGGAGAACATCAAACCCCATCTTCTTCCGTAGATGTCAGCAATCTTGGACAAGAAAATACCACCAACAGCACAACCAATGTTGAAAATGGAAACCAACAAACCAACTCTAACGTTAGACAAGTAGAAGGTTCCATCAGCGTGAGTTTGTCCGAATCTTTCCAAGAAATCAGACATGTTAACGAAACCAGAAATAGTACCGGTATCGAAACCAAAAACGAAACCACCAAAGGCAACTAACAAACAGAAGAAACAGGTGGAAAGGTAGTTTCTAACCGATTTTTCCGACAAGGATGGGGCAAGATCAGTAGGAGTGTTGGATTGATCCAACTTTTCTTCCTTCTCCATGATGGAGGAGGCGACAGGTGTCTGAACACCAGATGCAGCTTCAGAGTGTGACATTATTCGATGATGAACAGGAACTGGAGGAGAAAGTGGGTGGGTATTTATACTGCAAAACCCGGAAAAATTCGACGAGGGCACACAGAAAATAAGCAGAATTTGTTATGTTTGTGTTATGCGCCCTGCAATTTTCTCACCAGTAGCCCCCGCATGATCGTTAGTTACGCCCACAAAGTCTCCAGTTTCTCCGAGCATGCCCCACGGGAACAGCTAACGCTCCATGGGGGGGCATGTTGCATTGGCCGTCGGGTGACAATGGTTTCCCCAGAAATAGCCCGCTGTGATGTTCCATCTTTGTCCTGGTCTTTGTCCGTCTGAATTGCACAGTTGTGGTACCACCTGGGTGTTACGCTTGGAGGGTGCTTTGGTGTAACTTGTTCCGCAACGTAGCATAAGCATCAAGTATGACCCGTTGGGGTGATCAGTTCTTGCGGGGCCAAGATTTGCCATGCTTGTCCGGAAAAATCTTCATGGACGAGGTTGGGCCATGCGTCGATCATGCGGTCACAAAACCAGATTTTCCGGGTCAAATTAGTCAACCTAATACAAAGTAGCCAGTATCTCGGAATTATGGTTGTAGACAGGGAGACCAACCGTTCAAGGATAGATCTCATTGCCGCAAGCCCAGATGCCTTCCGCCTCAGTCCAAAGGTCCGAGATGAGCCCATTTCTACATCGAAGCTCAAAACATCCCCCACGCAGGTATTCACACACCTGCCGGATGTTCCTATTCCCTGAAAAAACCGGGTCAATCCACAAAAAGTAATTCCGACGAGGTTTAATCCCGCATGGGGCCATGCAGAGTTTTTCCTGACTGTTAACGTCGGATGATCCTGTCACACGGTGCCCCAAACGTGCCCCTCCTTCAGGCCCCGATTCCCCTGCTTTGACTTACAAGGGTATGGCACCATCCTCTATAGGTGGTACTTCTCGAAGACCTACTCTGCCAGGTGACATTGTTATGAGCCAATAAATCAGCTCAAGGGTTTCTGGTTGTGTGCGATGAGTCACTCTAGAGGTATTGCATATTAAGCAGGATATTTGGATTTTCCCAGAGAATTTGCCCAATGCTGGTCCAAATTACTGGCTGGGAAGTGTATAAAGCCATACAGCACACTGCAGGCATAAAGGTAATGCTACTAGTCATTTTTCTCTGGTGGATTTAATGTATACCAACCTCATTTCGGATTAATACCCATGCGGGTGTGGGACCCCGAAAAATGTAGCCCAATCCCTGTAACGGCTCAGGGATCATGTGAGGCAGCTGTGTTAATTCCTGGTGAGATGCTGGACACGTTACACGAGTAAAAATGTAGCAGAATCACAAAGGCAATTAATACAACTGCCCCACTCCTGTTCAAAATGCACCCCGGCATTAATATTAATAATCGTGGAGAGGATGGAACAGGATCCTTTTCAGTAAGGTCCGAGTATGGCCGAAGATCAGAAGTTTTTCAACTCCGTTCCGAAATTTCCGCTCATCGAACAATTTTAGCTAAAATTGAACCATTCTGAACAGGTATTCTCTCCACTATTATTCGACTTTTCGGGCTATTACTATTGTAGCAGATAGTTCATTATTATGAATGGTACACTGAGTACGTATTACATTTTCATTTTTCATTTATTTTATGAATACAAGTGGAACGTGTGGTGATTAGGCCCTGCTATTTCAGTGTCTGGCTGAAATAGTGCCATCTCAGACTTTGGCTACGTCATTGCATTATTGTTATTACGCGATAATAAAATATTAAACCACATGTATTTCCTAGCTACTCAGGAACTAAGAGCTGCAATACCCCACAAAATCGAACTATATGATCATAAGACTATTCCATGGATTATCTCCATTCAGAGTTGCCCATGGAGATCATACGATCTAATCGAAAATCTGAAACAGGAAATACACGGCACATGTATTTCTCTTCTAAGTTCATTGATGGGCATTTATCAGGCTCTTTCTATAAATAGAGTGGTAACTATTGAAGAATACTCTAAACTAGTGAAACTTTTTAATGATTTCCATCTGGAACACCAAATGGATTCAAAACCCTGTTCTCAATCACATGAAACACCAGGAAGTAGTTATCCAGTATCCTACTTTGCTTCCTGCTTCGCAGGTTCTTAAAGGCAAATTAGTTCAAGGTGATACAAAAGTTGTTTCTTGAGGAACCTGGATATAGTTCCTTCTTGCCAAACTTTCCATTTTTCTGGACGACTCCATTCCAGTCATAAAGCCAGTATGCCACCTTCTTGGCTTCGTAGTAGGCCGACCTTTCAAAGCCCAAATGCTTCATTATCTTATCAAGACTTTCCTCGTCAAAATACCGCGAGTTCTTGATACAGGGTAAGGGCAAAACAAAGAACAAGCTGCTAATACTCCCTTGCTTTGGTTTTTTGAGGAATTTGGTAATTCTATGCAACATCTCCCCTCTCTCCTTTGGCGAAGGAACGAAATTTACCACTAAAGAACATGAGACGAGATTGAACTTCTCGCTGTCGCCTTTTGGCAATGGTCTTTCCATAAAGTCCTGCTTTAAAATCAGGGGACTCTGTGAATTTAAGTCGATTCTAGTAACATTCTCAAAGATCCCACATGTGGATATGACATTCGAAGCACTCAAAGACCCAATTTCCAAGGCATTAAGTGGACCGTCGAGTTTGTCCAGATATGCTGGCTCTTTCAACCACTCTATTAACCTCTTCGACGAGTCACCTCCTCGTTTGCTATCCTGGCCCTGGGTGGAGGCAGATTGGTATGCATTAATACCTCCTCTTTTATCTATCTCTGCGTCAATCTTGGCCAATTCTATCACGAGGTCTCGTTGGGTAAGTTCTTCCAACCGGATTGGCTTGTCAGATTTGGCCAATTTGAATGAACTATAGGCTTGTTCGTATATACCTCTGGTTCGACTGTTCAAAACTTTACTTTTGTAATCTTCCAAGGAGGCCTCTGTATTTTCTAGTTTCGCCAACTTTGATATTATGGAAAATTTATTCTTTTGGAGCACATGGAACCTTCGTATGAGCTGTCGAGCTTTCTGTGGCTTCAATGACTTTGGCGTTGGAGCCTGTCCTGTTATGGTCTGGGGACGACGGAGAAGTCCTCGTTTCATTTTGTGGTATGCAATTGTGGGTGATGTCCTGAAAGGTGTGTATTTTCCTTCTGTCGGTGTGATACTTTGCCGATAGCCTAGTTTCTGTCAGTTGTGGTTGCTTCAAGTTCTTTTGCAGTTTGGTGTTCCAGTTGTAGTCTGAGTGCTTCCAGGCTGTTGGTAGTTTAGTCGCTTCTTCTGGACAAACTCCCCGGTTGTATTTTTCTTCTGGTAAAAAAGCAAAATTTGAAGCTCGACACTGTCTACAATTGAATAAATGTGCCAGTACGTTCTTTCGTTGAGCCTTTCTTACCTCTAATTCGAGATAAGACTCCAATTGCAAGATTTCGCTGGTTTGAATTCTCAAAACTTTTCGCTGCTTGATTCCTCCTGAAACTTTTCCCACGGCTCTAAAATAGTCCTATTGTGGATAGTTCGTAATTGCACACTGATGCTTCAAAAGCCTTCCCTTAGGCCCGAATCCAGAAATTAGATGGCAGAGTATTTGGCACCTTGGAGATTTATTTGAGATGGAGATGGGCTGTATGCAGGACCCGATGGGTATCAAAAAAAAGCGATGCCTAGCTGCAACAAGAACAGTAACCTACGGTAAAATGGCTCCAAAACCTGCAAATAAGAATGCCAGTGGCACCAAGAATAAATCGAAGGGCTCTAAATCCAAAAAGGGTGGAAAGAATGTCCAAAAGGAACGTAAAGCCCCTACTTTAAAGCAAAAATTGGCCAAGCAGTCCAAGATCGTGAAAGTTGGTGATTTGACATGGAAGCCTGTCGAAATCCCCGACAACCTCGGAGACTACCTGGGATTCATGGGTTTAGAAGAGTTGGAAGGTGTCGATGTGCAGGTTGTGGACGGAAAGCCTCAGTTTGTTCAGATAGAAGACACTAAGAAAGCATCTGCTAAGGGACAGGACAAGAAGGCAAAGAAAGCTGAAGTACCTGCAGAAACTAAGTCCGAGGAGGAGGAGAAGGACGATTCAGAGATGGAGGAAGAGTTTACTGGCTTTGACGACGAATCTGCTGTGGAAGAAGACTCTATCGAAGAGGACGAGAAAGATGAGAAGGACGAATTGGAAAATAGTTCGTTTCCATTGGACTTGCCTTTGCCTGACGATAACGAAATAAACTTGCCCTTCTGGCAAGATGAGAAGGCCCAACTTTCATTGAATGCATACACTTTGGCAGGTTTGAACGCCATGAAGTTCACCAAGCCTACTCCAATTCAGAAGAGAACCATTCCCTTGGCCATTGAAGGAAAGGATATTATAGGTAAGGCCACCACTGGTTCTGGTAAGACCTTGGCATACGGTATCCCCATTTTGGAAAAGTACATGAGCAAACTTGCTCTTATCAAGGAAAACCGTCAAGCTAAAATCGTCACTCCCCCCACTGGTATTATTTTTGCGCCTACCAGAGAATTGGCTCACCAAGTCGTTGACCATCTCAAAGAGATCTCCAAGTTCTCCCCCTTACACTACAACGGTATTGTCAGTATTACTGGTGGTTTATCCATTCAGAAGCAAGAAAGATTACTCAGTCATGGTCCTGGAATTTTGGTGGCTACTCCTGGTCGTTTCTTGGAGTTGATCGAGAAAAGCGAAGAGTTGGCTATCAGGTTAGCTAACACCGATATGATTGTTTTGGATGAAGCAGACAGATTGTTGCAAGATGGCCACTTTGAAGAGTTCGAAAAGATCTTGGAATTATTCTCCAAGAGCAGAAAGAAGTCCTCCACTATTGAGTGGAAATGGCAAACATTGGTTTTCAGTGCAACCTTTTCTAGAGACTTGTTTGGCAAATTAGACAAGTTCCAAAAGAAGGGAAAGGCGACTGAAGGTACTTTGATCGACAATGACGAAATTCTTCAATTATTGAATGCCAAATTAAAGTTCAAGGATCCCAAGCCAGCCTTGATCGATGCAAACCCCAAAGAAATTGTTTCTGGACAAATCACTGAGGCGTTGGTGGAGTGTGGTCCAACTGAAAGAGACTTATACTTGTACTACTTCTTATTGATGTACAAGGGCACTACGTTAGTGTTTGCCAACTCCATCGATTCTGTTAAAAGATTGGTACCATTTTTGACCCTGCTTAATATTCCAGCCTTTGCATTGCATTCTGCCATGATTCAAAAACAAAGATTGAGATCTTTGGAAAGATTCAAAGAGGCCAGTGAGAGAGATGAAGTCGCTGTGCTTATTGCATCCGATGTTGCAGCCAGAGGTTTGGATATTCCCAACATCGACCATGTTGTTCATTACCATCTTCCAAAAGCTGCTGATGTGTATATCCATAGATCTGGTAGAACTGCAAGAGCTGGAAACGAGGGTGTTTCTGTGATGTTCTGTTCTCCACAAGAAGCCTCTGGTCCTTTAAAGAAATTGAGAAGACTCGTGGCTACCAGTTCCAAAAATACTAGACTCAATATCCACAGTGACGTGAAGCTCTTGCCCCTTGAGATGGATTTGGTGACTCAGGTCAAGCCAAGAGTCGCTCTCTCTGCTCAGTTGGCAGATGCCACCATTTCTTCCATTGCTACCAGAAAGGAAAAAACTTGGGTCGAGCAGGCAGCTGAGGAATTGGGAGTGGATCATGGCTCTGATCTCGAAGACTTCGAGGACGACATTCTTAAAAAGCAAAGGAAGAGGAAGGAGAGTAAGGCTTTGACCAAAGACGCCCAGAAAAGATTGAGAGCTGAACTTAGAAACTTGATGAGCGTTCCTTTGAGAAAGAACTTGAGAAGATCATACTTGACAAGTGGCTTGCAAAACTTGGCCCATCAAATGGTCACTGGAAACACTCACAAGGATGTCTTGGGACACGAAATCACCAATGCTTTGGACGATTTGAAGACTAGTGGCTCCAAGAGAGCGAAGAAGGGTGGCAAGAAGTAAATACTCTAAATTATCGAGGAAGCTGAAGAACCTTCACTTCAAAAGCAGCTTAAAATTATGCTGAGTGCACTAAGGATACCTGAGGTGGTCATTTAAATGCCCCAAGTCGTTCTACTCGATTGCTAGTCGAGCAAGCCTTTGTACCCTTCATAGAATCATAGACGAATCAATAAAACTAGTTACGATATTTGTTAAGCGAAAACATCGGTAAGTCATCCTTTCCAACGGTAATTTGACTACCAGTATAGTTCAGTAATTAAATCTACTGTATAGAAACATCATACATACATGAACTAGCAAGCTTAACTCAATACTCTAGAAACATTCCTAACTCAAAACATGAACTAGCAAAATAACATAAGATATTGCAGTCAAGCAGGTATAGAATGAATTTTTAAGTACAGGAACGTTGGTTTACAATCCCTCAATAATTATGATTGCTGAATTCGGATACTAATGGTTGAAGTCGCTTTTCATAGCATTTTGATTGCTATATCCGTCTTCCAATTTGAGAGAGAACCAATTTGAGAGAGAAATCAAAACTAAATTGCCTACTATTAAATTGGTTAAAAGACAATTCTGGAATACAATTAATACAAAGAATAATTGAAGTTAATAAATTTCTTGTTCCTCCACCTTTGCCGTTCCACAATTTACATCCCTAGCTTCATGCTCAATTAAATTGCAAATTTATTGATGCAGAATTCAAACACTGCGAACTAACATACAGCCTACTAATATAGAACCAAGAAAAATTTTGAAAGGAACAGTCTAGGAGTCCGAGAATCATGGCTAATTACGCCATAACCTCATCTATAAGCTCCGATCCTCTAGACGCACCGGTAACTCGTCTAAATGAAATCTTCATCATCATCATAATACTCGTCATCATCAGATTCATCAGCCAATTGTTCGAAATTGACCTTGTATCTCAACATGGCACCAACACCACCGAAACCTTGGACGAATTGAGCACCTTCAGATGATCTGTCAGTAACGAATTCCAAGTTAGCACCGAAGCTCTTGTAGTTTTCGGCTAACCATTCCAAGAATGGCTCTTCCTTGACAATTTCCATTTCAGTACCGGTCTTTTTGTCCAATTGCCATGACTTGTCTTCTCCGTCTGGGTTGGCGTGGGCCACGACTTCGGCCCCTTCGATGTCCTTCATGGTGTATCTGACGATAGCCAAGTTTTCGTACACAATCAAGATTTCACAGGCACCAAGGTCCAATGCCTTCAAGGTGTCTTCGATACCGTAACAGAACTTACCAGTGTCTTGAGAGATTTCGTCGAAGTATTGGTTCAACAACTTCTTTTCCTGGACAAACTTGACGTTGGCCAAAGTCTCGGCAGACAACTCGATGGCCTGGTTGAAACCGTTCTCACCACCGTAGGAGATATCGACGATCTTGATGACTTTTTGTTGTAATCTCAAGTCGAAAAGGTCGGACTTGGACAATTCAGTCTTGAAATCGGCAGAACCAGCCAAAATCAAACCCTTACAGTTACACTTGTCGTTGGTGATGAAGTTTTGGACCGCCACTTCTGCGACCTTTCTGACGTAGTTGTGTCTCTTTTCTTCTCTCAATCTGGAGAAACGCATGGCGGACTGACCACCTCTTCCGTGCTTCTTGGGCAAGTCCACCGTGAACTTATGCAAGATTTCTCTGGTGTTTCCCGACACAGCACCGAACAAGGCACCATTACCGTCCATGATGATGAATCCGAATCTGTCGTCGTTTTCCAACAATTCGCTCAATGCTTCCACGTGGAACTTGTTGTCACACAAGTACAAAGAGGTGTTGATGGGCTTGAATGGCTCGAAATCGATGTTCAACTTCTTTTCCTTACCTTCGTCAGTCAACACTTCACCACAGTAGATCACCAAACCATTCTTGGGCACCGAGTTGTACAACTTCAATTTCTGTTGGGTCGAGGTGATGGCTGACAACACAGACAATCTGTTGACACGCGATTTAATGTTGGAAGCAGTACCGTATTCATCAGTCAACATCTTTTGCTGGATGGAAATCTGGCCCTTTGGTGGGATAATCAAGGAGATCATGGAGGTTCCGTTACCACGGGCGGCCTCCAAGGACTTGATCAATTTCTTGACCTTCCAGATCTCGATATTCTTCTCTGCATCGGTTTCTTGAGCTGACATTGTTGGATAGTCAAGGAGGACAGAAGTGAAAATTTTGATTCAGGCAATGAGAGGGTCACGTGTTTGGATATCACGTGACATGATTGTTGAGGCACGGCGAAAGCACGACTCGGATGATAATCGGCTGGGGGCGGTAAGGATGTTGCCAGCTCTGGCGTCACTCAGAATCACAACAGGCTTGGAAGAGTGATATAATTGTTGGTATAAATTGTAATAAAACACCTATAGTCACATGCCAAAATTGTTGATCAAAATGTAATCAAATACCTAGAGTTCAAATACCATAGGGCAAAATGAAACGGCACTCAATCCAGCATTACAGAGCAGCAGCTTAGCAGGGAATAAATAATGCTAATGCGCATACTAATGGCAGGAGTACTCAACACATATTAATGGAGTATATCATTACTAGTCTCATTAGAGTTATTACATTTCCGCAGGGAATAATCACAAAATGGTAATTCCGCGAAATGCACGAACTACTAGACTAATGTAGCTACCATTCCCATTTATTAATGAAAGAATACGACTTAACACGTTTGATTCGTCGTTAATTAATTTATCTCATTCGAGTCATTACATTCAGCAGGGGATAAACAGAAGTGGAAATTAACGCACGAACATGGGCGGTTGTTTCCACCATACTCTGGATCCCTTGCTGCTCTGCCCCCCTTATCAACTAGAAATATGTGTCACGTGCCTCTAGCCACGTGCCCAACGATCGGATTTCACGGATGGAAAACATTCCTCCCTAACCCATCTGCTTCATCATGGCTGATACATCCCAAGCAAGGTCCACGGGCCTCGACAACGTCGCCAGGGAGCCAGAAGTGTCTGAGCAATCCAACAACGTTTTCGAAGACGAGAATCAGGCCTACGATTCCGACTCCTCCTACGATGAGCCTGAGGAGAGACCCAAAGAAAAGTCAAGAAAGCCCGGAAACAGCGCCTTCAGACAGCAGCGGATGAAGGCATATAACCCTGTGTTCACTGCCAAAACTGTGATCCCACTTTTGATAGGAATTGCTATTGTTTTTATCCCGTTGGGAGCAGCCATGTGGTACGCCTCCCACCAAGTCCAGGACATCGCTATTGACTACTCACAGTGCGAGCTCCAGGCGTCTCGAGACCACTGGTCAGAGATCCCAGAACAATACACCTCCTACAACTACCGTGGGCAGCCTGTGCTTGCGAACAAGGCGCAATGGAGACTTGACACCGATGAATCCCAGCCTTTTGAAGACGAAAGAAACGTGTGTAGAATCCAGTTCGAAGTGCCACACGATATCAAGGCTCCGCTCTACTTCTTCTACCGTTTGGAGGAGTTCTACGCCAACCATCGTCGTTTTGTCAAGTCGTTCAACGAGGACCAGCTCAACGGAAAAGCAGCATCGACTGACACCATCAAGAACACGGTAGGTGGCAACTGCCAGCCTTTGTCGATTAACGACGAGGGCAAGAAGTACTATCCATGTGGGTTGATTGCAAACAGTTTGTTCAACGACACTTATTCCACCACGTTGCAGGCGGTCAACGGCACCTCCGACGACTACGAGATGACCGACAAGGGTATTGCCTGGTCCTCGGACAAGAACAGGTTTAAAAAGACCTCCTACGACTACACAGAAATTACGCCTCCCCCCAACTGGTACAAGAGGTTTCCCGATGGCTACAACGCTACCAACGTGCCAGACATCTCGAGCTGGGAACAGTTCCAGAACTGGATGCACACCTCAGGCTTGCCTACCTTCAACAAGATGGCACTCAGAAACGACAACGATGTATTGCGTGCGGGAATCTACGAGATCACCATTGGGCTCCATTTTCCTGTTCTTCCATTCAAGGGACACAAGTACGTGTATATCTCGCAGAGATCGGTTCTTGGAGGAAAGAACGACTTCTTGGGCATCAGCTGGATGGCTGGAGGCGGTGCGTGCTTCCTTCTTGGGCTCTCGTTGTTGGTGATCAACTTCATCAAGCCCAGAAAAACAGGAGACGTCAACTTGTTGAGTTGGAACAGGGAAAAGGCTGCCAGAGACGAGCAACAAGCGGCCATTGCAGGCACTGGAGGAATTGATCTCCCTGAAAAGAACTAGGCGTGGTTAGCATAGATTGCGTCGATTATCCATATGGCGATGGTCGGCATGTTTCGTATATTTAATTCCATGGTTGAAAAATGGCATCTGTAGGACGTGGAACGGATCAGGGTGTGTTGGGTCCGAGACCCGACACCGAGCCGAAACCCGACACCGAGCGTCGGCTCGGAGCTTCGGGTTGGGCCGAGCCGTGCTTAGTGACCAGGCTTAGACCAAATAAACAGTAACGGTTATAATATGCATAATACGCACATCATATGCACCTCAGGCGCATAGCCGCGATGACATCTCGTCACCCTGATGGCAGTGGAAGTCAGCGTATGGGCCTCCCGCTGGTTCTCCAACCACTCGGGAGTGTGCGTATGTCGTCTGCTACACAGGAATTGAGCAGACAGTGTCAATCCCCCGCGATTCCAGCGCTGGTGGCTCCAAAACACCGCTGGTTCCTCCGACGAAACTGTCCTCCGGAGGCTGCAACGGCGCCACAGCCTCCACCAGGCGTCAGACTAAAGCTGCAGGTCCCCGACGGATGCGATGGCATCCCGGAGCCTACCGTGTCTCCATGGGCTTATTAATCTAAACCTGCCAGGTGCGAAAGTTCTGTGGAATTCGATGGCATTTTGAGCTTATTAATTTAACTCCGCATCCTGCAGCAACCGGGCACGAGTATTGCCCAACATTGTGGGGGCAAGCTATATAAAACCAGCAATTGTCGCCTGTAAATCAATTAAAACATCAATTTTCACAAACATGTCTGTTCCAACCACCATCAACGCTGTCCTCCTTAAGAACGCTCCAACTGGAGAAGTTCAATTCGACTATTCTGCCAAGGATGCCACCTTTGAGTTGTCTTCCAAGCCTTTCTCCGAGTCTGACTTGAAGGACGGCTTCGTGCTTGTCAAGAACCTCTACTTCTCCAACGACCCTGCCCAAAGAGGCTGGATTGCTGCTGGCCAAGATGCTTCCAGAGGTTACGCCGATCCTGTTAAAGAGGGTGATGCTATCAGATCTTCCGGTTTCGGAGAGATTGTTGCTTCCAAGTCCTCCAAGTACTCTGTTGGAGACAAGGTTCTTGCTCTCTTGACCTGGAGTGACTACCAGCCATTGCACGAGGCTGCCGTCTTCCAAAAGGTCGACGAGTCCGAGGGTGTCACTGCCCCAGTGTACCTTTCTGCTTTGGGTTACACTGCCTTCACTGCCTACTTCGGTTTGAAGGACATCCTTCAATTGAAGGAAGGCCAAACCATTGTCGTCTCCGCTGCTGCTGGTGCCACCGGCTCCATGGTTGTCCAACTCGCCAAGCACGTGTTCAAGGCCGGTAAGGTCATTGGTCTTGCTGGTTCCGACGAAAAGAGCAGATGGATCGAGAGTCTCGGTGCCGATGTTGGTATCAACTACAACGATGCCGACTACAAGGAACAGCTTGACAAGGCCATTGGCCCAGACTGCACTGACGCCTACTTTGACAACGTCGGAGGTGACATGTTGAGTTTCTTGTTGACCAAGGTCAAGAAGTTCGGCCGTGTTGCTGCCTGTGGTGCCATTGCTGGTTACAACGACAAGTCCAAGCTTAATGTTACTACCTGGACTCAGATCATCACCAACTCCTTGACTGTGCAAGGTTTCGTTATCTTCAACTACGTCCAACGTTTCCCAGAAGCCATTGAGGTGATACTCGGAGGTATCTCCAAGGGTACTATCAAGGTCGAAAACACCTACCACATTGAAGACCTCTCCAAGGAGGAAAAGCCTTTGGCCA
This sequence comes from Suhomyces tanzawaensis NRRL Y-17324, assembly GCF_001661415.1. Classification (NCBI taxonomy): domain Eukaryota; kingdom Fungi; phylum Ascomycota; class Pichiomycetes; order Serinales; family Debaryomycetaceae; genus Suhomyces; species Suhomyces tanzawaensis. The sequence continues at coordinate 854,993 of NW_017963641.1, forward strand.
AGGTTCCAGAGGTCTGGAGTCTCTTGTTCGGTTCCAACAAGCCAAACGGTAAGTTGATCACCAAGATCGCTTAAGTTACGATTACGAAGAAAAATGAAGATTTATATTAATTGATACTTTACAGATAATGCGTAGGCTGCATGCAGCATAGACTATGATCAGGTGTAGATTAACTGGTTATTTGCATATTAACAGGACTTGAAACACATTGGACTATTCGGACTTGAGACACGATGAATTAGCCCGGTCATTGCTAATTTGCTTCAGGAGACATGAATAGATATTGAATACTTACAATGTACAATGATAGTGGAGTATTCAGGAAGCACGACGTTATAGATTCTGAGCATCCATATTGGCAATTTGTGGGCCAATGCAAAGGCCATGTACTTGAAATAGTGGATCATCAACCATGACCCTATCTCTTTCCTGTTAATCGAAAGCAGCTCTGTATTCGAGTAGATATATAAAATGAACGCTGCATGAATCAAGCCCTCAGCGAAACCCAAAGATGAGAATTAACTGAATAATGCCCTTTTTCAGGACGTTCCCCCAAACTACTTAGCTAACACCATACTACTGAAAGGTGAGTACTTGCCGCAGTTTTGGAGCACCTTGACAATTCTTCTTGCCTAGACCCGTCTGCATAGATGAAATGCGAAAACTTCTACTGATCGGTAATTTTCATTAGAAATGAGTGTGAAGATCTGAACTCCTTCTTTCACAAAAATCGGAGATCCCAACAAATTTCTTGAAATGCTCGTGACACAGAATAGCCATTTCGCCCCGTTCTCGTAGGCTCGGTATTCGGTTCGTCCAGAATGCCCAGGATGCCCAGAATGTACCCAGTAGTCCACAGTCGGCACCAGCATGACAAGTACCTGCGACTACCCCGGTTTTTCACTCCTCGGCATGCGCCTCGATTTGTGCGTTTTCAACTCTGAGGATTTGGTCTTCCATCCAAAATAACACAACAACCAGGCACCTTCACAAAACGAAACATCACATGTATGATAACACTGGCTAGATAAGCATATCAACCGATTCCTGAATCTCTAGCGCCCCTGGTGCGCCCCCACGAGCCCGATATAGCCGTACCCCTCGTTCGGAACTCGGCCCATCGTGCATTTCGCAACCATCTTCCCCACGCTTCCCGCGGACATATATAGGCACGCGGGTGTCACCAGTGCCCCTCAAAAACCAGTTTTTTTCACCATGCCATCGGAATCCACCTGCTTCATCTTAAACGAACCTCCCCACAGAGACGTCAACTTCGACTTGAAGGACGACAAGTCCACCTTCAAGCTCGTCAAGCGCAGCTTGAGACCACTCAAGGAGGGCGAGATTCTCATCAAGACCTTGTACCTTTCCAACGACCCCACCCAGAGAGCGTGGATCCAAAAGGGCCTCAATGCCGACAGAATGTACACTGCACCTGTGCTCAAGGGCGACATCATGCGTTCCACTGGTTTGGGCGAGGTGGTAGAGTCTAGACACTCCAAATACAGGCCAGGTGAAGTCGTCAGCTGTGACCTCAAGTGGGCCGACTACAGCATCATCAAGCAGGCCAACATCTTCAACAAGGTCGAGAATACTAAGGTGCCCCTCACCTGGTACCTCGACGTGTTGGGAATGACTGGGTTGACTGCGTACTTTGGGCTCTTGGACGTGGCCAAGCTCAAGGCCACCGACACCATCGTGATTTCTGCTGCTTCTGGGGCCACTGGCTCCATGTGTGTGCAGATTGCCAAGAAGGTCATTGGGTGCAAGAGAGTCATCGGAATTTCTGGAGGTGCTGACAAGTGTAGGTACGTGGAGTCCATCGGAGCCGATGTTTGTGTGGACTACAAGGACCCAAAGTTCTACTCCAACCTCAAAAAGGCACTTGGAGAAGAGAAGTACGCTGACGTGTTCTTTGACGGTGTTGGAGGCCAGATCTTGGACGCCATGTTGACTTTGGTCAAGCCATTTGGAAAGATCATTGCCTGTGGTGCTATTGCTGGCTACAACAACATCAAGGGCTCTTCTATCGTGGGATGGCCCCAGATCGTGGTGATGAGATTGCAGGTGTTGGGTTTCATCATCCTCGACTACCAGAACCAGTACGAGCTGGCCATCAAGGACATTGTCAGATGGATTGGTGAGGGCAAGATCAAGGTGGACAAGGACTCCTTCTCTTTGGTGGATTTGAGCAACAACTTCGAGAAGATCCCTGAGACTTGGGGCATGTTGTTCTCTTCCCAGAAGGGTCCAGGAAAGTTGTTGACCAAGTTGTAGAGAGTTTGGAAAATCGGTTCTTTATTCAAATAATATAAAAATTTAAAGCGTTAATTATCGTTACTAAGTAGGTAATCCTGGATTTATTATGGATCGTATTCCTTTTCGAATTATTCGGTGTCCATCCTGGCATGTTGCATCGGCGGTCTTGGCTCGAATTGTCTGGAAGAACAATGGCGATGAGAGGTTTTGAAATCTGATAACAAGCCAAGGACGGTAGGGTCAATTTACAGTATTCAATATGGATCTCATTTACCATTTGACTACCCAACCCAACCCAGTTATTACTCCACTAAAAAATATATCCATGTAATCAATGTAATATACAATATCGCTATATATTTATGAGGCCCTACAGTGCTTAGCATAGTATACAGACCCTCTGGTGTGGTCTGTATCCCACGGCAGACTAATCCCACCATTTCATTACAACGACTATGTACTACACATTAGGCCTGTTTTCCATAATTTCTACAATTTTAGAATAAAACAAAGCCAACGCCAAATTACTCTGAAGCACGCCAATACTCTCCCATCACTACATATCCCTTCATTTCTCTTCCCTTCCTCTCCCTCCTCATACTTCCCCTCGCTTCATTTCTCGCTCGCGGGACCGTTACACGGCTGGCTACACCTTCTACCACGATTCTTAACGACACTTCCCCTCCGTAACTGACCTCCCTAAAACCCTCTATCTCACTCTTTCAGCGTAGCCCCTTCTCTCCCCTCTCCCCCCCTCCATTCTTCTATCTCTCTCCAATCTCTTATTCCTCCCCATTCACATTCTCATTCTCGTTCTCACCATCTCACCCATGGCGTTTACCGCGTCGCACTGTTTACCATCCTCTTCTCCATACTGCTACCACCACCACTGCCTCCAGCACCTTCGCCCTCCGTCCTTCCTTTACTGTCGTCTCGTGGCACACCCCATCCCGTCCACTGCCCCACTAACTGTCCCACTAACTCGTCTACCGTCTTCACATAGCTTGCCATGGACAATCAACAATGAGTACAAACAGAGACCTATCACTCCTGTCCAACCATGCTGGTGCCAGAGAACAGGGAGCCCTGTTGCCGGCACAGGCAGCATCCCTTCCCCGTTCAAGTCTCCTGGAAAAGGCTAGGCTTCGAGACATCGCACTTCGTAAGTACCAAGAGGCTGCTGATGGCGACGGTTCCAGCTACACCCAAGATTTCGCCGTGGGCAACTCCCAGGAGTTGGACTTGTCTTTCCTGCGATTCTCCCAGGCCTCAGGGTCACTCATCGTACGAAGCAGCGGCTCCAGAGGCTCAGAGTCGCCGTTTTTGCGCAAAGTGCAAGACTCCTACGTGGAGTACTCCCCCAGCTCCAGGTCCGTGGAGGCGTCTATCAGGCAGGCACAAGGCTCGAAGTCCCCCAGCAAACCTCTGACCAGCTCCCAGCACCAGCTGAAAGCCAGTGCTGAAGGCTCCATGCCCAAAAAATCACCCTTCTCAAATATCTACTCCATCTCAGAAAACTCCATTAACGACGAAAACGAATCCCCATTTATAGAAAAGTCCCGCCCGGACAACCAGATCAAAGTGCACAAACTACGGAGCACCAACGAGCTAACAAAACCTACTAAGTCCTCCACCAGCAACCGAACTGGATTCTCAGCTCCTCGCCCAATTACCCACAGCAACGCAACCCCAGACAGGAACAGGCACAACAGAAACCCCTCAGTCAAAGTCTCCCTCACGCCCGCTCAGAGGTTCGAAAAGAGACCTGGGACCAGGCTGTCCAATGCCTTGGAAAACTTCCAATTCTCGACCTTGATTGGCAGGGGCGCATACGCTTGTGTCTACAAGGGAATCAACTTAAAAACAAGTCAGATTGTTGCTATCAAGCAAATTATTTTGGAGAAAGATCAAGATGTTATGGAGTTGATGGGAGAAATAGATTTGTTAAAAATCTTAAAGCATCCCAACATCGTCAAGTACCACGGATTTGTCAAAACATCCACTTCATTGAATGTTTTCTTAGAATTCTGCTCGGGTGGGTCTCTCAGACAAATATATAAAAAGCAGGGTAAGGGGTTTCCAGAGCATGAAGTGATAGATATAGTGAGACTGATCTTGCTAGGCTTAAATTATTTACATCAACAGGGTGTGGTCCACAGAGACGTCAAGGCCGCCAATGTATTGTTAACCGAAGAAGGTGATATTAAATTGGCAGATTTCGGGGTTGCTACCAAAGTAAACTCACAGCATCATACCGTGGTCGGAACACCAAACTGGATGGCTCCCGAAACCATACTTGGAGGTGAAGGTATCTGTACTGCCTCCGATATTTGGTCGCTAGGCGCCACAATTATCGAATTGTTTACAACAAACCCTCCGTACCATGATTTGAACCCAATGGCTACATTACATGCAATTGGGACTGACGAGCACCCTCCTTTGCCAAAAAATATGACATCCGTTGCAAAGGACTTCTTGTTAGAATGCTTTCAAAAACAGCCTAACTTGAGAATTTCAGCCAAATTATTATTGAAGCATAAATGGTTAAACCTGTCAACAACGAAAGCCAAACCTTCCATAATGAATTTGCAGCAGGCGAGAGATCTTAAATCAATAAACTCGTACTCCGAATCTAATGAAGAAAACTGGGACAATGATTTTAATGGTAATGAGGAAATCAAAATACTGAAGAAGCCAGAGGCGCCAAGTGTCATTCAATTGGAGGATTTGGAAGATTTGGAAGATTCTTTCAAGAAAACAACCACTGAAGCACCCCCAGTCAAGTATTCCAAGTCTGAACTTCTAACAAAGTTCAGTGACCAAAACGAAATGGAGTTCGACACAAACGACATCATTACTTTAAAGATGAAATCCAACGGCCACAACACAGACCAGGACCATGAGGATGAGTACGATCCTTTCTTCGATCTTGATATTGAAAACTTCGATACTAACGAGCTCGAGATTCAAATCAAGATGGAATATCTTATCAATAAATTTTCATCAAGACTCAACTTATGCTACAAAGGTGGAGATGAATTAGCAAAGTCGCTTATCAAGATTACGGGAAGAATGTTGCATTTGGTTAAGAAGTATCAGATTCTGCATTTAACCCTTATCAAGGACCATGGTATTCTTTCTTTATTGGAAGTCTTGGAGTATACCAAAGAATTCTCGAAGCATCAGAAATTGTGGTTTCATATCTTGTCAATTTTGAACCACTTATTCGAGCTCAATCAATCAATTTTTGAGAACTTTTGCTTATTAGGTGGCATTCCTTTGATTACACAGTTCAGAAGTCGTTCGTACGATTTGGCGATTAGACTTCAAGTGATTAAATTCATTACACATTTCAAGGTGTCAGAAAAGGCTTTGACAATGCTCATATCATGTGGTGGCCTTAGGGTCTTGACCAAGTTCGTGGAAGAGGATTTTGATTCGGTGCCAATATTTCCGTTGGTATCAATCGAGTGTATTCACATCATTCTATCGAAAGATTTGATCAGATCCAAGTCAGATTTGTGTCGAATCTTATCTAAGTACGGGGTTGTTAATTGGTTTGCGGTGCTACTTAATAAGTTGGTAAAGATAGGAAGAGAAGGAATCAACGAGATCAATCCTTCCACGGTGCAAGAAACGATCAATATGCTCATTGAGATCATTAGGTATTTTGGTCAATCAGAACCAAGGGTGAGGGCAAATATTTCCTCCAGCGACCTTTTCAAGTCCTTAATCCAAGTGTACGAGTATTTGTCATTTAGCCACCAACTAGTGATTATTAAGTTTCTAAAATCAATGTCTTGTTTATCAAATGTGCTCAAGTCATTATACTCTGCTGATATCTTGTCGTTTTTGGCATCTCAGATCAAAAACTGTGCCCCTTCCACTGCTCATTACAAGGAATTTATGAATATTGTGTGCCCGGTACTCTACAATTGTTGCTACTTAAATCATTCTAAGGAAATCGAGATTGTCAATTTAGGATTGGTCCCTCACCTCAAAAAGCTCTCTATGATTAACTTGCCTTTCAAGCAATTTGTATTACCGATTCTTTGTGAATTGGTGTACTGTGACGATGAAGTGGTGAGGCAATCCTTAAAAGCTAACGAAGTGTTGAATATTTACTTTGAATTGCTAGTTGACCCCTACTGGCAATCCAATTCTTTGGATTCGATAATGCATTGGTACCAGCAGGATGGAATGTATATGAAAGCGAATATTTCGAAGCAAATCGACTGGTTGATCAAAGGCTTTTTGATATCAAAGGTCTCCAATTTGGAATCCACGCTAGAGAATTATTTGAAACTTTTGACGCTCCACAAAGAGGTGGTGAAATATATGTTGAGACCACAAATTTACCATGATATCCTCAACAAGCTTGAGATTTATAACAAGAATCCGGTGATCCAATTGACATTATTGAGAATATTGAAGGTATTAATAGTCAATGACCCTGACATGAAGATTCTCAGCGCCATGAGCATCGAAGACATCAAGGAGTTAATGAAGCTCAGAAGCGGGTCAGTCTTAATCGATGAACTAGTGCATGAGATTATGAACGAGTTGGATGAACGAAGCATATAAATTTACGAACCAGAAGCAATTTCCATGGAGACAATTCATCCAATATTAATTACAATGTGGGCGAACTTGTACCTAAAAAATCTATCGGAGGCATCTAAGGGAGTTTAAGGTACCTCTGAGTATTGTCAGCCAGGTCGTACTTCAAAGCACCCGATCCAAGCACTGGCTACACTGTATAGTTGTAATAGATGTGTATGTCACGTGAATAATCACGTGAAGCATTGTATACCTCGGCAGATTTGTGGGGAAAATCACCACTTCTACACCACCATGAACCCCATCTCCTACCCGGCCCCAAGGGTGTCTCAGGTAGACGCCCATATCCTTGACTCGGAGCTTCTCTCTCTTCTCAAGGAGCAACTTTCCTCCGTTTTTCATCTCCATTCCAACAGCCGTTGGTCCTACAATCAGCATCCAGAATTCTGGTCCTTACTTCTCAATCTTGTCATATTCAGAGAGACTGTGTGGAAAAAAGGGTCCTCCTACGGGTTGTCGTTACAGAACCTCAAGCTTACAGACTTGAAATCGGGAAAAATCATCGGTAAGTCCAAGAAATCGTTGTTGTTCTTACTCTTGCTTGGAACCTATGGTTTTAACAAGCTCCAGTCATACTTGTACTCGATTGAAGACGAACCAGGATACAATGAACACGGGATAGTTCAGCGGGTGAGGCAGGCATTGCTAAAGCACAAAGCGTTGATTCTTTCCAAGGTAGACCATACCTTGAAGATCGTCAATTTGATCAACTTTTCCTTGTTTCTTTTGAACGGAAAGTACCCCTCCATCACCCACAGGATTCTCGGCATCTCCTTGACGCCCATCGTAACGGACCTCCTCAAGTTCAACGGAAACAATGTCAATTTCGAGTTCCAGAACAGGCAATTGGTGTGGAACGTGATGACTGAATTCTTGGTCTTTACTCTTCCTCTACTCCAGCTAGGCAAATTGAAGAAAATGGCCATGAAAATCCTCGACAGAGGCTCCAAGAAGAGGACTCCCGAAAACGAATCGGTAACGCAATACACCAACCTTCCCGTTTCACAATGTGCCATATGCCACGATATCAACTTCCGAGCAGCTCTGGCTGGACAGAAGACGTTTCCGTCCGCTGGCACTGTCACCAACCCCTACATCACCAACTGTGGCCACATCTACTGTTACGTGTGCATAGCCACCCGTTTCAACTCCATTAAGACCACAGGCGAGGAGTTGGGATGCCTTCGGTGCAACCAGAAGTTGGAATGGTTCAAAGAGCACAACGAGGACATCGACGAGGATGCCATTCTTTTCGAGGCACAACACATAGAGGTGGACAGCGAAGAGGCTAGCCCTTTCGTCGAGGAGCAAGACTCAGCCAGTGACAGCGAAGAAGAGAGCGAAGACGAAAGTGAGGAATACGAGGACGGAGAGGATGAAGCATTTGATATGTGATATGTATTGAAAGCGAATGGGGACGAAGCGAACTAAGTGAAAATAGCCTGCTATGGCACTTCCGTCCCCAGAGATCTGAGTTAATGACAAAATAAATGGATGATTTCTGGTTCAATTTTGTTGTGACTAGACAAATATTGAAAATACAGCACCCATACTTAGTACAACTTCCCATTGCTAACTTCTCAGTTGTGACGATCTGGTTTGACATTTCCCTTGACCACAATAATGGCGAGTTGGAGTGAAAGAGAGAGAAATTACTCCTACTGGGTGGACACTCAATGGTGTAAATGGAGCTCAATACAACGGATGTAGGGCTACCGTACCAGAAGTAGTATTTATATAAGAACAGAAGAAAATATTGAGAACCTAGATATTTTCAGCAAGTATGATGTTTATGTTGGCTAAAACAACTCATACTCGGAAACCTCCAGATGAGTAGTTGCTAACAATTTGAAGCTCAGCAGACTAGGTATGAATTTATTTCAATACACTTTGCAAGATTTATTGATCTAATATTAAGCAAGTAGCTTAAATATGGAGACATCAGATTGACAGTATGGTTGTAACTATCATCTTCATGATTGTGAATGCAAATTTACTGCAATGAATGGGTTTACGTTCAAAGCGGAGGCTCATTCAAACCTGAAGATAAAGAGTAAGCATCCTTTCTTTACATTTTTTCAGGATCGAGATTGATGACCGAGTACTGATTAAATTGGATCTTATGTGATATTAATATACAGAGAGCTAACAGTAGGACCCGCCACATGACGGCTCCAACAGAAAATTCATCGCAAAGGCATTTGTTAGTCCTATTGGGACCTTAAAGAGCCGTGCTTGCAATGTAGTCACAACGACAACGAACTAATTGATGAGCTCTAACAACAATTGGGCACCCTTGTTGTCTTTGTCAGCCTTCAAGGTCTTCTTCTCCTTACCCAAGGCCTTGGTCAATTCCTTGATCTTCTTGTGGTTTCCCAACTTCAACACTTCATAGATGGAGACAACGACAAATGCACTTTGTCCGCTAACCCACGAGGTGAGCTGATCGTTGCTCATGATTTCGTCCAACACTCTAACCGCAAAGTCAGTACCGACCCCTGGGATTTCTTCACCCTTGACAACCACCAACTTCTTGGTTTCGTTGTTCCACTTGAACTCGTTGCCTTGGATCAAAGACTTCAACGACCTGGAAATAAAAGGAACCTTATTTATAAGATGGTAGTCCTCCAAGACATCCCCCTTGACGGTCTTTTCGAATATAACGTCCAAAAGCTTTGGTCTCAAGGTGTCGTTGACTTCAGCAATATCGGTAGAGGTCAAAATTAATTCAGTCAAGAATTGGGTAGCAATGTTCACGTTCAAGATACCATCGAAAGAACGTTCAGGGTCTTCGGATTCGGTAGTAGCGAGAAGACTTTGGTAGATCAAAGGAATGGCTTTCACGGCCAATTCGGATCTTCTTTGTTCTTGTTCCTTCTTGGAGGTTTTCTTGTATGCTAATTCTTCGTACTTTGCCAAGGATGCCTTGACCAAAGGATTGAAGAATCTTCCGTCCAACCCCTTTAACAAGTAGATCATGGGTCTTCTGGCCCACTTGTCCTTGGCCAATGATGCAATGGTTTCTTTGGTGAAAATTTCGTTACTGAACGACTTGGTAAGCAAGACGGTATCATCGACGGTCATAAATAACGTGATTAAAACGAGATTTCCGTACTCGTTCTTTACCAACTCTTGGGTGTGGTTTTTCATTGCTCTGATGATCAACTTTCTTTCCTTGGCGTTGGCAACACTGAGCAAAGTACATGCAACATCAGAACCTTCTTGTGTATGTACCAATTCAGCGAATTGCTCCTGTAAAACTTCAATAAATTCCCTGATTTGCTTGTCGTGGACTTCAAGGTCGCTGGCCAAAATACCAGTGTATTCCTTCATGGCTGCGTGTAAAATCTGGAACCCGGTGGAACCCTTCTCGACGGAAGCCTTGATGGTACCGAAAAGATTGGACATGATAAGCTGCTTCTTTTCAGATGATTCGGCAATAATTTCCAACACGGTCTTTCCCTTACCAGAGTCCTTGAAGACGGCGTATTCGGAGCCCCAGAATTCTCTGATCATCTGTAACTTTTGTTCTTGAGTGGAGTACAACACGAACAAATCTTCAATGACATAGGCACCTTCCTTGTGTCTCATCAACTTACGCAAGTTGCCGTGGAGTTCGTCGATGATCAATTGTCTTGATTCCTTGGATCCATAGTGCAAGAGCTTGATGAGCAAGTACTTACCGTAGGAAGAGGTGGCCAAGAGGTAAAAGTTACCCTTGAGAGCCTTGGTGATGGCCTCTCTTCTGGTCTTGGACGAGTACTTGATCAAGGTCTGGACCACTCTGGAAGCATCGTGCTTCATCACAAGGTCCAAAACAACGTCCTTGGATAACTCCCAGATCTCGTCACACAACTTATCACGAACAGCCTTTGGGGGAGCAGGCTTGGCGACTCTGAGTTTTTCCCAGAGGTTCTTGATCTGCTGGACCTGGATTCCTGACTTTCTCTGTAACTTTCTTTCGGCCAAAACCTTACGTTGTTCAGCATGCTGTTCAGCAGAGGTTTTCTTGTTAGGGTCAACAGGCTTGGAAGCTGCGTCTTCAGCTTCGTCATCTTCAGCATCTTCGTCGTCATTCTCGCTGTCCTTGCCCTCGGCCATGGCATCGTCTTCATCTTCAGAAAGATCGTCTAACTCATCTTCAGAGGAAGCCTCGATTTCTTCCGATTGATCCAATTCATCCTCGGACTCAGAGTCTTCGGATTCGGAAGGAGGCGATGGGAGCTTCTTCTCCACGACCTTGGTCTTCTTGGTATCCTTCTTGGATTGGGGAGCAGCACGCTTGGTCCCTTTGGTAGTGACAGCCATTGTTGAAGGTAATAGTAGAAATGAAAAATTGTTAAGAGGCATCGCGATGGGGTGGTCACGTGACCAAATTGGTCTGGGGCAGTTAGATCTCGATGGTCTGGGGCTGCTACACTGGGTTTGTGAATGACTTGGAGTCAGTAATGTCACTAGAGTGATGGGAAGGTGTGTGAATTGTTCATAGAGCAATTCAGTGACTGTTTTAGAGCTGGTGGGAGTAGAAGTTTCCGATTAATCGTTTCGGGATGACCAAGCGTATTGTGGATATGGCCCAACCAGATGGCATCCACGGTCAGTTCTGAACTCCCCTCGTTCCCCTGAGTATGGTGCTATAGAACAATACTCCTGGCCAGTTACATCCACAACTTCCATGTTCCCCAATGCGCGCACGTGATGCTCTATGACTGCAACAAAATTGCACACTAATTGCTCGCCACCACCACCATGTTGAGGACTTTAGGATTACGTAGCTTGCGTGCACCCGTGGCATTCCGCCCAATCAGAAGAGGCTTGGCCACCTCCGAGAGCAACATCAAAGAAATCGCCGACCTTCCCCAATTCAGAGAGTTCATTTCCAACACTGAGCGTGTTTCTGTCATTGACTTCTACGCCACTTGGTGTGGTCCATGCAAGGCGTTAGAGCCAATCTTTGACATGTTGGCCCAACGTGTTCCCGAGGTGCAATTTGGCAGAGTGGATGTGGATGCTGCTCAGGACGTTGCTGGAGAGTACGGCATCACTGCCATGCCCACCTGTCTCTTCTTCAAGGACGGCCAGAAGGTCGACACCATCATTGGGGCCAATCCTCCCAAGTTGGTGGAGTTGATCCAGAAGCATGGTGACGTCAAGATTGGTAAGTAGTGAATACAAACTGAGGAGGCGTAGTCAGATGTAGGCACTGTTGGTGGTGTTGAATACATAGTACTTCCAAAGTAAATGTCACACTTTCGGTAACTGGATGTATCACTTTCAAATTTTTGTTAAGCTCCAGGGTATGGCAGAACGGATGGCAACAAAGTAACCCTCCCTTTACTCCAAAATTTACCAGGTTGAAATTGTTTAACAATGCGCCTCAGTGTGTTTAACAACTTTCAAATTATATACCTATATTATCACCTATTTTGACGTAAAATTTGATTGAAGTAAATGCAGATTGATATGGATTCTATCAACAAAAAATTTCACCCATGTCGATAAACAAATAAGGCATTGCTTAATGCTAATGAAGTGTTCTAAAGATTCAAGTAAATGCGTAGTGCGTATAGATGAAAATCGTCAAGTGTGCAAACTTGTCAAGTCATAATTTACTTATAACCTAACGCTTATCCTTTTCAGAAAACAAGTCAATGCGTCAATACTAGGAGAGGGTTATTACAGGAAGAATTCCCACTTCACTCACTCTGTACTGGAATACAGAGGAATAATCGTTTCACACATTCCTTGGTGTTCAAAGCAAATAAAATTATTAGGAAGCAGCAACTTGAGGATTACGAATTACCTTTGACACTAAAAATATGCCTGTAAGTAGGGTTCAAGGAATATAGAATTTATGGCAATAGTGACACTTTGACGAGGTTTTCCGAACACGATCCGATGATTACTGCGAAACTTTAGTCGGAGAAGGATAGCGGCCAGAAAGCAATCAATAACGTGAGCGAATTACCCCACGGGCACATTAGCTACTATGGGAGTGGAAGTGGAGTATAATGGTGTGGGCGCTGTTTAGTCCAGCAGATACTTCAAATTTATAAATTATTTACAAAAGAACATAAAATTTCCACTCCAACAATAATTTAGAACTAGACTGAGTTATTGAACTTTCTGTGCATTTCTCATGCTTGATGTAGTTCTATAAATAATTCTCTACATACCCGGTAGGCAATTGAGATTATCGGTATACTCAAGTCCTCCGAATAGGCTCAAGAAAATAACTGGCAAATCTGGTCATATCTCTAATAAAAAGACCTAATATTGCTAGCTATACAATGTCGAATTCTCTCAGTATTCACCTGTACAAAAGGCCAACCAAGCCATGGCCGTAGTTTACTAAAGGCACCATGGCATTTTAGTCACGTGGAGGACTATCCTAAGTAAGTATTAATAGAAATAGTCACCTCCATTCACCCATTCCAGTCGCTGGAACCACATGCCAGTGGTCATGTAACCCACCATTGCTCACATGACGCAGTAGTGACGTGGCACGGACTTCAACTCCGTGGTCTAGCTGTGCATGTCACTATGCTGGCTCCACATTGTCCGTCACCATGCAGTGACACCATGCGTGGCACCTGCAGGGGTTGTCTGGCACATGACCATTCTTGCGGTCGCGATCCATACTTGAGCTGGCGCACGCACATCAACATCTCATCATCAATCCCCACAATGTTCAAGGGCCTAGTAAGAACGACAGTGCCATTGGTGGCGTTTGGCGTCGGCTTGGCCGCGTTCCCTGCGCTGTGGCGCAAGAGCAGCTGGAACCAGCGCAAGCTTCTCCACACCAACGACGACGTGGTGCGCCAGATCGAGCTGCTGGACGAGTTCCAGCACCTTGCCAAGGACGCCAACGTGGAATTGACGTATTCCAGCCATACATTTCCCGAGCAGCACCACCTGAGCCACGTCGGAGTTGCGCTTCTCCAAGGCAAGGACCTCCACGAAATCGACCCAATCATCTTCGTGGACCACGTCCAGCACCAGCTGACAGGATTCTACCACTTGGGCAATAAGTTGGTCAGCCAGGACGGAGGCATCCACAACGGCATTGTGGCCACCATCTTCGACGAGGGCATGGTTTACTGCGGATTTCCGCTTCTTCCCTCAGGCAGAGGCGTCACCGCCAAGTTGTCGGTGGATTTTGCTAGTCAGGCACCTCCTAACACCACGGTTGTGTTGAAGACGCGGGTGGTGGAGCACAAGGGCCGCAAGGTAGTGGTGGAAGGCGTATTGGAGACGTTAGCGCACGACACTGCCCCCGTTAAGATTGCCTCTGCACGCGCGGTTTTCGTGGAACCCCGGTGGTTCAAGTACTTCAGGTGGTTGCAGGTGTAGAAGGCCAGGCAGGTGTAGCAGGTACTGGTCAATTGACCTTATTGGGGCCTCATATAGCTAGCTAGCTCAATATACTGTTTTGCCGTGGATTGAAGGCCTTCCCTCGGGGTCCCAATCTAGGTGTGGCGAATTGAAACCGTTCGTAAAATCCCCACACAAGCCAGTCGTGGCGACTATGCTACTGCATGTGCATTTTCGCCCCAGGCTCCTGACCTCGATTGCTAGCGTGCGAAGGAGCCCAAATAGCAACCATGGCAGCAACCAAGCGAATAACACCACAGCCGCCAGCCACCAGGGGCAGAAATCGGGCTATAAAAGGGGCAGCTCCTGCCCTCCAATTCAGCTCTTCATTCAAACAAACAATTCATTAACAAACATGTCCGACTTAGGTAGAAAAGATATTTCCGACAAGGTTCAATCCGCTGTCACCCCAGACTCCCAAAAGTCCACCTTGGGCTCCGCCAAGGACAAGGTTACCGACTCTGTCGACAACGCTATTGGTGACAACACCTCCAGCAAGGACAAGTCCTTCGTCCAACAAGCCTCTGACGCTATCTTCGGTGAGAAGAAGTAAGCTAGCTAGCTAGAATAAACGCTTTGTGAAAATTAATGCTATTGTAGAAGAATTGCCGCTATAGGTTCGCTGGATTAGTTACTTTGAGTGCCAGATAGTATGCCTGGCAATTATGTATGAGGCTGTCAGTGCTGCAGGCTGCAAGGCACGGCTGATGTGGCGAAGCATTTGTTGCAGGGTCGTCACGTGGATCTCCCTCACTTAAGGTTTTAGTGTGCAGGTGAGCATTAGCATACAGACTTCAAATGGATTGTTACAACAATAATTAGTGCGCTGTTGAGGTTGAGCTCATCGCTAAATCATAGCGATTTACAGTGTAATATCTAGTCCAGTGATTACTGATTTCTGTTTTCCAACTCTGAAACTTACTTGTCAATGCCTGATAAACTCTTATCTCTTCCTGCTCGAGCGGAAATATCGAATTCATGTCTCCAGTGGGAGATCCTGAGCTTTTCTCGTATTTTCAGCTCAAAAACATCTACGCAACAACCAATTTACATATCAAGGGGTACTTTCGAACGTATTACATTAAATCAAGCAATTAAATATGCTAATAGCAAATGTCGCAATAGAATGATAGTCAAAATTGAAATGTGTACAATTTAAAGCCCAAAAATACAAAAAACCTAAAGAAGCAAGTTCAATCTTATCAATCATCACAACCCACAGGTTCGACCTCTTATCTGGCTTCCTTGTCTGACATCCCAGTTTCGTGTCGTGTCCGGCTCAATATCGCATTTTGATATACTCCATCAGATCGCGTCCTACGCGTCTTTACACCACCACCATGACCCAGTCCAAGAACTCCGCCGAACAGGCGTACCTCGATCTCTGCCAGTACATCATAGACAACGGTGAAAACCGTCCTGATAGAACCGGTACCGGCACGCGCTCCGTTTTCGCTCCTCCACAGCTCCGGTTTGACTTGTCCAACGACACCTTCCCACTCTTGACCACCAAAAAAGTGTTCTCCAAGGCAATTATTCATGAGCTTCTTTGGTTCGTGGCCGGCTCCACCGATGCCAAGCTCTTGAGCGACAAGGGAGTCAAAATATGGGAAGGAAACGGGTCCAGACAGTACTTGGACTCATTGGGGTTGACCCACCGCAGAGAGGGTGATTTGGGGCCAGTGTACGGGTTCCAGTGGAGACACTTTGGAGCTGAATACAAGGACTGCGATGCAGACTACGCTGGCCAGGGCTTTGACCAATTGCTGGACGTCATCAAGAAGTTGAAGACGAATCCTTACGATAGAAGAATCATCATGTCGGCGTGGAACCCACCTGATTTCGCCAAGATGGCGTTGCCTCCCTGCCATGTTTTCTGTCAGTTTTACGTCAACTTCCCTGAGAACGCCAGGCCCAAGTTGTCGTGTCTTCTCTACCAAAGATCGTGTGATATGGGCTTGGGTGTCCCATTCAACATCGCTTCCTACGCGTTATTGACCAAAATGATCGCTCACATCGTGGACATGGACTGTGGAGAATTCATACACACCATGGGTGATGCCCACGTATACTTGGACCACATCGATGCTTTGAAAGAGCAATTGACAAGAATACCTAGGGACTTCCCTAAGCTCCACATCAAGGCTGAAAGAGCTGACCACATCAAGACCATAGACGACTTTAAATACGAAGACTTCGAAATCTCCGAGTACGATCCTTACGGTCCTATCAAGATGAAAATGAGTGTTTAATATATGCGATCCTAACGAATTAAATAACTGATTGTAAACCTAATTAAATCAACTGTTCCTTACATCATTGTCTGTCTTCTGTTCCTTCTGGCGGTTTTTTTGCCCACATACACGGAACGTCTTCTGGGACCTCCCTCTTCAAAGTCGAACACCGACATGTCCATTTGGTTCTCTTTGTCCTGCTCCAGAATTGGCGCATTTGGACTGATTACTGTCTTGCTTTCCGGATTTGAGTTTCGTATCACATTGTCCTTCAACACCGACAAAGGTTTTCTTTTCGTGCTACTATCGTTTTGTTCCTCGTCGTTTCTTCTCTTTCTTTCGACCTCCTCATCTGTTGGTCTTTTGCTTACTGCGTAGTTGATCAACACATTCTCACCCACAGCATCCAACAACTTGACCGACTCTCTTCTCATCTTAGCTCGCAATGGGACAGGCTTGTAATCAACCTTTTTTCTAGCTCTGCGGGGCCTTCCTACCGGTTCTTCCTTGATATCCTCTATTTCGCTTGATACCTCCCTTGAGCTCCTCAAATCTATTATTGGGGATTTGGACTCAAGGTTTTGTTGTTGTTCAATTTCGCCTTTGAACTCAGTGTTCACCACAAGGGCTTTGCCTTTATGTTTGACCTTTTTTGGTGGTATTTCATGCTGGGTATTCGTTACGGTTTGCTCATGATGTTTTTGCTTTTCGTTTTCATTCCATTCAGAAGATTTGGCTTTTCTTGACTTGCTCAACTCGTTTTCTTTTATTAACTCATTTGCTTTTGCTAGCCAGTCCGACGTGCTAATTTGAGGCGATGGACTCTTAGGAATTTCTGCCTGCACTGGATCCGGATCTGCAATTTTGGAAGTTTCAGATGGCTCCTTATCCTCGAGAATAGTTGAAAACTTATCTATCTTAGCATATTCGGTGACTTCTTCATCCAAAAATGTCTGATTCACCTGTGAGTCAGTTACGTCTTTGCTGAAGTCTGGGACTTCCTCTGGATGCAAGGACTTAGGTATGCCCTCATTTTGTCCAAACATACTTCCTGAAGGACCAATAAGACCGAATGGGCTGCCCATTGTGGGCTCACTTTCAATGGGAGTGGACGTAATGGGTCGGTTTATTTCGTTCAAGACATCTAGTTGTGGATTTGCAGTCAAGCCTTCCTCCCATCGGAGGTGCTTCATGAGCTGTAGAATGTCAGCAAACTTCTCAAACAACTTGCCTTCGATCATTTCAACTTTATGCTCTAATTGTCTCTTGTTTTCAACACTCCTGTTGGTATGGCTCTTCTTGAGTTTGTTGTTCTCATTTGATAACTCGACCAATCTGGTCTCCATATCGTTCATTTTGCGCTGCATCATAGCGTTAGTTCTTGCGAGGAGCGTGTTCTGTTGGGTGTACTTGTGCTTGAGTGACTTTTCGTTGGCTAAGTCATCTTGTGGTGGGGAGGATTGTTTGGGGTCTTCAAAGGGTCGAAATCGAGCGGAAACCGCCGGATTTTTAGGCTCGGACCTGTCAGGTACACTTCCCTGAAACTTCAACAACGACTGGGAGAAGTCTATTGATTTCCTGGCCATTTTGGAGCGGTGGCGTCAAGAAGGGTTTGTTGTGTTTGGATAAACAAAGCTGATCCATCGCGTGACGTACGTCACGAGCGGATTATATACAGGAATACACTTTCGGGGGCTGCCACCGCTTTCACCATATAATCTTGTGTAGCTGGTCCCTGGCGCTGTCGTGTGCCTCCAGGACATCTCTCCATCCTCCTATGTGACTTTGGCCAGTTTTCAAGCCGAGAAATGCCGTCTGGCGTACGGTTAATTGACTGACCTTCGTCTACTGCATATAACCACAGGCCATCCCAACCACAATCCACCACCGCGTTCCAAACAACATCCACTAAATACGCATAGGCTTACGTTGAGTTAGATCGGGCCCGATTCTACTTCAGCAAATACAAACATCCCGACCACAACGATCAGAATCATACCAAAATCCGAAAAATGCTGAAAAATAACGTCTACCACCAGACAATCGTAGACAAGAGGGCAGACCTCGAGATGTTGCAAGAGTTCCGCCAGCTCACGGCCGAATTGGCTACCAACTTGGAACTGGTAGGCGACAAGCTCGAGCACATGAAAGGAGGAACTGAGAGTGTGGCACTCATCTTGGCCAATTGGCAAAATGTGGTGAAATCGATCTCATTGGCATCATTGGGATTGATGAAGTATAGTGAGAGTGACTACGAGTCACGAGCACCTTTACCGGAAGCTTTGGTACGGATTAAGTTGGACAAGGAAGAACAAGAAGAAGATACCAATGAATGAGCAAAAGGCGACAAAAGAAGTAACCTGCCATTACCAAACGAGGAAACGACATATGCTTTGAGTTACTTAATTGCAGCTAAGTTTTATTTGCAAGTTTATTTTACCACACATCACTAGATGGAATGGCTTTACGGATGGCGCAAGGTTTTGCATTTCTATTAACATATGGAATAGTGGCTTCTAACTATACCAATAATCGCTTGACCTATCTCGCTCCAGTCAAATATTGGCAGATTGAGGACTCTTCAAAAGATCTCTACTTGATTTCGTGGATGCCTTTCATTGGCAGCGTGATTTACCTCTCGAGAACATTGGCCTCAATGTGGCACAAGCTCCGGAAGCTCTGTGGCTACTAGGTCCAAAGTTCCAGCATAAGTACTGTCCATAATTTGACAGCATTAAAAGAAAGGTAACATTCCATTCGTGGATTGCAGCACAGAAGCTAGATTCTCATCGGTTCTACAGCCAGGATGTTGCACAAATCATTGATTTGCTTCCCAAGTAGATGTAATTACATTTTGACATGAAGGGGTAGCCTTACCTCTTCAAATACAATATTATAATTGTATCAGGGTCCGGCCTGACCCGGAATTGACTGACACATATCGTACGAATCCTCGCTGCTTAAATATATTAATGTACATTATCATCTAAAACCTAGACCCATCTACTCATTTTCTCCTCTAGCCTCTTCTTTGATGGAAATAACCCATTGTACGAAATCGTACTTCTGGAAGTATCCCGTCAACTTTTCAACCATAGTATTGTTAACTTCTTGTGCCACAGAATCATTTTCGGCGTTTTCAAATACCCCTTTGGAATTCAACAATAACTCTAATTGGTTAATCAACTTATTATCCAAATTGATCTCCTTGAAAGTCTTGAACAACACAGTACCTCTGACTTTCTCCTTGATATGCTCGTCAGTGGAGATCTTCAAATTTGCCTTATCCAAGAGCGACCAGTCGTCGCCAATTGTGAGCAATCTGAGCCAGATCAATCTGGTGTAGTATTCAAAGAGCTGCTTGTCATCAACCAAAGCAGCCACCTTCAATGCCAATCCAAACCCCCTGTCTTCGATGATCGATGGTTTCAACAAAGTGAGCCAGTTGATTAAATCAATGGTCTTCAATTGCTTGTTGTTGACAAGTTGATCGAAAGACCTACTCAATAATGATTGCGCAATTCCGTTGCCAATGTGGGAATTCTTGAAGCCCTTGAGGATGTTATCGAATTTCAAAAGTTGTACTTCTCCGCCATAATTCTTGATCAAAGATGAGAACAAATTTTTCTGACTCTTTATCTTGGTCAAGCTATTCTCAGTTTCCAAAAGATAGCTAGAACCATCACCATCCATGTTAACATCCAGGTCAGAATGACCAGTACCTCTTGCTGCAATAACAGCTAACTTGGCCAAAGAGTACTTTACTTCCTTATTGTCCAAGTTGTCACCAGCTTCAAACTTTGATGCAGACTCAACAAGCACCTTACTGGCCTTGTTGAAATTTTCGTCCAACAAGTAACGGATCCATGAAAATTTGGAAGTCTTTTTGGCGTTCTTTTCAAGATATTCTTCCAAGTAGAACTTGTAATTAGTAAAACTCAATAAGAGTGCTTGAATCTGGTCATTCTTGACGTAGTAGTCATATAACAGCGATGCAAATTCATACTTGAATCTTTCAAAGTAATAGACGTATCTTTGAAGCAAACTATCCACCTCAAAGCTGTCTTCGCCATAGATATCTTCCAAGCGTTTCTTTTGAAACTCGAGAATCTGCGCCAAAGAGGAGAAATCGTGGTACTTCTCGGTGATTTCGATGCCTTGTTGGATCAAATCTTGCTTCAATAAGGCACTTATCCAGTGAGTGTTTCTGCCCTTATACCATTGTACATATTCCTTCAATTGGTCATTGTTTGCATCAAACAATTGCATATACTGAATGGCACTAGTGACAAAATAGTACAACACTTCGCACAATTTTATCAAGTCTTCTTTGCTCTTTTGAGTTTTCACTTCATCCCCACCCTCACAATACTCACTAGTGAATACTTGTTCTATCCTAATCAATAATGGAGTCTCAAAGACCCAAATCTTTCTGAGTGGAATGAGCTCGTTGTCTGCAAGATAACGGATCTCATTTTTGAGGATTCCATAATACGTGGCTTGTACAATGAGGGAGGTAAGTATTGGCAATGAAAAATCGTCTGCTAACAATTTTTCAACAAATTTTGTGAACACTTCATTGACAGAGTTAATTCCTTGGCTGAAAAATTTTCTCAAAGTGTCTTCGTTTGCAGCCACCACCTGGGTCTCGATAATAACCTGTTCCAATGTAGACTTGAGAGTGTTGGAATATGCTTTCTCTGCTTCAATCTGGATCCATAATTGAAGAGCAAAATCGTTCTTCTCCAAAGCATCCACGATAGTAGAAACTGCAATTGGAAATACCGATGGAAAGTTTCTTTGTGTATAAGTAATGAATCTTTCGAACAATTCAACTTTGAGAGCCAAAAAGTCTGTAATGGATGGCAAAAAAGATGGCAAGTAAGGAGAAGAAGAGCTTGTGATCTCTTCAATAATCTGGGAGACTGCCTGTAAGACTGTTTCATCGGAAAACTGTTGCACAACATCAAACTCGATCTCTTCAGACTTGAAGTAAAAGATGGCCTGCTCGATATGGGATTTCACTATAAGCAATGGGTCCGTGGAATCACCACCATCGATGCTAGTAGGAAATCTTTCAATTCTTAAAACTCCATTATTTCTCGTCAACAAAATTGCAGAAGGGTTGTTATTAAATGTTTGGTCTTCATATCCATAGCCGAGAATATCGATATTGGATCTCAATCTAACGACATCTTCCCATCTAGGAGTATAGTAGGAAACAGACGCAGCTGACTCCTCGACGTACGAGATATTGATATCAGTGATGATCATGGAGTTATCAATGCTGACAAAGGCTGTTTTTCCAGGCTTAGGCAAGAAAAGTCTAGGCTTATTGATACTTGCTTCTTCGGGGTTGTATCTAGAAAGTTTGTGAGACCCATAAGGCAAAACTCCAGTTGGGTCAATTCTCATAGTCAAAAGTAACAAGTTTTGAGAATTAGGGCTTTTGTAGGATTCTTTGACATAGCAGAGACCCACGTAGATGTTCTCGTGTTCTGCTGATGGCCACAAATCTAAAAAGCTGAGATCCAAGTTTGTTCCTGGAAGGTATCCGTCGATGCTATTTTTGAAATAGGTTGTCAAGTTATGACTATATGACTTCTTTTTGTCAACATATGGTGAGCCGCTTGCAGACAATAACTGATAGGTAACGATATGAAACCCACCAGATGAATCCAATATGAAAATTTCCTGGGTCATTCCATGGTTTATGATTCTTCCCGATCTTATGCTGACAATCTCATCGAAGATCTCGTTGGTTGTTTCCGATCCAAAAATGAAAGACAAGTACTTCGACTTGGTGTTAGACAATAATTCAACCGAAGACAATTGAGGCTTGCTTTTGAAGTCGCGGAGGGACACGAGAATGCATCTTTTCCAGGAGGTAGCCACGACAATACCAGCAGGCTCGACATTCTCGGCTAAAGTGATGTATTCACCCTTTTGGCTGTTGATATCAAGCTTCAACTCCAAAGACTTGTTATTGATCAACCCCAAGGCTGGTGCGTGCTGCACACTTTCGTAGAACTTAACAAGACCCGACGAGGAGTCGATGATGACCAATCCGGGGTCCTGCGAGACTCCACTAGATGGCTTTGTCAAAATTGCTAAAGGTATAACGCTCGACCTTTCGATTGGGAACTGTATGGATAATGGGGTGTGATCTGCTGACTTGTAACTCCACACATGGATTGCGTCTTCGTCAATCACTAACGAGTAGTTGGATTCGTGATCGGAATATGCATTAATAAGCTGAGAACCTTGCGATCTTTCAAACACGGCTGGCAATGCTGGAAGCTTGGATATGCAGTAGTTCTCGTTCTTGGTCAATTCCAACGCAGTGTCCTTGAAGTGACTTGTGGTCTTTGGCTCATTCTGATGACTGAAGGAAATTGACGAAGCAGCAGGTGTAGGTGACCTCGATGAGAGTGCCGACTTCCTGGGCTTGAATATAGATCCTGAGCTGGACATGGTTGGGCCTGTTCGATATGTTAGAGCAGAGTTGTTTTGAAAAAAGTTAGAGGCGATTTGTAATGTATTACGTAATATTCGGAGTGAAGCTAGGAGAAGAGTAAGCAGCCTGCTACCCTAGTCTCGACTAGCCATGTTGAGCTTCTTCTGACCTCCTACTTAGGGTCTACTTGTGGTATGTTTTTTTCTTCTATTACATAATTTAGGTTACTATACATTATTGCAATACGGCCAGCCACACTTAATCGTGCTTGGCTCTCTTGACAGCAGGTTCTTCGTTGTCAATGGCGTCGACGAAATCATCCTCATCATCGAAATCACTGTCTTGGTCATACTTAGCCTTCAAACCCTTCATCTTTCTAGTTTGCAACTTGCCCAAGTCTTGCTTACCCAAGTGAATTTGAGCAACCTTGTCACCCATAAAGTCGGTAGAAACGTTCTTCTTGACCTTGGCTTGTAATTGCTTAGGCTTCTTGTAGGCTTCCTTCTCGAGTTCAGGAGCAGGAGAAACTCTTCTGCCGATCTTGAAGTCAAATCTTGGTCCTATTTCGTCAACCTCAACTCTTGGAAGTTTTTGGCCTGATTGGTAAGACTTCAATTTGTATACTCTGAAATGTAAAAGTGGAAGGTTCTTGGAATCGTTTGGATCTTCGATTTCCCCGGTGGATAAAGCAATAATATATTGTAAACCAGCAACATCTTGTAAATCAGTTTCTTCACCACGGAAAAAGTCCATAAATAATGATTTGGCGTGTTGGAAGACAGGGTGGGAGTCAAATGCTGGTCCGTTGAAAGTGAACATTGGTTTCAATCCAACTGTGAAAGTCAACTTCTTGAAGTCTTGCAATAACTTGTGGTTGTCTTGTATGGATAATTCAAGCATGTCGTATACTTTGTGGTTGAAGAAACGGGTAAAGATCAAGGTGTTAGGTCTCTTCTTGTTGTGTGTGGAGAGGACCATTAAGGATGTGTCGTTCTTTTCA
This sequence comes from Suhomyces tanzawaensis NRRL Y-17324, assembly GCF_001661415.1. Classification (NCBI taxonomy): domain Eukaryota; kingdom Fungi; phylum Ascomycota; class Pichiomycetes; order Serinales; family Debaryomycetaceae; genus Suhomyces; species Suhomyces tanzawaensis. The sequence goes on from NW_017963641.1 coordinate 878,937, forward strand.
GCAAAGAATTCTAAGGTGCTGGCATCATCAAAAGGTCTGATATCGTTCTTCTTGCTGAACTTCTTAACAAATGGTTTCTTCAACGCCATAAGATCACACATGGCATCGTGCAAGAACTTGTTACCGGTGGATCCTGGAACGAATAAAGCGGTCTTGGTGTTCTCGACCAACTTGGCTTCTTGCTTAGCAAGAGCTCTCTTAGAACGGGCGTTTTTTGGTTTACTATATGTTAGTATATGATTCAAGTATTTGCCGCAGTGGAAACTGGCTACTATCAAGTAACCTGAAATTTCCAAGGCAAGCAACTGGACCAACCATGCGACTCTAGATCAAAAGGTACATACACAGTTCTAATCATTGTTGGAATATGCTATAGTGCTCATCTCATCTTATCAAATTTGGCTCATCTAGTGAAAAAAATTGTATCACGTGATTAAAAATGTGAGGGAGAAAAAATAGGTCGTACCCGGATTCGAACCGGGGTTGTTCGGATCAAAACCGAAAGTGATAACCACTACACTATACAACCTAATAGTTACTTTGAGTATTGCTGGCGAATAACTCACTAGGTTTAAGAGATGATTACGTAATCAAATATCAGAAAAGCTGTCATAGAAGAATTTATCACGTATGAGACATATCGGGGGAGTCACATGCATCTCCCAAGGTATAGAATATTACAGAGTGAATTATGGTCACGATCTTACAATTGCTGCGCAATATAGAGAGGTAAAGCATACGTTCTTTTGTCAACAATAAAAAAAGTGAAGCTATCAGAACACAACTTCGCAACATACGAAGCTTAGTCGCCCCACTGGCGCAGATTACAAATGATACAACTATCATCAAATTGGACAAGTTGATTAAGACTCTTTGGAGGTTATGGATACAACGACGAGCACAAGGGGAGGCCCATGCTCGTCCTCCAACCACCAACCAATTGTCTTTCCTCTTGTCCAGCCAAAGTTCCTAATGAAAATATTATCTAACATGAGCTGCTTCTACGAGGTGCCTTCTCTTGCGCACCAAGTTGCAAAAAATCATGAAAAAACAAAATTAAATTCAAAAATTAATTGAATTATAACGGTTTGACCAGAATGGTGTGTTATCCATTGCAATAGGTATATAGTCAGTAGATTATAATATACTTCCCATTAGCAAAAAAAAAAAAAGTTTCCACTTTACTCAAGAGAGCTATCATGTTAATGAGTTGTTCTTGCATAATAGTCGTCTCATGTCTGATATAGCACTTGTAGGTTACTGAAGGTAGCAAGTGCCAAATCGAAAAAGCATTACAATTCCTATTCTACTTCCTCTAATCTCAATAGTCATTTCTTATTACAAGTCCTTAAAATAAATGGCACAAAAAACAAATCATTGTATCAGTGAGTGAACTCATCGAAAATACCAAGGAAATGCTCTTGAACTTCTTACATTTCATTCAACTTCATTGCCACTCAAATAAAATAACATAAATTTTAGCCTTGTATTTGAAGCATAATACAATTAAGGCTGCGAAATGAATTTTGAAGCTTCCACAATTCTGTAGTCGAATTTTATTAAGTACAAATTTAGACTTTTGAGAGTTTCGAGATCCTCCCTATTTTAGTGTGGTAGTAAGGACGATGTAAAGCCCGTTCAGTCAGTTTCATAAGTCATAAGTGTTATCACAATGTACGCTACCAAGGATGTAGGAAATCTCACACTAGTTGCCTAAATCAAATGTTAAAATGCACCTTCGTTGTCTTAAGGCAAGTTGTGGTTATCGAAAAATAGGTAACACGAGCTATTGAGAGTTAGTGTGAAGGCAAATAGCAATTGATACTGGGTATCCTTGAAACTTGAAATTACTAGCTGATACTAGTCAAACAACTTGTGAACTTAAGAACTCTAAACTTTCTTATTTTTGAAGTAATATAAATTTGTGAACTAATTATATTGGGCAAAATACCCTGTTATTGGCTAAGTTCTGTTCTCTACCTTTATTCTAAGTGGAACGGTGTCAGGTCAGGAATTACTTGGTTTGTGAGCATTCTACAATTATTCTATGTCAATCGATATATTGCTACGAAACGATGATTCCAGCAACCAGTAACACGGGAGGTCACTGAACATCTCAACTAGCAGCGTCTCACTCAATCAATGAGCACTGATCCAGTTCCGCAACCTGTAGGCTATTATCAGATAAAGGTGGTTTGTTTCCCGGTGGCTTGACTCTTCTTTCGCAGCCGAATACTGCACAATGGGGGCAGACATAATAAATACGTGTGGCTACTGACAGAGTCAAGCTGTTAGTGCTGCCACAAGGACCAACCCACAGATGACATGAAATGCGTTTCATGGAAAAAGAGCATTGGAGAGATATAGGCCGGGAAAGGCATAATGAGATATGAAGAAGAGGATGAAAGACCACAGAAAATTCACGAAAGAAATATAATGAAAAACATGAAAAAGATACGAAGACAAAAGGATGAAGGACTGGCGAAAAGATGAAAATTCACATACTAATAAATTGTATCCAGATGAGCACGAGGCGACTAGAGACGTCTATTAATTTTATTAGCCATATTCCTATAGTATGATTGTGAACAACCCTTCTCTCACCCAGAGTCGTATTGTAAATACATTAAAGGACCACTCTGAGCCGAGCCCAGAGCATATATTCCCAATATTATTATGAACATATCATAGTGTATGCGAGACAGTATTTTCCAGAGGACCACTCTGAGCCGAGCCACCACCCCACGGATTCCTCACGTGCTGTTAGCGGATGGTCGCTTCAAACACCGACCCCTCCACCACCCGCCACGCCTGCCATATCGGGGTTAGCCCCATTGGCGCATCCTAGCGGCTGGACTCAGGCCGAGCTCCTCCGACTATCGGCTGATGGGTCACCGCGGAAAAACACGGACTAGCATTTCACGTGCATCCTTTCATCCGTGCCTCTATACTCACCTGTCCCGTTCACGCCAACGCCAGTCGCCAGCTGCCCCTCCACATACGGACAATTCTCGCCCCACTCGTCCCAGCCGACCCCCCTGGCGCCATCTTCCGTGCCCTCCCGCAACGCCATTCGCTGTGGCCTGAACGTTTCGGTGCCGGTCCGCGACACTCCCCACCATGACTCAAATCGGCAGCAAAATTTTCAGGTGGGGTTAAGGTGAGGCGTATATAAAGCTGCAAAGTCCGCTTTGCCAAACCCTCACGATAACAGACACCATGTACAGACCTGTCCAAATCAGATTGGCTGCCAGACCCAGAGCCGGCGTTGCCTTCTCCACCAGCGCTCAATTGCAAAAATGGAGCGACATTCCATTGGCTCCTCCTGACAAGATCTTGGGGATTTCCGAGGCCTACGTCAAGGACACCAACACCAAGAAGATCAACTTGGGGGTGGGTGCGTACCGTGACAACGACGGAAAGCCTATCATCTTCCCATCAGTCAAGAAGGCCGAGGAGATCTTGTTGGCCAAGGAGGTCGAGAAGGAATACACCGGCATCACCGGAAACAAGAACTTCCAAAACATTGTCAAGAACTTCATCTTCAACAACTCCAACAAGGACGCCAATGGTGCCAAGTTGATCGAAGCCAACAGAATCGTCACTTCCCAGACCATTTCCGGTACCGGTTCCCTCCGTGTGATTGCCGACTTCCTCAACCGTTTCTACACAAACAAGAAGATCTTGGTTCCAAAGCCAACCTGGGCCAACCACGTGGCTGTCTTCAAGGACGCCGGCTTAGCCCCTGAATTCTACGCCTACTACGAAACTTCCAAGAACGACTTGGACTTCGACAACTTGAAGCAATCGTTACAATCCCAAGATGAGGGCTCCATCATCTTGTTGCATGCATGCTGTCACAACCCAACTGGTATGGACTTGACCGCACAGCAATGGGACGAAGTTTTGGAAATCATCAAGTCCAAGAAGTTCTTTCCCTTGGTCGACATGGCCTACCAAGGTTTCGCTTCTGGTGACCCATTCAAGGACATTGGCTTGATCAGAAGATTGAACGAGTTGGTGGCTAACGACGAGCTCAAGTCCTACGCCTTGTGTCAATCCTTCGCTAAGAACATGGGTTTGTACGGTGAAAGAACTGGTTCTATTTCCATCGTTACCGAGTCTTCCGACGCTTCCAAGGCCATTGAGTCTCAATTGAAGAAGTTGATCAGACCAATCTACTCTTCTCCACCAATCCACGGTTCCAAGATTGTCGAAACCATTTTCAACGACGAAAACAGTCTTTTGCCTGAATGGTTGTCGGAATTGGACGCCGTTGTTTCCAGATTGAACACCGTCAGATCCAAGTTGTACGAAAACTTGGACAAGACCAACTACAACTGGGACCACTTGTTGAAGCAAAGAGGTATGTTTGTGTACACTGGTTTGTCTGCTGAGCAAGTGATCAGATTGAGAAACGAGTTCTCCGTGTACGCCACCGAGGACGGTAGATTCTCGATCTCGGGAATCAACGACAAGAACGTTGAATACTTGGCCGACGCCATCAACCAGGTGGTCAAGGCTTAAGCCACGAAATAGTGAATGTACAAAGTATAGCCCAAGTGTAGCCGGTATCCAGAAATTTAATCGTGGGTTTCCTGGATCCCAGATGCTGTACGTTCAACAACATGCGGATAAGTTTGAAAAACAGTGCTCCTAGAAACATGAGGTCCTACAAAGGCGATGATTTATGCATGACGACCGTGGACGTGGTATGATTCCATCAGATGATATGGTCAAGTAAGGTGGAATGGGAGTTTAAGCTCAATTCTAAGGATCAGGCCCTATCCAATTCGGCTCATACGGTATTAAAGTCAGTTTAATGAATTGCTAATACTCGAGCAAGAGCTATATTATCTAAGAGATTTATAGGGTCTTAACCTTACTCCAATTGTATCAACACAACAATCTCCTCCTCCTCTAAGTATGAAGTATCGATTTCATCTAAGATTTACACCATCGACCTGAATAACCCTCAGTAAAAGGATTCATAGGAACAGAAACTACTAATAAAAGGCAGACGATCATATATTATGGATCAGAAGTTTGGCATCAACTATTTCAGACGACTGTGATACTTCTATCTCTCACAAATTTCAATAATTGCACAACTGCTCACTTTAGGGCAGTCTAATGGCTATGGCAATCTACAATTGAGCGCAGTTGTCCATATTCGCACTGTTCAACTTATTCATGAGGTCAGTATGCTGGTGCGGTTCACCTCCTCTGCTGGGAGTAATCATGGAGAAAAAATATTCATAGATCTCAGAAGAATTATAACTAGGATGAATAATCGTTTCTGATTAAATTAAATATGGACAAACCTAGAAACGATATCAACTAAATTCCTGCTGCTCTATTACGAATACCATTTCCTCGTTTGATACACTATTGATAATAAAATTAGCCAGACTAGAACCATCATCCACGGTCCTTCCCTTGGTCCACGTGACACTGCCCCTATCCAAGCACCAGCCCAGCCCCGATTCCCGATTGTAGGTGTAAGCGACACTGACGTCGCGGCTTGGTAGAGGACTGTCGCTCTGCGTGCCACCGCCCGCAGAAGATCTGCCAGATACGACGTAGACGCAGACACTGGACGCCTGTCCCAACAGTTCTCTCCTGCAGCAAAGCGTTCGCCCTCAGTATCAGGCGCGGTGTCGCCCACCACGAGTCGCCGGACCACGGTACCACCATACACAGTACCACCATACACGGTACCACCGAAACACACTAACTTTGTTTCCTGTTCTCCCCACACTGCCCCCTGCTCTCCCTACACCGCCTCCTGCTCCTATCAGCCCTTCCAGCCTCCTCTTCCCATCGTACCCATTCAGTGCCCTGTCCCGCGGTTTCAGCCTGCGCGATGTATCGCCAGCACAGCACGGCAGTACTTCCGTCCCCTACCTGAAGTCCCCGACATTGTGGTGTGAAACGCGACTTTGCTACCCGCTGGTGAAGCCCGGATTTTCGCTACCAGTGACTCCATCCTCACCCACCACAACCTGCTGGTAGTTGTACGTCCTCCCTACTTCTCACATTCCCCCTCCCGCTACACAAACCCCCGCCAACCTCGCGGCCTGGCATCCCAGTGACGTCCAGAAAAAACTGCCAGTTATCATCCCGTACCATCGAGCCGCCATGGATGATTCAGACTCCAAGTTGGAATCCACCAACAGGCTTCTCTCCGACCTCGAGCGCAAGCTCTCATTCATCTCCACCACGTCGTCGGCCCAAACCCAGCAGTCGGCTGGGTCGTCAGTGATCATCAACAAGGCCATGAACGGCATAGCAAAACAGAACATCCAGTCGAGCGTGCTCGACTACATCAAGAACGACGACGACTCGATGTTCAGCCCTAACGAGCTCTTCCAGGACCGTCAGGCCAAGTTCATGACCACGTTTGGCAAGCACTACAACGACGACGTCTCGCGCCAGTACCTCAAGGGCAGCGTTTCGCCCAACCTCAACCCCAACCGCTCAATCCACATCCACGAGAGCGACGACATCGACGATGGCGAGCTCGCCATCGAGTCCTCCACCCCCAACCCCCACAGCATCCATGTTCCCATCGACACCATCGATGTGGACGACCCCGAGGGTCTCGATTCGGACGACCCCAGTAATGACTATGACGAGACTGTAAACGACTACGAACAATACCAACACGACGAAGACGACGACGACGACGAAAACGACATTGGCGACACCGATGAACTACTCGTTCCTCCGTCGCCTCCACGATCGCCGCCTCGCGAGTTGGATCCCGACAAGTTGTATGGACTATACGATTTCTCGGGCCCCGATCCCTCGCATTGTGCATTGTCGAGAGACGAACCCGTGTTTCTAATCAACGACGAGGATAACTACTGGTGGTTGATACGAAAAATGACCAAGGACGAAAGGATAGACCACAAGAAGAACACCATGAAGGTTATACCTGACAAAGACGAAGACGAACTGGACGACGAGAACTACAGTGACGAGGATGATGGCAAGATCGGATTTGTACCTGCCGAGTGTCTTGAAACGTACGGCGAGAGACTTGCCAGACTCAACTGCTTCAAGAACGAGGAATTGGAAAGGACTTCCAAGGACACTTTCGAGGTGTACGGGGAAAGTGAAAATTTTGCCATCGATCTCACGAGTCCTATTCACTATCAAAATGACTCAGAAGATTCCATAGTATCAAAAGGTGAGAAACCAGATAGCTCAACTGAAATTGTTCATTCGATAAGCTTGTCGAAAAGCAACAGTTTATTGAAGCATAGTGCATTATCAAAGAGCAGTAGTTTACTTCGCCGAAATGGGCTCAAGAAAGACAACACGAAATCAGTCACCTTTGAGGATTTGGGGCAGTTGGAATTGGAAGAAGAGGAAGAAGAACAATCCCCTGACGATGTGGAAATAATACGAGAACAGCAGAAGAGAGATTTTGATAATGGAACCTTCGATATTCCACACGATGAAATCAAGAAATCCAATAATTTGGCACCTCCAGTCGAAGAGGAAAAGATTTCGGAGGTGCTAAGTGATATTTATCCCGAAGCACCATTAATAATCAACAAGAACAACAAGAAAAAGAAAGCACTTCTACCATCAAAGCTTACCAATATAGAGTCAACTGGGCAGGGACCTCAAGATTCATCACCATTTACTGATTTTGTCAAGCCTACATCGTATATTAATAGAGATGATGTATCCATTGGTTCATTTTCACCAGATACACCCCCATCCAGACTGTCGAAATCTAAGAGACAACAGTACCACACACCAGAAGGTGCAGAAGAGGATGAAGAGGATGACGAATTTAAAGAAATCACAAACAACCTTACCCACTTAAGAAGATCCGTGATCTTAGACAGATTAACTAAGGTCACTTCCGATATCGAACAACAATTGCAATTAGATCATTATGGTTCATCCTCAAACGAGCTAGATGAGGTAGAAGAAGTGGATGAACTGGATGACGACCATATTAGTTCTCGAAACAACGAAACAATTACTGTCCTCGACTCTACTGAAGTGGATCCGTTGGAAACTCCTAAGATTGCTCAGTATGAGACTCCAAGATTGGAGCAGTTTGAAACGCCAAAGTTGGAACAGTACGAAACTCCCAAATTTGACCAATTCGAGACCCCAAAAGAACACCTTCAAACTCCCAAGACAGAGATTTCTCATGCAATTTACAACGAAAACAATCAAAATATACCGGAATCGCCTTTGAATCAACTACAGACAGAAATGGTGCTCGTTCCGGATGCATCAGAAGTCATCAACATTGACGACGACTACGAGTACGAGTACGACTTTGATGACGAGGAAGACGAGGATGAAGATGAAGAAGACGGAGTGGAGGAAGTTAATCACAGTGGCGAATTCACTCCGTTGACCAGCATGAATTCATTGAGCAACGGTGTCAGTGCGAGTATTCCAAAGAGCACTCCATACGACGAGAAACGCAAATCCAAACCAGTGCACGAAATGTTCATGCCTATTCTTGGAAAGTTCGACAAGTTGGCCGAGAAGTTGGCCGAGTTGGACAGTATGTTCGCCGAAAACAAGCGGACTAATCAGTAATGAATGAAGTTCGTTAGTGTGCCATATAGCAATGCACGATAGATAGAAGACGGGTGCATGTAGCCAAATCCTAGAAATGTCAAAATATAGACGGCCAGAATCTGGTTGATATTCTGAGATCGAACGCTACGTTAACAGCACAAAGGCCATTGGCATAATAAGCTATCTTACGCGATAGACCAATAGATCAGAAAGCCTGTACTAATAAAACACTCAGATAGTACTATTAATAAGACCAATAAGACCAATAGAGTAAGCCTGTACTAATACAACCAAAAATGATTCATCCACTTTCAGGTCACTGGCGCACCGTAGATGTTCATCGCAGCACCAGTGGCCCTCTAATTGTCCTAAGAACCCAGCCTGAAAATCCCCAGAGTATGTGGTACAATAATCATTCAGCCGATGGTGCACTGGCCCACCCCAAACTCTCGCTATTTCCTATTGTTTGCGCATCGTTCCTAGCGGCATCATCTCGCGACGCACCGCCGTGCTCATGTATTGGCGTGCCTTGTGTTCGTAATCGTCATGGGAGCCTTGCCGTGGGACCACGCGCGCCACGAGAGGTACCACTGGTGTAGCACCATACAGCACTAAATTGTGGTAAAAACTCATATCCATCAACTTTCTACCGAGAAAATACCAACTTCCATTTGCACTCGAGCAATCTCCAGTCCCCCAGAAGCCCATGCCCGCCTCTTTACCCCCCCTAGCAGTCTTATTCTTACCACCAGCAAAAATTTTCGATCTAGTGCACACCAAAAAAATGTTTCAATCTTAGCTCTTCTCAAGCGATCCAGCACGAATTTCATTCGTTACCACCACCAAGCGAGTCCAAGCTCCCGTATCGTGACTACCAGCGGTCGACTTCGTATTACATGGAAACAGCGAGCCTCCCGTATTTGAATCAGGTACCCGCGGAATCGAAACACCTTCCCTCCAAGTGCTGAGTATCACATCCACACCAGCAACTCATCTCGCTAGCCCCGCCATGTCGTTCACTGCCGATCCAGCAGCCCTTGAGCAGCTCAAGCAAATATTCAGTTCTACCCTCTCCTCCAATAACCAAGAGAGAAAAAGCGCCAACGAGGCCTTGAGCCAGGCCAAGACCCAACCCGAATTCGAGAACTACCTCTTCCACCTCTTGGTGCTCGATAACTCTGCCAAATCAGAAGTCAGAGCCGGCTCGGGTATCAACCTCAAGAATAGCATCCTCAAATCCGCCCACGCCAAAGGAAATGCCCCCAATGCAAACCGCCAGTACTTATTGGACAACATCTTGAAGGGATTGTTGGTCCAGGACAACTTGGTGAGAAACATCACCGGTAACGTCGTCACCTCGTTATTTTCCATTTACGGAATCGAGTACTGGCCAAACGTCTTGCCCCAATTGATCGAATTGGCCAACCACGAGGCGGGTCCCTATGATTCACAAGAAGCAGCAATGAACACCTTGGGCAAAATTTGCGAAGATTCGTCTATGGTCATTTGCTCCGAATACAAGGGAGAATCCCCATTGAACTTCATGCTCTCCAACCTCCTCAAGCTCATGGTTCACCCCCATTCTGGAATAATAAGAGCATTATCTATTCACTGTGTCAACCAATTCATTCCTTTGAACCCTCAGGAGTTTTCCAACTATCAAAACCAATTTCTCCAGAACTTGTTCGAATTGTCCAAGGATTCCTCCACTAAGGTGAAGAAGAACATCTGTTCTTCGTTCTCCATGATCTTGGAAACTTCTCCAAACACTTTGTTGCCTCACTTGGATGGGGTAGTTAACTACTGTCTTCATTTGATGCAAGACAACGACGAAGAAGTAGCCTTGGAGGCATGTGAGTTTTTGTTGTCATTGTCTAGTATCTCTGAAGACGAAGTCAACAAGCAAATCTTCATTCCAAAATTGAAGTTGATCTTACCAATTTTATTGGGCACTATGGTATACTCAGAAGAAGAAGTGTTTTTAATGGAGTTAGAGAGTTCTAAGGACATCACATCTGTCCAAGATAAGGAAGAAGATATCAAGCCCAAGAATGTCAAAGTCAAAGAGCATTCTGCTAAGAGTAATTACAGAAAAGAGGATGATGATTCAGATGACGACTCTGACGAGGACTCAGACTCTGATTCAGATTCCTTAGTTGACCAATGGTCGCTCAGAAAATGCTCAGCAGCAACCCTTGACATTCTTTCCTTGAACTTGCCAGGTGAAGTCCTTGAGATTTCCTTGCCTATTTTGCAAGAAAGAATTTTATCTACTGACTGGAAGGTAAGGGAAGCCTCTATTTTGGCCTTCGGTGCAATTTCTAAGAGTTGTATCGAATTATCAGATGATAAGTTGCCAACTTTGGTTACTTATCTCATTGAACGGTTGAAAGACCCCCAACCTAGATTGAGACAAATCACTTGTTGGACAATTTCCAGATTTGCATCATGGATTATTACTCAGTCGCCTCAATTAGTGGACCTCACTATCCAATCTATTTTGGCCAGTTCATTGGACCAGCAAAAAATTGTCCAGCAATCTGCATGTTCATCATTGACATATTTAATAGAGGAAGCCTACAGTGAGTCTTTGCTCCCATATCTTGATCAATTGTTGCACCATTTCACCAGATGCTTCCAGATTTACCAGAAGAAGAACTTGGCAATTTTGTATGATTGTATCCAGACTTTCGTTGAGAAGCTCGGATACGAAAATTTGTCTAAATCCGAGAATATCAAGGAGTTGATCCCACCCTTGTTAAGCAAGTGGGAGGAGTTGGATGACAATGACAATGCTTTATGGTCATTGTTGGAATGTATAGCCAGCATTGCTTCGACATTGGGAGAATTGTTTGCACCATACGCTGTTCCTATTTACCAAAGAGCTGTGAAGATTTTGACAAACTGCATAGAATTGGACCAACAAGCGCAAACCGACCCACTGATCGAAACCCCCGAGAAGGATTTCATAGTGACATCGTTGGACTTAATAGACGGGTTGATTCAAGGATTCGGTTTTCATTCGGCCGAGTTGATTGACCAAAGATTGATGGAGTTGCTTCTCATCTGCTTGGAAGACCATTCCAACGACGTGAGACAATCGGCATATGCATTGTTGGGAGATTTGGCTATTTCAGTTTGTGACGTGATAGTCAAGCCATGGTTGAGATCGATTGTATTGAGCATTGGCAATGAAATCAACAACCGTAACTACGAGTCATATCCTGTTGTCAACAATGCCATCTGGTCATTGGGGGAGATGTTGATGAGATTACCACCTCATGAGATCAAGCCATATTTTGAAAATTTGGTTGACTTGATCATACCCGTGTTGATCAGCACTGATACTCAGCAGACGGTCTTGGAAAACTGTGCCATCTGCTTGGGTAGAATGGGTATCAGCGGTGACCCCGAATTGTGTGGGTTATTGGGTCAAAAATTGCCTGGGTTCATCTTGCAATGGTGCTCGCAGATGTTGTACTTGATTGACAACGAAGAAAAGGAGACAGGATTCACCGGAATGTTGAACATCATCAATACCAACCCAGTGAACGGGTTTGGTGGGTTTGACAATAGCCAGGGAAAGAAGAACTTAGGAATATTCTTCGTGTGTATTGGGAGCTACGCCCAACCCAGTGACGAGTTGAGAGGATTGTTCGGACAGATGTTGAACAGCTTCAAGGGGTTGTTGGGTAGTGAATGGGAAGGAGTGATGGCCCATGTTGATCACGAGTCCAGAGGGGTTTTGGCTTCTGTGTATGGTGTCCATTAGAACAGTGTTTGGTATCAGTGCTATGAAAATCAGCACTCGAATGGCCTAATTACCGTATGGTACCCTGGTAATTTAAGCACCATAAAGCTACGCCTCGGAGCCGTCTCATCCTGGTGTTTCATGGAGTTACTCTCTTGGTTGAAACACCCATACAATACTTATAGCTCACCTACAGCTTGGCAGGCACAACGTCTTTATTCTCTCGGTTACAACAGCCATACAATATTTATAGCTCGTACAGCTTGCATCTACATAGATATTTTATTTTCATTATATTCTTCGTTGACCAAGCAATATTATAGCTCGCTCATCTATATAGATTCTTATTTTCATTATTTACTTCGTGACCAAGCAATACTTACAGCTTGCATCTATGTAGACTCCTTGTCACTATACAATACTTCGTTGACCAAGGTAATGGGAAGATCCCACACCCCACTGGGTGCCTTATGCACGTACTCTACTGCTCTGGCCACCTGCTGGTGGTGGCTCAAGCCAGACGTGCCCACAGCACCCGCAAAGGCCGAGTGTTCGTCTATGAAGTTGCGGATGTCGTCTAGCGGAAACGTCTTGACCTCCGTGTTGTAAAGTGCCAACGCAATGTACACGAAGAGCATCGCCATTAACGAGTAGGCCGGGATGGCCAACGACCAGTAGTTGTCAGGGTAGTAGTGGATGGAAAGGTAATCCTGGATGAACCACTCAGGCAAGAGGGCCCAGCATGTCCAGAGCACAAGTACAAGCGCACTCAACACATACATGAAAAAGCCCTTGTATTCCGCGTAGGGTGTGATGTTGGTGGATACGGTGACATCCGACTGGCGTGCCAACGAGTCCTCCACTGGCTGGATGTCGGGAGACGCAGTACGGGACCGTAGGCTCATGGTGGTGGTGATCTGTGGACGGAGGAACCGGCTGATTTAGATGATGGTTGGAGTTTTGCTGGATTGTGGAGTTCATGAGATGATCTGGACGCGCGACACTACGTGGAATGAATGGGGTGGGGGACTATGGTCTGGGGTATTGGATTGCGCTAATGGATTGGGCTTCGAACTGTACATGGTACTGTAATCTTTCAGACAGAGGTTTCTGGGAATTGGTTTGGACTGTTGGTCCAACTTGGCATTAAACGGGTTTGGTAATAATTTCAGTGAGGCCCCAGACCAGCAGCAGTGGCTGCGTGTCTGGAGTACTTTCCTACATCAATGGGTATAGCTGCCTTATAAACGATTCCAAGTTAATTTTTCAATTCTATTTCTTCTAATCAATGGTAGGCATTCATGAGAAGTTATTTTTCATGGCCAACACCTATTGATCAGCCAGAATCCCACCCCTTCCTCGTTTCTACACTGCTGTATCGATACAGAAAACTCATCTTCATCCTATTAGTCTCCAGACTATATACTATACGATTAGACCAATTGCTTTCTAGAACCCTTGAAGAAGAGTTGAACAATAGTGATTTGTAAGAATGCCATTCCGACCATCAATATCACCTCAAAGATGGAGAAATAGTAGATTCTGGATTCGGTGGACTTGACAGTGTCGTGGTTACGGTTGTTTCTGGTCTTGTAATATTGTAAGGTTCTGGACAATCCATCCAACTGTTTGTCGATGTTGTCGATGGTGTTTTGCATGCTTTCAACGTGAGCAATTGGCTTAGCGTTGGGTTGGCCCGGTAAGTTGGCTCTGAAATCGTCGTCGTTCTCGTCGGCGAACTTGATTTCGAAATCAACAACCTTGTCGTGGTAGGTAGACATGCCATTGGAGAAGCAGAACTCGTACTCTCCAACGACGTCGGCATTGAACACCCAGTCACCCTGTCTAGACTTGACCTCGCTTTGGAGCACGTCACCTCTGGGGCTTCTGACCTCGTAATCGACATCAAAGTCTCCTCCAGACTGGACAGCAAAGTAGCACGCAACGTTGGTGTTAGGCTTGGTGGTGAAGATGTAGTAACATGCCTTCTCTTGGGCCTTCAAGTTGAAAGTGAAGGCGGAAGCCGAGATCAACGTGGCGAAACCCAACACGGTGAGCAAGTATTTGAGCATCATGGTTCGTGGTGGTTAAACATGAATCGAGTGTTGGCATTTTTAGACGTGTCGAAGGGGTCGTGCGAGCTCAGACACGTAGCACAAACGGCCTATGTGCAGGCGGTGAAAAGTATTAAAATCCTATGTATAATTACAACTAAGTGAGTATTGCACAAGGGCGGAGGTTCTTCGACTGAAGGGCAATCCAGAGGCTACTGAGGATATCTTGTGAGACGCTCCTCGTGCCATTTAAGACGTGAAAGACTGCTGTTGCGCAGAGTAGTGCACTTTGGATGATACTGATGGTATTACTTTTGTCATTCTCATTAGCTATTTACAATTATATATACACCATTCTACCTTCGGCGTCAAATCCAACGGATCTGTCCTTTCTCTTGTCTCTTCTGGAAGCACCGTAACGGAATCCGACGTCGCCACTGGTACGAGAAGTGAATTTGAATGCAGTTCTTTCGCCCTGTCTTTGAGCACCAACAATGACCTTGTTGAGAGCTTCCTTGGACGAGTCTTCGGTGTTGACCTGCGACAACTCCTCCAAGGTATCTCTAGCAACAGGAAGGTCCAAGATCTTGGCAGCATCGACAGGCCCAAAAGGCTCGGACTCAGCAATGGTCAAGAAACGCTGCTGCAAAGTCTTATGAGGAGTAGGAATTTCCGTCAAGTTATCAGCACCGTGTGGTGGCTGGTAGAGAGGGAACATCTTGTACATGACGGAGGCAAAGTTTTCGAGATCGGGGAAGATCTTGTTCTAGATGTTAGTATTGTCCAATGATTTCGAGTGCATTTCAGTGATAATTTTCTAACCATGTAGTTGTCTTCAAGACTAATCGAATTTTTAAATAATCTCATCATTATGCGTTCGCTCCACTAATACATACCTCTTGTTGCCATTGCTTTTCAATGGAATTCAATCTCAACACAGCTTCGATTCTAGCCAACTTGATCCCGTACTTGTGAGCCACCTCTTGGGCATGCATGCCGTTTTCGTTGATGTCGTCGCAAATCTTCTGCTTGAGTTCATCAGGAATAATCGATGCGGTACGACATGCAGCGTTCTGAGGGAAAGGGTGCAATTCAGGATTGCGTCCAGGCAGGGTCAATTGTCTGGGAGGAAAAGCCTCTCTGTAAGTCAGATCAACCACGGTTTGTCCGTTGGGAACAATGTAGTTGGGCTTGTGGTTTTGTGGTGGGTAGTAGTACTTGTTGCGGTAGTACTCTCCCCGTATGTTCTTGGGGCCCAAGAATCCCTTTAATGCTCTTTGGAAGAAACTGGCATGGTCCTTCTTGCCGGTGGGTTTCGGTACGTTTTGGGGGTTGTATCTGGGGTACGCAAGTCTCCGCTTGTAACGAACCTGCTGCAACCCTACTCCGGCCCGCGCTATGCTGGTGTTGCCTGGACGAAACATGTGGTGAAGAAAGAGAAGAATTTAACGTAAAAGTTTTTCATCGACAAACGACATCACCGCGACATGACATGCTCACGTGCACGACTTAGGGCTCGAGCGTGCGACACGACAAGGGAGGCAGCCACCAACATTACCGGGATAGATCTGGCCCTCTGGCGCCGTTGGTGGCACGAAACCTGGTACTCCACTGCTGGGACTACTATGAGATACTCACGTGCTTTCCGAGTCCGCTGGACGGCCCAAAGCCACACAAGTAGAACCACGGTGATCAACATCACGTGATGTCAACAGATCAGACGCGCCTATATGGAAGTAAACGAAACACGATCTTTCCTAGAAAGGCACCGGTCCTGTATGAGCTACTCCACGATAAGTCGTATTCTGGAAGAGATGGAGTCTCTCTCCGGACCGCTCGAGTCAAGATTTGCGCCCTCAACCATCCCTCAAAAACGAAGAACACCGCCAGTAAGCGAGGACAATCCTTTTAATGACAAGAGCACACGAAAGGAAAGCGATGACAACAAGAACAGCGCAAGTGCCAAAGCATCCGCAGTTAATGCTGCATTACAGTCACCATTCATACGAACCCAAAACCTTTCCAAAATAATAAATCAAACGTTCATGCCCCCACCAAATCCAGCATCCAGTGATGTGAACTCTGGAACTGCAACGGCAAACAAAACCATCCAACCGGTGGAAGAGGCCGAGTGCGAAGAAAACGACCTCAAGGAGGAGTTCGAGGAGGATGAAGTCTCCTTGGAAGTGCTTGAAGACATGAGTCGGTTGGAGAAGTGCTTCCCGGAATTGGGTATTCACTATCGTCTCATAGATAAAATTGGCGAAGGAACATTCTCGACCGTGTACAAAGCTGAGTGTGTCACAGGAACTATCAGGCTAGACACAGAGGTATGGAAATCCCCCCCTTTGAAGAAAAATAGAGGCAATAAGGTGCCAAAACAAAAGAATGCATTAGTGGCTTTAAAACAAATATATGTGACATCCTCACCTAACAGAATTCATAACGAGCTCAACCTCCTTTACATGTTATCAGGAAATTCTCATGTTGCTCCTTTGTTGGATGTTTTGAGGTATCAAGACCAAGTTTTAGCTATTCTTCCGTACTACCAGCATGCTGATTTTCGTGATTTTTATCGGGATTTACCGATCAAGGGAATCAAAAAGTATTTGTGGGAAATGTTCCATGCCTTGGACTTCATTCATGAAAAGGGCGTCATGCATCGGGATTTGAAACCAACTAATTTCTTGTATGATCCATTCAAAGGACGTGGTGTTTTGGTGGATTTCGGGCTAGCTGAGAAAGAAGTTAAAACAACATCGAAAATTTCGAATGCTTGCCCTTGCATATCCACTGAGAAGGTATTGGTAAACAGAAACATATCGAAACGACAAAATATTAAAGGTGCATATCCAAAGCAAGATCAAAGGCCACCTAGACGTGCAAATAGAGCGGGTACTAGAGGATTTAGGGCACCGGAAGTCCTCTTTAAATGCACAAACCAAACTACAAAGATTGATATATGGTCTGCCGGTACCATAGCGTTCTCCTTGCTATCTAGGAAGTTTCCCTTGTTTAACTCACCAGACGATACTGATGCCCTCTTGGAAATGGCATTAATATTCGGTAGTGACATGATGAAAAAATGTGCAGAATTACATGGATGTGGCTTGGAAATTAACCTTTCAAACTCTTCGATTTCAACCAGCTGTAATTTGGTGCAGACATTAAATGATTTCCTCAAATTTGAAAATGAGAATGGTTGTTTTCCTCCTGATAGTGTGGTTTTAGATACGATAAAATTGTTCAGCGAGAAAGGTGATAAGTTCGTCAAACCAATATTTGAAGAGGGTGCCGATTACGAAGCATTCAAACAGGAACTAGAGAATTACAATGATCATAAATTCATCATGGAAGTATTGCTGGCTGCATTACAGATTAATCCTTCAAAACGGTTATCAGCTAAAGAAATCTTAACATTGCCATTCTTTCAGGAAGTTAATAATGAACATGACGACGTGGTTCTATTATGAATTTGCATGTTTATTTTATTGTACAGGGTTTTATAGGGTTACAAGAATATACACAGAATTAATAACACGCCACGAACTGAATAATTAGAATATGGGACCAAGAAAACTAAACCAAAATAATATATTGTCATAAGCACTCTGTTTGGTAAGCCTAAAAGTCATCTCTTTCGTCAAAAGTATCGTCCTCGTCTTCGGCCCAATCTCTGGATCGCTTTCGAGATATGTCTTCCTTTTTGGAATCAGGAAGCTTGGATTTTTGTTCCGCGTCATTTTCGTCTTTCTTTTTTTCCAGGACTTCAGAATACATGGATTTGTTCCATTTCTGATTCAATTTGGTGATTGCCTTATTTTGATCCGATATGCTTTCTGTTTTTTTAGGGAGGTGTGAGTTGAGGTGCGGCACCGCGAATTTATTATGCAAATCAGGAATAAACGAGTCCGAATAAGAGATGGTCGGACTGACGGGAGGAGAAATGTTGGAGTTGTGAAGTAATTCGAATTGAAGCTCTTTCGAGTAAAATTTTTTCAAGTACATTTTCTGCATGGAAGTTGAAGGTTTCACTTTTTTGGTCAACTTGGAGGACTCGGATTTTTCACGCGACGATTGCAAGTCGAGACTCAATTCCTTGTCCTGGTTATTAAGCGACAACGGCGACGGGGTGGGGTCTTGGAGATGCTTGAACGGGTGGTTTGGTGCATTTGTGGTGGGGACCGACGGGGGAGATGTGATATCGGAGTTGATGTGATCTTTGTACTTGAAGCGGAAGTCGGACTTGATCTGTTCCAAGTGGTCGAGGGCGTCGGTGGTGGGAGGGGCATATTTTTTCAATTTGTACACGGGCTTGGCGATGTTACGCGTGGGGGTCACCAACTCGAGCTCCGAGTCGTCGTCGGAAAATAATGCACTGTTGTAGAGTTTGAGCCGGTTGGAATAGTCGGTGGGGGGCGATGCCACCCTCAGCACGACATTTTCTCGGGGATGATGCGCGACATCGCTGCTGACACCACAGGGCATCCCTCCAGCCAGACAGCCAGTGGCGGGCAACGCCGGGCCAAAAGCAGCCAAGCCCACACCAGGGTCATTGCGGAGCGGCCGGGAAGTGTCGTCCATGGAAATGATCAGATTTCGCGGACTTTCGATGCTGACTATAGACATGCTGCGAGCGTTATTGGGAGTAGGCACGTTGCTGGGAACATGCGGAAGATGGGCGTTGAGCACCGAGTGGTTGGAGGTGATGGAGTTCATGGACGACGAGCGTTGTCGGTGGGCAAACGTCGTGGTAGCTGGAGGCTTGATCATGTAAGGGCTGCTGGCAGCAGAATGCTCGTTGGACAGGATGGGGCTGTGATGGTCATTGTAAAACTCCGAGGACGCCATAATGGCTTGTTCGTCTGACCGGCAACTCCGGTAGCGTGGATGGACGAGGGTGTGCTGCAGGTGGGGGGTCCCGCTATGAGATGAGGTAGTGGTGGTGCTTATCACCTCGATTTGTTCGTCAAATGAGATGAGAATCACGCCTCCTGTATACAAGCCGGGACGAAGAACCCTGAACCACTGCCTACGCACGGAGGAGGTGCTCTGGGAAGGCGGGGTCTGGTTGGGGAGCTGGGTCGGGCGCAGGAATGGGGTCATCCAGGGTCCGGGAAACCATCGCCAATTGCGCTCGGTTGGGCCCCAGGCCCAGGATCGAGGCGCTCCCCGACCTGATAGTTAGGCAGAAACCGCCCTGGAACCGCCCCAGTGCTGCCAAGCATCGCCACGGCAGTGTTTTTCGCCGGAATTGTCTTAACACCCCGCCTGTGTCCGAGCCTGTAGTGGTTTGACGTGCATATGTGTCTAATATGCATCCGCATGAGCGACAGGTCACTTGACACAGGTCACCTGCAGCTGCATCCAGAACTAGCTGCAAACAAGTAACATTAGAGCATCAGCAGTCAACCGCTGTGACACTTGGCTAGCTGCACCCACGAGTCACCTGGAAGCACAAACCCTTCGCCGTAAACACACACTAGAACTCAACCGTCACTTCACCGCCCCTCGCACCTGATCCTACACTCATACAATGCAATAATATAGTATACAACCTACTGACTAATAGGACAGCTTCTCAAGTAGTCAGCCTTGTTCTTCAACACCCGGACCGACTTGAAGAAAATCTCCTCGGGAGACATGGCTCCCGTGGACTCCACGTTGAAAATGAAGTGGTCTCTCTTTCTGCCCAACTTGACTTTGCCGTTGAATTCCTCGTGTCTCAACACCTCTCTGGAAACGGTATCCTTTCTGGCGTCCTTGACCACGGCCTTGCCCTGCGAGTCGATGTCGATGACTCCCGATGGGAAGCACTTCTGGAACTTCTTGGCCTCGTTGCCAGTGATAGGCTCGATAATGTCAATCACAGGCATCAATCTGTAGGAGGCAGTGGCCACAGGCGAGAACTTGGCGTGATCGCTACCAACACCCAACACACAGTAGGCTCTCAACGAGATTTCTTGTCCAGGTCTCAACTTGGCCAAGAGGATGTCAGGGTCACATGGAACCACGGGACTGTTCTTGTATCTCTCTAATTGGGTGCCGTGTGGTTCGAACTTCAAGTCCTTGGCGTAGACATGGGCGTTTCTGTACAATTCCTTGGGGTCGGTGGAGTTCTTGGGCGCATGGGGGTTCTTGGTACATGTCACGTCCAACGACAACACTATGGTGTTGTCTTCAGTGAATCTATCGGCGGGGTCGACGGTCTTGTCCACCCAACTGAGCGAATCTGGATCCACCTTCAATGGAATCAAACCAATTCTTTGTGCCAACACCTCATCTTGTATCACCGAGGTGTTCATGGACATGTATATAGTTTCAGGGGCCACTGATGGAACCTCTGCGATCATGACACGGCGGAACGCATTGGCGATCGATGTATCTATGTTTTTCAAGTCGAAGTTGGCATTTCTTTCGGTGATGTAGGAAATGTCGATTTCAAAGGTGTCCTTAAATTTTTCGATATCCCACGAGAAATCGCCATTGGCGCTGTGGCCCGGGAAGTCGGTAGAAGTGGTGTTTGTCACCCTGTTATATTCTATTCCTACTATGTTGGACATGGTGGTGACTGTTCAGCTTTAGTCAGAAACTTTTGAGATGGCATCGAGAAAAATTAGGATGTCGTGGATTCCTCAAGATAAAAGTGCACGTGACACAGGTGGATCGTGGTAGTTCCTTGCAAGACTGGGGTTGGCGCTCTGTATGGTGACCCGTTGACATCGTTAGGGTTTCAGTTCAGTTGCTGGCTCATCTGAACGGTTTATGCTTTAATCATCAATCTATCTCGTCGTTGCTAATTAGGACAGTGTAGATGACCTTGACCAATACTTACCCCCAATACTAGCCATCAACAGTCCTTCCGTCCTGTGGGCTTCCAGAATTAGACATATTGCTTATGTACTTCAATATTGGGCTGAGTTGATTCATATTTTACTTTCTAGTAGAAGAATAAATATTCCAGACCGCAGCACTATACCGAATGTTTTGCACCCTTCAGTGCGAGAACTCTCCCACTAACAAAAGACTTGAATTGGAGCTGGAAAGCTCACAAAAAGCTAAAATTATAATGCAAACTACTTAAGAAAGTCATCTTGAAGCAGAACAGTCCCCATTTTCAGCTTTAGACTCAGTAAAAATGGATATACTATCCCGAGGCTACCTACAACTGAAGTCCCGTCGATATTTATTGCGTTCGGCAAAAACCAAGTTACTTGTACTTATCTATATAACTTAACCCATTAGGAGGCCACCTCCATTTTAATAGTTACGGAATCCAGTGTGTTCCATCTTGTCATATCATGTCCATTATTTAATTCAAACAAATGCTCCTGGTGGTATATGGGGTATTCTATCTGCCCTGCTAGCAACTTCTCCATTAGTGCTAAGGTTGGTTCTTGCCATGGCATTAGGATATGGCAACTGGTAACTTAGGACCTGATAAATATTGGGAATCAAGTCAAGTGTGGTAAGAAATACTCCGCCGTTGTAACCATCGCTTTCCAAAAACGGCTCGTCTATGTTGTCGTTGTCTTCCACTCTCTTTTGGTCAAGGATGATAGCATCATTCGTCACGCACATCAATGCATGGAACACTATTTGAACCACAAATAATAGGACATCAAGTAGGAGTAGCTCGATTACCGAATAAGGTAACCGTTCCCCGATAAACTGAACCGTATAGTACCCATGAAGGTTCTTATCTTGCCAGGGGCTGTCGGTGTAAACACCAAAGTAAGCATGTACCAAGAAGCAACACACATTTCCCACCAATACCCCTGTCAAAAGGAATTTTGTTAGGCCCTTCTTATTTTCATCTGACATCTGTGTTCTGCTGTCTAATTCGGTAAAAGGGTTAGAGATAGAGACATGCACCAAACCACGTATGATTAGCATCAACAAGGCCTGGTCCCGAAGATATATTATTGCAAGTAGGATGAATCCCACGGCCTTAAACGAGTGGCGGAGATCTTGGAGAAAGAACCTCTTTCTTTTGGAGAGCACCGACGCATTGTTGACGATGGTCTGCTCCACTGTAGGATATGTTTGCGTCAGGAAATCACTCAAGTGTGTTTCCAAATCGATAGCCATATTTCTAGATGGCTGAAGGTGACAAAATTGACGTGTGGATGCTTCTCAGTCTTGGAGCCAGCTCTGGAGAATGTAGCACCCTTTCGATATGGGGGAGGTGTTGGGTATCGCCACGTATTGTCAGATGCGGGTGTGATGGCTCTGCTGAAGATGTGTTTGAACGGCCAAGGTGCTATGAAAAACGAGATTGAATATGCTGTGTATAGCCAACTGTACAGGTGTGGGGTCCAATTGAGCCAAACAATGTTGATGAGACTCTGATAAAGTGTTTCGTATCTTGAACTAGCACACCTAAATGTGCACTGAATTGATTTTTTGGGTCACCTGGCCCATAGTGCGTGGTGGATCAAATAGAGATATTAGGGACGTAAAAGATCCACTTCGAATTTGGTGCCTAATTGGTCACGAATGTCCTTAATTGGAGTATTTCTCTCTGTAAGATTTTATCCATATAGTTATATATTTATTGTGTGAGTCTTGTATTTCCAGCTCACTCAGCGCAAAACCTTGATTTGGAATCGGATTAAATTTGATACCAATACTGAACTGGTAAATTGTAGCTAAGAATGATTAGCTACAAATGATTGGCTAGAACTGAACTAGAGAATGGCTTTTGTATTCCAAAAAATGTATTTATTTTTTACTTACAAAGAGTCTTACTACAATCTATGTGGTTTCGAGTCCCTATACATACAAGATATCTACACCCCTGCAATACACTTGGAGTCTATTATCGATTCTTTAAAAATAGGTAAGAGTACCTCGTTATACTAAATATTGAAAGGATCCATCCTTTCGGCTGCGGCATCCATAGAAATCAATCTTGTGGGTTAATGGCTCACTTATTTCATGACCAATGCTGACCATCTTCTCGACTTTTTCAAATCCCTTCTTGTCTACTTTACTGCCCAGCGCCAATATATTAATCGTACTTATGGGGGTCAGCATATAAAGCCTTGTCACTTTCCCTTCATCAAATCAACATAAAATCTACCCGAACTGATACTTGTCACCTAAATAATTCAAGTTGGCTTTGCGATATTAACTACCTTGATAAAGTCCATCTCGTTCAAGCAAAAGTATCAGCTGTTAATCAACGTTTCAAAAACTTTTGTGATCTGAAAAACATACTACACTTTGTTTGATGCGAAAAAAAAATGCCATAGCTAATATAGAAAGAATAGATTCTTAGGAAAAGTCAACCTGAGCTGTGGAACGGAAGCCTATGATGCTATTGAAATATATATATGATCACGTGATTGAGATTTTGGATAAGGTCTGTTTTTCAGATCAATTATTTTTTCAAGAAACAGGTCCCTTGGCCCAGTTGGTTAAGGCGCGGTGCTAATAACGCCGAGATCAGCAGTTCGATCCTGCTAGGGACCATTTCTTCAAAGGGCGTGTGGCGTAGTTGGTAGCGCGTTCGCTTAGCATGCGAAAGGTCTCCGGTTCGACTCCGGACTCGTCCATTGTTTTTTGATTGTTAGAACTAATGAATTCTAAGCTTAAAAGAGAACCCTTTATTTCTCCTATTTTACAATCAGTTCAAAATTTAAGCCTGCGGCAAGTTTGTCTATTAATACATATATACACATTCTACTTGCGGATCTTAATGGACTCAATAAGATCATCACCAAGTAGGGTAATTTGGTTGAAAATAGCATCCTTGTTGATGACGACTTCATCTCCACGGTCTTCCAATGGCTTGACATTGATCCCGATGTTGGCTCTAAACTTCTTCTTGTTAAGACAGTCAGGTATGAATATTCCACTGATCACATTTGAACCATCTTGATTTAATCCAGTAAACTTCTTGGTAGAAAAGATGATCATATGTCCAAACTTATCAGACAAGTCCTTGACAAAAGCCTGTATCAAATCATATTGAGATGTAATGTCGTCAGGGAATGAAGTTTGGGCATTGATCAAATTCTTGAATTTATTAGGTGGTAAGATACCGGATGAGATAGTCAAGCTAGATGACTTGACCTTGATGACAAAATCAAAGTCGTTCAAAGCTGGAGTGAAAATTAAGTCCATGTTTGTTTCGTTTAATCCTTGTGTTTTGATAAGCTGGGTAGCTATACGGGACAATGCTGTTAATCTGCTGGCAATTGGTAAGCTCAAGTTGCTGGTCCATAAAATACCAGAGGGATCGTCCTTGGAGCCAATAAAGAACTGAGTTTTGATCCCGGAAGGATCGTTCTTCCTGATCTTTTCAAAGTTCAGTTCGATAACTCTAAAGGACTGAATATTAAGTCTGTCACTCAATTTAGTAGGGTTGGTAACATCCTCATCAGCAGTGGACTTGACAAGATCCAATATCAATGGGACTTCCTTCCAGTTCCAGTTTGCCAAAAAGTTCAATATTTGTAAGAAACCATTTTCGACTGAGTTTGGAATTGAATATGGAGCAGGATCAACAAACGGCTTTATAGCAAGAAGCTCAATAAGTTCGTCCGAAAAGTGATGCAAAAGAAGTTGTGAGTCCAACCATTGCTTGAATAATCTGACAGTTGGTGAATAAAACTTGTAGTAAGTCGCAAGCTGACTAATGGTTCTTGTGTGCTTTACAACGCCCATGTATCTTTGGTTAAACTTCAAGTAGACATCTTGCAATAAAGCCTTTTGTTTGTCGCTATTGGTAATAGCTCTGAGGTAAAGGATCTCATCTCTTTCCGTTAATACTCTGATTCTGAACCCAAACCCTTCAGGAGTGAGAATGTTCAACAAGCAAATATTTTGGTTGTATGGGATGGATGAATCAGTTGTCAAAAATGATCTGTAAGTAGAATCTCCAAGAAGTTCATGGATCTTGAGCAAGAAAACAGTCTTCATCTTTTCCAAGGAAATCAATTCATCAGGCCATCTAGTAGAGGATTCGAACTCCAAAACAAGATCATTCCAGAAATCAGGATTGGATGCAGCGAATGGAACAGGCTGTAAAAGAGATGAATATCTCAAGGCAGCAGAGGCAGAAGAAATTGATCTAACTTGCAATGGAAGAGTAAAGTTCGTGATAATCTTAACCAAATCATCAAATGAACTAATAAGGCTGGTGTAATTGGTCAATGACGTGACACCTGATTGTAAAGACCCTTGCGAAGTTGAACTTCCTGAAATCAATGGAGGTGCAAGTCTATCGTTAAAGCTGACTATGTCTGTTGTCAAAGTACTTGACATCTGCTGATGTAAGTGTTGGTCAAGAGCAAACTTGACAATGGTTAAGACAATAGGCTCATTATTGGTGTAGGTCCAAACCACACAGTGTTGGATATTACCATCCTTAAATCTTCTCAATGATGCCTTAGATCCCCAAAAGGATCTGAACTTCATTCCAAGTTCTTGGTCATCGTTGCTAGGTCCCTTAGTAACCAACTTTTCTGATTCCTCGGTGTTCAATTGAAGACCAACGACATATGACATGGATGATGAGGCAGATGGTTTTCTCTTAGTCAATGGGTAACTATTGGAAGGAGTTTCATTTCGTATATGAATCAAGTTGACTCTGTTATTCAAAGCAGTCTTTAAAATGACATAAAGCTTATGCTTGATATAATTGTCAAAGCTAATGAAGGTGATTCTTTCCAAAGGACCGAATGATTCCATCAATTCTTCAGGAATATTGAAGTTCAATACGATATCAAACTTCATTTGATCAAATGTAGACTTTTGCAATAAGATTGGATCAAATCTATCGAAAACCACATCATTCAATAATCTGAGAGTCTCTTTAGCTTGCGCTTGCAAATTTTCATAAGAGGACTTTGTCATTTTCCACAAAACGTTCAATTTGGTGTTTTTGTCAAAGATAGTTGGAACCCCAAACCCACCTGAGTTATACTTGGAAGGAACATTCTCCCCGATCAATGACGAGAAGGATACGTAACCATCATTACTTAAATCCATGGAGCTCAAATATTTGATTGTTCCTTTGAATAATTGGTACGAAGAGAACCCGTGAAGTAAGATTTTATTTCCATTCAAACCTCCTCCGTTGAATAAGACTGACATCAAAATGGCGAATTCAAAGTGGCCAAATCCACCCTTATTAAATGATGACCCAAATCCACGCTGCTGAAGCCACAATCTACCCAAGATACATGCATCCTTGAAGGCCTCAGTAGTCTTCTTGGTAGTGTAGAGGAACTTCAAGTAGTAGTCGTATGAAGTTGAGGACAAAATCGATGCATTGTATAATGGAGTAGGTGGTAATTCAGCTGCTTCTGATTGTACTCTGATACAGTTCTTATCAGGCAACAACTTCTTGGAGTCGAAGAAACCGAATGGGAACGCCACTAAAAGATTGATAGTGAATTTGGTTTTATGGAATGTCAAATCTTTTTGGTTATCCGTTTGAATGGATTCAAGCTTCAATACCGGGCATAATGGATCATCATTAAGGAAATGGTATGATATTTTGATTGGTAAGTTGTTCTTCTTCGATAATGGAATTAAGTGTTCAGCCAAGTAGGCCAAGTAAAATGCTCTCTTGTAAAGAGCTCTATAATTAAGGTAATCCTTTGGCTGGAACAACTCTTCTGGCATTGTCAATGCGATGTCTATGGACAGACCTTCGGCGCTGGCTATTCCTGTCTTTAACCCAAACGACCCCACCAAGGATATATCCTTTGGAGGAACATAGGAGAATGTGTAGTTGACTTTAGTTGGCTTTGGATCTGGGAAAGGAATAACGATCTTTTTGGAATTGAAAAGGGCCTCGGCCTGGTTCAACAGTAAATTTTCAGTAGAGGGAACTTGAGAAATGAGCTCATGGAGTCTATGCAAAACTTTCTCGATCTTGGCAACGTGAGAATCTTTCAATTTAAGTTCTTTCATAAGCTCGTCGATCTGGAGTTTGAATATGTTGGATTTAAAGAGTTCTGCGGTTTCTCTGGCCACCTGAATATCTTGAGCTGAGAGCTGTTTCCGTTGTTTCTTGGTGGGAGGTCCCGAGTGCCCGTTGGCTTTAGGAGTTTCTTCTTCCTCGTCGTCCTCTTCATCGTCATCGTCATCCTCGTCCTCTTCTTGCTCGGAATCCTCGGTCTTGGTGACTTGTTCCTCAACTTCACTCTTTTCTATTTCATCTGAGCTTGGGTCATGTTCAAGGATGGCTTCCTCTTCAACCTTTCTTTTGGCCATAGTTCCAGGAGTATCTACCAATCTATCGATCCGTAGACTATAATTCTGATTAGTTGCCACTATAAGTTTAGTGGATGGTCCTAACTATACCACAGTCAAAGGGTGTACAACGACAATTTTTTCGATAGGCTCTTCGCAGTAGAAGAACGTTGTTCTGCGCACGACCTTCCTACCGCGATGGGATCGTCTCTACGCTGGAATCCCAAAAGTACGACATTGGTGGAGACACAGCAGCATGTCTCCACATCATAGGTAGGCATAGGAATGTCTCTGTGGACATTGATTCCTGAATATAGTCCAAAAAGTAGGCTGAATTCAAAAACACTATGAGTTTGACGAAAGTTCTGAAATGAAAAAAATGAACTAGCGAGATAATCTAGTAAAATTCACTAGTGATATTCCGATGTCTGGTGTTCCATCAGCAAGTATAGGTCCACTATTCACTCGTAGTAATGCTAAAATTATAACTCTCGTAATACGTGACCAAATCTCACGTGATAGTTACTTTAACATTCTGAGATCGGCAGGTACGACCCGCACGTGATGCATCCTCGTATACCATCACTACATCACATACTTATCAGAAGGTACTTTTCGAATAACCCTTTCCAGACATGCTTTATTCGGAGGAAATTGGGCTCGAGCGGACTGATCCCAAACGATGGAGACTCCACATCACTCCATTGGGTAGAACCACTTGGGAGTACTTATCTAAAGAAGACAGTGAAAAATCCCCCCAATCCGAATATGTGAAGTATCTCTTGGAAACAGGAGACTTCAACGGCCCCAAGCCCGACCCCACCATCAACACTCCATTGGGGAAAATCAAGAAAGGTGCGGAATTCTTTCAACTACTCCAAGATCCAGACAGTGGTATTTTCCCCAATCAATACAAAGGTCCAACCTTTTTGACCATTGGCTATCTCATAGCACATTACTACGCCAAAATTGAACTCCCTGATGGATACAAGACAGAATTAATCCGTTTTATTGTCAACAACTCGCATCCTGTCGACGGTGGATGGGGCCTTCATACAGAGGATAAATCCACCTGTTTCGGCACCACCCTTGGGTATATTGCCCTCAGAATGCTTGGGATGCCAGCAGATCATCCTGTTTGCGTGAAAGCCAGAAAAACCTTGCATTCCCTTGGTGGTGCTAGAAAAAACCCCCATTGGGGTAAGATCTGGTTGGCAGTGTTGAACGTATACAAATGGGAAGGTGTGAATCCTGCCCCTCCGGAATTATGGGCCATGCCTTACGCCTTGCCACTTCATCCTGGAAGATGGTGGGTTCATACTAGAGCTATCTACTTACCCGTTGGTATAGTGCAAGCGAACAGAATTCAATGCGAAGAGGATGACTTGATCAGACAATTGCGTACTGAAATCTACTTACCTAACGAATCATATGACACTATCGACTATGAGAATAATAGAAACAATGTGTGTGGTGTTGACTTGTACTACCCCCACACCAAAATCCTTGACGTTGCCAATTATTTCATGAGTATTTATGAGAAGCATAGACCCAAGTGGATGCTCAACAGAATGAACAAGTACAGTTACGATATACTTGTTAAAGAGTTTGAAAACACAGAATACTTGACAATTGCTCCTGTTAGTCATGCGTTTGCTGTTATAGCTGCTTGCTTCATGGAAGGCACTGAAGGAAAAAATTTCAAAAAGGCGTTTGCTCGTGCCAACGACTCTGTTTTCCATGGTAATCAAGGAATGGTTGTGATGGGTACGAATGGTTCACAAACATGGGATGCTGCATTCACAATCCAGATTTTCATTTCCAGTGGTTTGGCAGAATTGCCCCAGTTCCAAAAAACGGTCGAGAGGGCGTATCTCTATTTGGTCAGAAACCAATTCGATACTGAATGTCGTGAGGGAAGCTTTAGAGAAAAGAGAATAGGTACTTGGGGTTTTAGTACCAAAGAGCAAGGTTATACGGTCAGTGATTGTACCTCTGAAGCATTAAAATCCATTATTATGGTCAGAGAGCATCCTGCATTCTCACACTTGAGAGATGCTATAAAGGATGAATCTCTTTATGATGCTGTTGAAATTATTTTGGGTTTACAGAATGTGGGTAGCTTCGAGTATGGTTCATTTGCTAGTTACGAAAAGATCAAAGCCACAACTCTTCTCGAACATTTGAACCCAGCTGAGGTCTTCAACAATATCATGGTGGAGTACCCATACGTTGAATGCACTGATTCTAGTGTATTGGGCCTTACTTATTTCCATCATGCTTATCCCCACTACAAGCCTGCTAAAATTGAAAAAACCCTTCAAGATGCCATTGACTATATACTAGGAGCCCAAGATGAAGATGGGTCTTGGTATGGTAGTTGGGGTGTATGTTATACCTATGCCATGATGTTTGCATTGGAAGCCTTGAATTCGGTTGATTTAGACTACCTGAATTCTAGCGCTGTGCGCAAGGCTTGTGACTTCATTCTTTCCAAACAATTACCAGATGGTGGCTGGTCCGAGTCTATGAAGGGTTGCGAGACTCATTCCTATGTAAATGCAGAAGCTTCGCAAGCGGTACAGACCTCTTGGTCGCTTATTGCCCTTTTAATGGTGGGCTGTCCTGACCATAAGGCAATCAAGAGAGGTATAAAATTGTTGATGGATAAACAGGCGCCTAATGGTCAATGGAGCTATGAGGGTGTTGAAGGTCAATTTAACCATAGTTGTGGTATTGAGTATCCAAACTATCGGTACTTGTTCCCTTTGAAGGCGTTGGGTCTTTATATCAAGCACTATGGTGATGAGCCAATTGAAAATTGATGAAATGCGAATAATACATTGAGGATAGCTTTATGTAGTTGTCTCCTATACTACTTTACTTTCGAATAAAAAGATACAATCAAGGTTTAGCTGGGTTATTGTAAGTTGTTTCTTTTTTGCTAATGGGAAGTATACTATAGTCTACGAGCTAGATAATCCACTTGGCGCCAATTGACTAGCTAAAGCTATTCGGGTAGGACTATAGACCTATTGCGATGGAAAATACATTATTAAGGACAAACTATTATAAAATGATAGGAATACAAAAATTGCTTTTCGATGATTATCGCATCTTTTTGCGCGAAAATTGATATCATTATGGGGCAAATTATAAATTTTATAGGAATTGGAATAAATTCTCTATTTTTCGTAATTTTGAATTGCGACTGCGAATAACTCAGTTTTAGAGTTGTATTATTACAATTACCGTGTAGTATAGTTAGCCTGAATATGACTCTGAAGTATGATCACAATTTTCCTTTCCCTAACTAACTGATTCATTAGATATCAAATGTAACAAAAAACTAGTCCGCATTAGTAGTACAATGTGAGCAAACACGAAGATAAACATAACCCTTCATTTGTTGGTTTGGAATATATAATCTTGTGGCATTCTAGACGGTGCAACTACATACCTGAACGAGATGTACACTGCACTCATAATTTTTTCAAATGTTTATTTTTGTAAATGTTAATAAAAGATATTATAATCCTTTAAAAAATATTTCATACCTAAGTATGAGTTATTAGAGTCTTCTCTGTTATGCTTTGATATTAAATAATCGAGTTTCTGCTGATTTTTCTTCCACTTTAAACTAATCATATTATTTTATAATTCATTTCTTATAAGTTGGTTGCGTGGTCTAGTTGGTTATGGCATCTGCTTAACACGCAGAACGTCCCCAGTTCGATCCTGGGCGGAATCATCTTTTTTCAATTCTATCCCAATTGGAACCGTTCCATAAAGGAATGGAACATTGTCCTCAACAGGGTTTACATACATCGAGAATAAGTTCATATTGTTTATTTTTTGTAATATCTAACAATAAATATAATTTGGAACGTTGTATTTGACAAGTAACAGTGGGGAAACAACAAAGGTATTTGTTAAACTGTTTCTATTCTTGAGAACTCCTTTCTCAAGTTTTTAAAAGTCTTTTTACTCTTGCCTAGCTTGTGCTTGTGAAACAATCTCTTGTACAACAGGGCTATGTGAGCAAAGTATTTTTCCTCTCCCAAAACCATAACCACAAGATTGAGTAATGCAAGAATCACTATATATGTATAGTACTTCTTGCTTAAATTAGTCAATTGCATCAAATCAGCCCACCAGGAGTTTTCGTCGATTTGGAACAATGCCAACGATAACAACACCAGAAATATCAAGTTAATAATGAACGGAGTGTTTTTGGTCATGCTTTCTCTATATGGAGGTCCACTGCTCAAAACAACAGAAATCAAGATATATTGGAGATTGCTGAAGAAAAATAACACAGTGTTGTCTGTCGATTTGACCTCATCATCACCACCTGGAACTGGTTTGATGTACCAAGGTTCGTTTTGAACCCATCTCCATATCAAAACTTGGAAAGTTAATAAAACCAAAATATGACAGATCAATGGAATTAAAACCTTTGGACTCACCAAGTTAGCTGTTGGTCTCTTGATCACTAATCTATCAAATGGTTTGGACCACGACATAAATATGGCCAATGGTAAGATCAAAAACATGTCAATATACAAGAATTGGAAATCACCCAAGTTTGTACCCCTTTTATACAAAATGGTAACTGTGACAAATTGGATGGCTGAATATAAGGACATGAACTTGAAACATGAGAAACTTGTAACCAAACTAGATCTACCCTCTTTGATCACATCCAAGACACACGAGATTTCGAACTTTCTAGATGTAAAAGGTGCAGCAACCGAGGCTTCGGCTTCAGAGAGGGAAATACCAACATCTGAAGCTTTCAAAGCACCACAATCATTGGCACCATCACCACAGAAACCAACGGTATAGTCGATCCTTTGAAGCTGTTCCACCAATTCGTGCTTTTCATCGGGGGACATTCTTGCGAAAATATCACATTTCATTAGGACACTTTCAATGAGTCTGGTGTTTTTTAATTCTGTCAAAAGATATCTGAAAACGTCACCCGTAATTGCTAGAACATACTTTTCATCGTGCCTAATATCGCTTGTTTTCAAGGTATCTGGATCTAGTTTTCTGAGAGGATTGTTCAATTCCTGCCATTCCAATTTCGTCTCTCCACTGGTCTCGTCTTCAACAAAATTTGGAAGGTAGATTCCCTCAACAGAAGGGTCAATTAACTCACACTCTTTACCAACACTAATAGCGGTCAAAATATTGTCTCCTGTACACATAATAGTTCTGATTTGAGCCTTGTTGAGCTCTTGCAAAGTGCCTGTAGTAGATGGTTTCAACTTATTTTCGAAAATAATGAACCCTGTAAAGGTCAATCCAGATTCGTATGATTCACGACTTCCATTAAGCCCTTCTCTTTTACTGTCTAATTTTTTGTAGGCACAAGCAATAACTCTGAAACCATTATGAGTGTAATGGTGAAGAAGCTCCTCATAGTTGGTAGGAAGTGTTTCTGGATCACAGATATCCAACATAACCTCAGGAGCTCCCTTTGAAAACACGTAATTGTTGGTAGAGTCCGATACCAAAATGGTC
Organism: Suhomyces tanzawaensis NRRL Y-17324; assembly: GCF_001661415.1. Lineage (NCBI taxonomy): Eukaryota > Fungi > Ascomycota > Pichiomycetes > Serinales > Debaryomycetaceae > Suhomyces > Suhomyces tanzawaensis. Next base: position 912,045 of record NW_017963641.1, read on the forward strand.
ATTCTTCTTAATGCAGAGATGAATTCAAATTCCTTGATGAATGTGTAAGTCACTGAACCATTGGAGACTGTAGACTTGTTGGTGATTAAGTCTTCGTTATAAGTGAATTTGGTAAATTCGAACATCTTGAAGTCTAATGGGTCTCCCAACAATTCATTTTCAATCAAACTCAATGAATGACAAGAAGACATACCACCTAACAAGTACTTTCCATTATTCAATTCATGTTGCGACTTGACTTCAGCTTGCGAGATATCTTGTGCACTAGTGATTAAATCGTCAAATATGATTTCCTTTCTACCCTCGGCATTTTTTGCTAAATGAACACCCAAAATGTCCAAGCCATCTTCAGTCAAAGTTCCTGTTTTATCGAAACACATAACGTCTAATTTACCACCGATATTGACTCTAGTTGGTGCAATACAGTAAATTTGTAGTTTTTTCAACCTGCTGATTGCAAAAGTAGTTCCAATTGTTAAAGTGGCAGGTAAAGCAGGGGGAACGACAATAGTAATGATGTCCAAAGCTCTCAAAACTATAAGTCTTGTAGGCAATCCCAATTGAAGAAAGTTATAGGTTGAGTATGTAAATCCAATTGCTGCAATCATGGTCATAAATGCAATATACTTGAACGAGTCTTCATAGAATTTAAATCCCGTGGGCTTAGGAAATAACATTGATCTAACCAAAGAACCCTTGGTTGTGTTGAACCCAGTTTTCACGGTCATTGCAGTGACTGGCTCATCATTGGAAGACTTCAATTTCAAAATCTTGGTACCATTGTATAAGAATGACTTTGACAATAAAGGAGCAGTGAAGTTCTCAGGCAATAATTGAACTGTTTCTTGCGTGGCACTTGACTTAGTCACAGGAACACTTTCACCGGTCAACATGGATTCATTGATCACACATTCACCATTGATCAATATGGCATCACAAGGAACAACAGACAAGGAAGGATCAACTTCAAAAACATCACCAGGAACCAATTCGTTGGAGTCGATTTGTTTCCAGAATCCATTTCTCCAGACTCTAACTTCGCAAACGAAACGTGAAACTTGTTGCAATCTACTAATGGTAGACTTTGTTTCAATCAAGGAATTCACAATCGAAATCATTGAGATCACGAAAATACACGAAGCATAGTAAAAATAATCGTCAGCCAACCACAAGAAGACGGAAAATACCTGAAAAACGTAAAATGGATGCAAGATCTCATCGCTCAACAACTGCAAAATGCTCTTTTCTTCAATCTCGATATTATTCTCACCAAAAATACCAATTCTTTGCTCTTGCAATGACTGAGATACACCTTCTTTAGTGTTCTTAATGTTCAACCATTGTGGACTGTACCAGTTAGAATTAGTTCTGAAAATATCTTCTACTGGATTATAGAAGAAACTGATGTATCTGTAGGTAAACGAATGAATAAAGGGAACAACTGGGTCAAATTCCTTTGAGAAAGGTTTGGCATCATCTTCTGCAAATTGCTCAGAAGGATTCAAAAATGTGGATAATCTATCATTCAACCTTTGCTTCGAAATTTGAACTATTGCTAATTCACCAAATGCGTTTTCAATGACACACCAGTCAGACTTACCCAATGGACATTTATTACCCATCAAGTTGACCCTATATCTAGGGAACCACCTCAAAATCAAGTATCCCAAGCCACAGGTGAAAATACACAACAAGTAGTAAAGTAATTTTTTCCACCAACAGTTGGAGTACCCTGCAATACCTATAACCAAGTCCTCTTCTGCCAAGTAATATCTTTGGTACACGAGCTTGGTGGGGTAGTTTTCATCAAACTCCTGGACTGCTTGGTCCGACTGCACACTTTCATTCTCAAGTAAACTAGAAGCATCCGATTCGTTGGAGGTTCTTCTGTTGCGATAATCAAAGTTGACTGAAGTCGTTTCATCTTCGTCCTGATTGAGAGAGCCATAATAATCTTGCTGGTTGGAAAAGGATGTTTGACGGAAAGTAATAGGGTCCTCAGTGCCCTCTTCTCCGTACTTGTCAACCGAATAGTCCCAGTTGGTATTGTAATCGACAGGGTCCTCGACATTCTCCAATGTAGAACCACCTTGGGCCATTTCAATTTCATCAGGAGAAAAGAACTTGAAGTTAACTTGGGTATCGTGTGAGTTAGCCGAAGCGTTGGATCTCAAGGATCCAAGGTCGGAGTCTCTAGTTTGGGTGGGGCCCAAAAATGGCGAGGTTTCTCTGGAAGCAGCAAAGTCAGTTCTGCTTCTGAAACTGCCAAAATGATGTGGATAATGCAATGAGGTGATTGAGGACGGAATGACTTCTGACGCTGCCCCCGAAAACATCTCATGGTTGTTCTCTTCATTCAAAAAGCTTGCGTGGGAGTCCAATGATGTCACCGATCCATTTCTCGAACGGCTGAATCTTCTTTCCACCGATGAAGCCCTACGGCTGGTAGAGCTTTTCCCCATGGTGAATGTAGTCTTTGATAGAATAGTGCTGGCACTGGTAGCTATCCTGTCTTAGGGCCTCGGGTGTTCTTTCGTGAGCTTCTATCAATGCTCTTAATTTTGGTTATCAATTGCTGGTTATCAAATTTTTTGGGAGGTGAAACTCGCGGTTTGCTATAAACAGCAAGAATCCATCACGAGTAGCGTCTCGACACCAATACAGGACTCTCTACAATCCGGTCACGATGGCGCTCAAGTTGAAGCTTAAGGTCCCAAGCAATGGATCTGGGTCTGGGCTGAACTCCGAGGAGAAGACGCCTGCATTGCCCAAGTTAAAGATCAAGCCACCATCGGTGAAAACAGAAGTTTCAGAGGAGAAACCTAGAAAGAAACACAAGAAGATCAAGATCAATCTAGGAGGCCAGAAGCCAGATCTCGACAGTATTATTCAGCAGACGTCGAAGACCCCACGGTTCAGAATAAAGCCCACGCGTATTCCTGGAGAAGGATACGACTCAGAAGCACCAGACATTGAGGATGACCCTTTGATAGAGCAGGGAATAATGGTGCGGTTCATCAACGACGCAAACTTGGACTTCGTACATCAAGCAGTGGACTCGGGAGACTTGACGGGTATTAATATCAAATGGGTGACGCGAGAGAAGGCAGTGGTCAACGTGAACAGGACCTTGTATTCTGCCAGATTGATCGACTTGCCCACGGTCACAGAAATGTACAAGACGGTGGACAAGAAGAATATTTTCAAGACGCTTGATTTGTGTCAAATATTACTTGTATTGCATCCTATAAACCCCACAGAGCTTAACATGGAAACCGATTTTGAAGTACCCAAAGAGTATCTCTACAACCATCCATTATACAAGTTGGCACCCAACTCAGAAGTCAAGCAAAAGAAATTTGTGTTGCGGGACGGTTTGACAACTCCATTTGAAGGAGTATATAGAAGATTCAGACCTCGTAAAGCCAGTCACAGAGTGATGGAAGACATAGAGCAAAAGGTTGATGAGCTCATCAAGTTAGACGATGAAGCGGAGGAGAGTCACTTCGAGTTGGTCGATTTGAACAAGTCTCAAAGCAGATTTGGTAATATCAGTGGTACTCCATCGGCTGTCCCAACTCCTACACCATCCAGTATGAATGATATCGAAGATGATCAAGATGAGCAGGAGATCGACTTCAATGCGGAAGATATCGAGTCACACTTGGAAGAAGAATTGAACAAGGTTTTGGGACCTGGCGATGACTACATCAGTAACGAAACTTTGGAGAATGCCGAATTATTATTCACCAACACTGCTAATGGAGACGAAACCATGTTGGAGGGAGAGATCGCAGAAGTTGGCGAAGGTGGGGATGAGGAGGATGACGATGACGACGACGATGATGACGACGACGATGACGATGACGATGACGACGACGATGACGACGATTCCAAGGAAGGGAGACAGCATGTCAAGCTTCTTGAAGAGGAAATCGCCGAACTCGAGAACGTCGTGGAGTACCATAGAAAGAACTTGGCTACGGCCACAAGTAAGATGATGAGAATGAAGTTCCAAAACACCTATACTTCGTTGAAGAGCTCGTTAGACCAAAAGAAGAGAAACTTGGCCAAGCACCTCGACGAACAGGAGCAGTTGCAAAAGAAACTCGATCCTACCAAGCATGGGCTTCTGCAACCACAACGGCCTGATAGTGACGACGACGACGAAGAGGACGACGACGACGAGAAGGCGAATGTCAATACCAATAACGAGGAGGACGAAGAGAACGAGAACGAAGAGAACATGGACTACATTGATGATCTCTTCTAACCCAGTAACGAGCCTATGAATGTGAATACTTTTGTAATATAGCACTATCTGCAGAACCGATGACTCCTGCACGTGCATGGGAGGTGTATATGTATCAACCTATAGCTTTGCCTTTTGCGATACAGGTTGTTGGGTGTAGGCACATGTATTAGGTAAGCTTCGATGCCTCCATAGGGACCTCCATGAACCTGCGACGGTGCCTGGCACTGCGTTGGTCCAGTGGTGACTCCGACTCATCAGGAGACTAGCCCCAACCCCAACCTGCAAACCATCGCACCCACCCGGACCCAACCTGCAAACCAAATTTTGATCAATATCAAAGGCTGGGGCATATGGCCTGAGAGAATCTTTCGTATGTGATACCAAAAAGTCTATCGTTGTTCCCACAAGCCTTAGGTCTATATTGAGTCGTCCATAGTACCACCATAGTCCCGTTGCATCTACAGAACATAGCGGAAATCTACCATGTCAACCAATTCCATCAAGCTTTTAGCTAGTGATGTCCACCGAGGATTAGCTGAGTTGGTCGCTACCAGATTGGGGTTGAAGATAACCCCGTCTGAAATCAAGAGGGACTCCACTGGTGAGGTCCAGTTCTCCATCGGGGAGTCCGTTCGTGACGAGGACATCTTCATAATCTGTCAGATTGGCTCAGAGGTTGTGAACGACCGAGTTTTGGAACTCTTGATCATGATCAATGCTTGCAAAACCGCCAGTGCCAGAAGAATCAGTGTGATCTTGCCCAATTTCCCTTACGCTCGTCAGGACAGAAAGGACAAATCCAGAGCCCCCATCACCGCCAAGTTGATGGCCGATATGTTGACCACTGCTGGGTGCAACCATGTCATTACTATGGACTTGCATGCGTCGCAGATCCAAGGGTTCTTTGATGTTCCGGTGGACAACTTGTATGCCGAGCCCAGTGTGGTCAGATACATCAAGGAAACCATCAACTACAAGGATGCAATCATCATCTCTCCCGATGCTGGTGGTGCCAAGAGAGCTGCTGGGTTGGCCGACAGATTGGACTTGAACTTTGCATTGATCCACAAAGAAAGAGCCCGTGCCAACGAAGTCTCCAAGATGGTGTTGGTTGGTGATGTCAGCGACAAGATCTGTGTGATCGTCGATGACATGGCCGACACATGTGGTACTTTGGCCAAGGCTGCTGAGGTTTTGTTGGATAACGGAGCCAAGCAAGTCATTGCAATTGTCACCCATGGTATCTTGTCAGGAAACGCCATCAAGAACATCAACAACTCCAAGCTCACCAGGGTTGTGTGTACCAACACCGTTCCGTTCGAGGAAAAGTTGAAGCTCTGTCCCAAGTTGGATACCATTGATGTGTCTGCTGTTTTGGCCGAGGCTGTCAGGAGATTGCACAATGGTGAAAGTATTTCATATTTGTTTAAGAATGCCCCATTGTGAGGGTGTTACTCGTCTATAGATTGTGATAATGGAACTGTCCAGAACGAATGTAGATTTATGCAAGGCAGCCAGAGACTTGAGGTAGGCATTTGTTGACTAGAACTCTCCTACAGCCGTTCATGTTATTTGGATTCTTCCCAATGTCATCAAAAGAAGACATGGTAAAATCACTTCAATGAGCTAAAAGTAGGTCTTTTAATGCATTTATAGAAGATTGATAGAACTGGTTTGGTTTAGTGTGAGACCCATGCTTTACTGACGATCCAAAGCTTCGCTTCTATGTAGGTATTATTTTGTATACCTCATAGAGTCATAAAGGTGCATCGAGGTGCATTGACGTATTTCGCGCAGTATCAAACTTGGTGTCAAATTTCCAGCACTACTACTGTCACAGCCATAGTTCTACAAGATGCCAACGTACGTTCCCTCGACACAACATTAGTTTCCTCGCTAACATTAGTCAAATCAAGGCATGTCTTTTTGGTAAGTCTCATTGCGAAAGACCCAGATCATTCTAGCCGTGCCTGGCCTCGAGTCAATTTTGATTGAGTCTGAAATGGTGAATGGGATGGATAAGAGAGTCTCATGGGTTGAATAGTCTACTCAGCTACACTCTGAGGTCTTTGTACTTTACTCACTACTAACAATAGACATGGACGGTACCATCATCAATACCGAAGACCTCTACACCTATTGTAACACCGAGCTCTTGTCCAGATATGGCAAGGGCCCTTTGACCTGGGATGTCAAGATGAAGGTCCAAGGAAGACCTGCCAGAGATGCCCATCAGATCATGATCGACACTTACCAAGTGCCACTTACCCTCGAACAATACGCTGCTATATCCACCGACATCCAGGAGAGCTTGTGGAACAAAGCAAAGTTTTTGCCTGGAGCATTGGAATTGATCCAGCACTTGCACCAAATCAATTTCCCAATTGCACTTGGAACCAGTTCCTACAAGGGTAGTTACGACCGCAAAACTAAGCACTTGAGCCATGGATTCGATCTTTTTGGAAAACACATTGTGACGGGCGATGACCCAAGGATCCCCAAGGGAAGGGGAAAACCATGCCCAGACATCTGGCTTGCATGCTTAGACAGCTTGAACAAAGACAGAAGGGAGCAGGGATTAGAGGAAATAAAAATCGAAGAGTGCTTGGTTTTCGAGGATGGTGTCATTGGTGTCGAATCCGGCATTGCTGCCAATGCCCCTGTGGTCTGGATCCCTCACCCTGAAATGGTTCCGTTCTTGGAGGGTAAGGAGCAGGAAATCGTTGGTGTCAATGGGGAAGTTTTGAAGAGCTTAGCCGATTTTGACAAGGAAAAATGGCTTGGCATCAAGTGAGAGTGCTTACGATACTCTTTTTCTAGACGTAGCATACATATTACACATATAATTAGTATCCTGGAGTGTAGCTAGTCTTCTTCTTAAAGCTGTGCACATGACCTGAATCACGTGACCGAATATTTAATTGGGTGGATCCCCATCATTTGGAGCTTCACTATCTAATCATGATAGGTACAGATTCCTATCATATAACCATAGATATAACCACCTCAGAAGACGGACATAAGTTTGCTGATTATAGATACTCTGACATTGAAGTCACCACCATATCCGCTCAACCCAGCATGTCCCAAGATCCCAAGGAGCCCATTGAACCCATCAAAGCCCAGCTGCTTGGCAATGGGGTGATCCGTCTTTTCAGAGAGTTCGAAGAAGAAGACATTTCACTCACGCCAGTCCAGAATGACAACGTTGGTGACGGTACAATGGTAGCCATACTAGCTGTCCCTACCTATTTTACAGCAACTGATTTATTGGGATTCATAGGGGAGAATCATATGAAATACGTATCGCATCTCAGACTACTCAAAAGTGAAAAACCAAACAGATTCTTGGTATTGATCAAATTCCGTGATATTATCAACGCAGCAGAGTTTCAGTTTCAATTCGATGGAAAGCCATTTAATTCGATGGAACCACAGAAGTGCCATGTTGTGTATGTGAAATCAGTAAAAATGGAGTATGAAACTGGAAAAATTGATGATTCCAATTCCTTGATACCCTTCCTTTTGGCAGACCCATTTACGGCAGAAACTGAAATGAGTTCCCCCTCGAACACTTTGATAGAATTACCCACTTGTCCAGTTTGTTTGGAAAGAATGGACTCGGAAGTCACAGGCTTGTTGACTATCCCATGCCAGCACACATTCCATTGTCAATGCCTTTCCAAGTGGAAGGATGACTCATGTCCAATTTGCAGATATTCCAATAACTTTTCAAATCAACAGGTCAGGCGATCGGCTCGTCGTTTGTCACTGTTTAGTATGCAAAGGCGACCACAATTGTCCTCATTGAACTCCTCCATCCCAGAAGTCCCCGATGCCACGGAAAAATGTATGGGATGCACCACCACATCAGGGTTGTGGATTTGTCTAGTTTGCGGTAACATCGGTTGTGGAAGATACTCTCCAGAACAGCATTCATTGAACCATTTTATTAATACTGGTCATTGTTTTGCTATGGAACTAGACACTTCGAGGGTGTGGGACTATGCGGGAGATAATTATGTACATAGATTGGTCACTAACGAGTCTGACGGGAAGTTAGTCGAACTACCAGAAAAACAGAACAAGCCTGGATACCTGTCAAGTTCGGACAAAGCAGATGAGGTGGATTTCGAATATTCTCAATTGTTGATCAGCCAATTGGCTAGTCAAAGAGAATATTACGAGTCATTATTAAACGAAAGAGAGGCTCCCAAATCTAGGAAAGGTTCGAGGTTATCAAGTGTGGATAACCGTATGATGGAATTGGAGAATAGGTTAAAAGACTTGACTTTGGAGTTTACTCAACTTTCAGATGGTCTCATCCCTTCTCTTCAATCCAAAATTCAAGCTAAAGATAGCAAACTAGAGAAGATCTCTACCGAACTAAATCAGTCCAATTCCTTGAATGAGGCATTGTCAAAAAAGGTTGACTATCTTCAAGAAATCAACGACCAACTAAAGGGTGATATAAAGACTCTTAATGAAGAGAAACAGGGGTTGTCAGAACAAGTGAATGATTTGATGTTTTTCTTGGATAGTCAAGAAAAATTCAAAAACGAGCCTGAGGATGTCAGGGACGGCACTGTTGTAGTGCAACAAAAACCAACAAGGAAAGCCCTAAGAAAGAAAAAAAAGTAAGTGAGGATCCCAGGGGAAGCTATCACGTCAAGACTTTTCCATATGATTCACGTTTCTTCAATTTATTTGCTAAAAAGTTTCCTGCAGTTTTTGCCCAACAGGTTAGAGCCTAAATTGTCTGGCAGATTCTGTAAATAGAGATAATGTGGATAAGAACTAAAGCTTCCGTTCTATGCTGGCCTTTATCATGCACGTTCTTGTTAGAAAATGTGTGATTTCTGACTTTCTATCCTATCTGCGAGTGGCCCTTTTGGGAAGGTTTAGTACCCGAGATTTCTATTAGGAGCTCAAGTGAAGAATCGAAACTACTTGTGACTTTAGCTTACGATATGACTAAGATCAACGAATGTACTGCTCATGCTGTGAGTAAGGAACGGTTGCCCTCGATCGCTGAATTAATTCAGGTATTTCGTACTGATGATTTAGCGAAGGTTTCAAAGGATCCTAGACACCAAACTACGCCAAATTACGAGCGAAACAAAAGATTCAACGAAGTCAAGGATGGTCCTTCTCAAGATTATCTGGAACTGTGTCCAAAGAAAAAGCCATCGTTGCTCGAACTGAAAGATATTAAACCAGTCCAGAATTTTATGGACTCCTTTGAATCCTTAGCAAGGTTACTAAATACATATGTGCAGCATACACAGAATGGCAATGAGGTTTCAGGGATAAAGACAACGAATGGCGAGAAGGTGCAAAGCTTCCCGGTAGAACTCATGAACTTGGAATTAATTCAGATGCTCCTTGAATTACAGAAAATAAAACATTATCAGAGGGTACAGAGGCGAAGCTCTCGGCTTGAACACAGGGGCAGAGTGGACAATAGCAACAAGGAACAAAGGTCATATCTAGGAGAGGTTCTCCTGCTCCAAGTGAATGCGCAAACTTCGAAGGACAAGGTTAATGCAGAGCAAGGAGGACTTAATTTAGGATTAAGCTTGAAACATGCGATCAATTGCCACCACTGTGGGTCTAACAGCACCCCCGAATGGAGAAGAGGTCCTACAGGGATGCGAACATTGTGCAATGCATGCGGCTTGTTCTACTCAAAATTGTGCAAAAGGTACAATTCTGCAACAGCAAATCGGATTATGAGAGAAAGGAAATGCTCTGGTGATATCCAGAATAGAAAAATGTCGCTTTAATTTAAATGTATGAGCCATGCTGCTTGTTCTTTAGTATAAGCCGAAACAACCCAATCAACAATAGCTTCGAAAGATTACTTTGTAAATGCCCAGATTTGTAAGCAAAACTAGATGCTGTAAGATGTAAGGTTCCTTGCAATTGCCAAAGAAGCAACTTTTCTACTGCCGAAGCATAGCTACTGCCAGAATGGTAGTTGTGCTCATCTCCATCGCATCTGGAGATTTTCACGTGATTCTGTCTGCGGCTCATGAAAAATTAACCACGATGAGTGCTTGAAAAAAATTGGCAGCTCCATCGCTAGAAACCTCATCATCGCCATGGTTGACTCTAAATCTGTCATAAGTAGTAGTGAAGTCTCCTTTCCAAGAGGTGGATCTACTGCTTTAACCCCTTTAGAAGTTAAAGAAGTTTCGAATGAAGTGACCAGAGATGTTTTATTTGAAACCGCATCGGCTTCTAAAAGATCCAGTAATTTCAAGGCTGATCAACCAACCAAAAAGTCCAGGAAATCGAAGAAGAAGGCCACAACCGAGGAACCAAAGGAGGATGTCGTGACCATCGACAACTTTTCTCCAAAGAACCTTCATGCTGACACTACTGTGTTGGGTCAAATCACATCCATAAATAAGATGGACATAACCTTATGTCTCGGAGACAATTTATTCGGTGTCGTATCTATAACGTCCATCAGTGAGGAAATTAATAAATTGATTGAGGAAATCGATCAATCTGAAGAAGAGTCTGATGAAGAGTCCGATGACGAAGAAACCACCAAGGCCACCTTGAAAAGTAAGCCAGAATTTCCACAGTTGCAAGAATTATTCAAAATAGGTCAATGGTTAAGAGCTAAAGTTTTACCACATGAAGACTCAAAGAAGAAGATCCACCTCACCATCGAACCAAAAGAAGTTAACGACAACTTGGAGAAAGAAGACTTGATCACAGGAAATGTGCTTCAATGCTCAGTGAAGTCTATTGAAGATCATGGTATAATTTTCAACACTGGCAAGGATGAATTCACTGGTTTCATTTCCAACAAGGAACTTTCCAGCACTCCTGAAATTGACATGAAGTTGTTAAAAACCGGAAGTGTTTTATTGACCAACATTGTTAACAAACCAAGCTCCAGAACTATTACCCTCAGACCTATTTCTAGTCCATCCAACTCCAAAAAGACTACGATATCCACTATTTCTTCCATTGACGCCATTCAACCTGGTATTATGGTTGATGCCATCGTGTCGTCGATCACTAAGAATGGTTTGACAGTCAGAGTTTGTGGTTTAGTTGATGGTTCTATAAACTTGTCACATTTGCATGAATTTGAATTAGAAAAGTTAGAGCATAAATTCACCATTGGTAACTCTATTAAGGCCAGAGTGATTGGTGTTTTACACAGAGCGGGTGTTAAGAAGTTGGTTTTATCTGTTCTTCCCCATATCTTAACTCTCAAGCCAAAGGAGGAAAACGCCTCAGAAGCTTTCCCAATTGGCCATGTTTTTGATGAAGTTGAGGTTGCTGGCTCAGACGCAAACTACACTTTCTTCAAATTCGGTTCCAACACCTTATTTGGTCAAATCCACAACTCCAAGATCAACACCGAGGAATACAACTACAACGTTGGCTCCAAGCATGAAGCCAAGGTTTTAGGATACAATGAAATTGATAACTTATTAGTTTTAACTTGTGATCCTAAGCTCGTCAAAGCCAAGTATTTGAAGGGAAGTGACATACCAATCGGTACTCTCATTAACGGTATTGAAATTATCAAGGTGTTGCCAGAATCGGGTGGAATAATTGTCAAATTAATGGATGATATCGAGGGTTTCGTTCCATCCAACCACATCTCTGATATCAAGTTGGTATACCCTGAAAGAAAATTTAAGGACGGAAGCAAGACCAAGGGTAGAGTCTTGAACACTAATGGTAAGAGAGTCTTAATTTCTTTGAAGAAGTCTTTGGTTAACATTGAAGATGAACAAATCTTGGACACTTACGGTAAAGCGGAAATTGGCTTGAGAACCAGTGGTACCGTTGAAAAGTTCTTGCCTAATGGTGCTGTCATATCATTTTTCGGTCAAGTTAAGGCATACTTGTCAAAGGAAGAAATATCGGAAACTTACGTCGAAAAGATCACTGATTACTTAAAGATGGGTCAAACCGTCAATGTCAAGGTCTTGGACGTTGATGAGGAGCAACAGAGAATGAGAGTGACCTTAAGGCAATCTTCAACTGTGACTCCAGACCAACAGCAATTTATCGAGCAAATTCAATACGGTAAGACTGTTGGTACTGCCATCGTGGTCGAAAAGAGACACGAAGTGGTGTACTTTGAATTGGAATCAAACCAACTCAAGGGTATGATCTTGGATGGTCATTTATCTGATGGTAACTACGAGCAAAACAGATCTTTGTTCAAGAAGTTGGCTGTCGGTAGCAAGCTTGAGGTTCTTATGCTTGAAAAGGACCAGAGAGCTAGAACCATCGTTGCCACTGCTAAGAAGTCGTTGATCGAGGCATCAAAGAAGGGAAACTTGCCTTCTACTTTTGAGGATATCCAAGTCAATGGCGACAAGCCACTCTACGGTTTCATTAAGTCTGTTACTAACATGGGTTTGTTTGTCTCTTTCGCTAACAGATTGACCGGTTTGGTATTGGCTAAGTACTTGAAGGTGGACGACTTGTCTAAGAAGTACCAGAAGAATCAATCCGTTGCTTGTCATGTCATTAGAACCGATGAAGTCCAAAGAAGATTTTTGTTAACTTTGCAGGACGATGAACAATCCGAATTCTTGAACCAAGACAAGGTTATCAACCCAATTGACTCGTCCAAGAAGACTTTCGGTGATTTCGTTCCAGGTTCCATCACCAAGTGTGTGGTTAAGTCTGTTAAGGGTACCCAGTTGAATGTGCAATTAGGTGACAACTTACAAGGTAGAATTGATGCCACCCAATGTTTCAATGACTTCGATGAAATCAAGAACGTCAAGCAACCATTGACCCAATTTCCAAAGGGAACTGTCTTGGATGTTAAGGTCATTGGCTACCACGATGCTAAGGACCACAAGTTCTTACCAATCACTCACAGAAAGAGTAACCGTAACTTGATCTTGGAATTATCTCGCCTTGAGAAGGAGTTGTCCACCAAAGACGTTCCTTACGCAGGTCTTGACATCTCCGACATTAAGGAAGGACAAGAAATCATGACTTTCATTCACAATATCACAAAGGGACAAATTTTCACCTCTATTACTCCAAACATCACTGGTAAGATTGCTGCTGTTGACATTACCGATGACATTGAGGTTTTCAAGTCCATCGAGAAGGCGTTCCCTATTGGTACTGCCGTCAAGGCTACCGTCAAGGAGGTTGATGAAGACAGCAACAATCTTGTGTTGAGAGTCAGAAAGACCCAAATTAAGTCTACCGAAGAATTAACTATCGGAACCAGCTATCCTGCCAGAATCTTCAAGTTGTTGGATAACATTGCTTTGGTTGAATTAGACGACAGGGTCATTGCTTCTGCCTTCATTACTGATGCTTTGGAAGACTACTCCAAGAGATTGAGCCAAGTGTTCCACGTTAACGACTTGGTTGTTGCTACTGTTATTGACATCGATTCCAACGGCAAGGTTGCCGTCTCCTTGAGATCCCAAGACTCGGACTCTGGTGATAAGGTGATCAACTCCTACCAAGATCTTAACCGTGGTGACGTTGTCAAGGGTTACGTCAAGTCCCTCAACAACAACGGTGTCTACGTTTCTTTGGGTAGATCTACCTTTGCTTTGGTTAGAGTGGCAAACATTTACGACAACTTCAACAAAGACTGGAAGAAATCTTTCAAGCTTTACCAACCTGTTGTTGGAAAGATTGCTGCCTGTCATGGTGAAGGTAAGATCTTAATGACTCTTAAGGAAAGTGAAGTCAACGGTGAATTGAAGTACTCCAAGGTCATTAGTGATATCAAGGTTGACGAAATTTACGAAGGTACAGTTAGAAAGGTCGCTGAATTTGGTGTATTCGTTGGTTTGGATGGCACATTGAACGTTAGTGGTTTATGCCACCGTTCCCAAATCTCTGATAATGATGTATCCAATATCTCATCGTTGTTTAGCGAAGGTGACCGTGTTAAAGTCAAGATTTTAGCTGTTGACCTTGAAAAGAAGCAGTTGTCCTTAGGAATGAAGGCTTCATACTTCACTGACGACATGGAAATTGACCAGAACCAAGATTCTGAAGAAGAATCCGAACAAGAAGATTCCGAAGCTGAAGACGAAGACGAGATTATGGAAGACGCTGCAGAATCAGACTCTGAGTCTGGATCCGAGTCCGAATCTGACTCGGACTCCACCTCCAAGCAGGCTGACGGGTTGTCTGGATTATCCACCAACGGTTTCGATTGGACGGCTTCTATCTTGGACCAAGCTGAAGACGATGAATCCTCCTCTGACGAAGAAGACTTCACCCAAGAGAGAAAGAAGAAAAAGAAGAAGTCTGCTGCCCAGGTTGAAGACAAGACTGCCGACTTGAGCACCAGAGCTCCACAATCCACCTCTGACTTTGAGCGTCTTTTGGTTGGTAACCCTAACTCTTCTGTCATGTGGATGAACTACATGTCTTTCCAATTGCAATTGAGTGAAGTCGAAAAGGCCCGTGAAATCGGAGAAAGAGCCTTGAAAACTATCAACTACCGTGAAGAGCAAGAGAAGATGAACATCTGGATCGCCATGTTGAACTTGGAAAATACCTTCGGTTCCGAAGAAACCCTCGACGAGATTTTCAAGCGTTCTTGTCAATACATGGACCCACTTGTCATGCACCAAAAGTTGGTTGGAATCTACAACATGTCTGAAAACTTTGAAAAGGCTGAGGCTTTGTACAAGGTGATGACCAAGAAATTCGGCAAGCAGGTTTCTGTGTGGGTACAATACGGATCTTCCTTGATGGACCGTGGCTTGAACCAAGAAGCCCACGAAGTTTTGGCTAGAGCCTTGCAGATCTTGCCAAAGAGAGAGCATATTGAAGTTGTCAAGAAGTACGCCCAACTCGAATTTTCGAAGGGTGATGCCGAGCAAGCCAGATCTTTGTTTGAAGGATTGGTGTCTGATGCACCCAAGAGAATCGACTTGTGGAACATCTATCTTGACCAAGAAATCAAGCAGGACTCCAAGAAGAGAGTGGAGGACTTGTTCGAGAGAGTTTTGACCAAGAAGTTGTCCAAGAAGCAAGCCAAGTTCTTTTTCAGCAAGTGGCTTGTCTTTGAGGAAGAGAAGGGTGACGAGCAAATGGTAGCCAAGGTCAAGGCCAAGGCCACCGAGTACGTCCAGGCCAACTAACTGTGAGCACAGTCTCATTTGACCCAATTCCATTTTCTCCCGTTCCTATAATTGAAGACGCAGTCTCGCGGGAACTGTCCCGATAAATAGACCAGCTGTGTCAAACCATTTTTGTCATTGTTTATAGTATATTAGTTCTTTTGTATTTTATAAATTTGCACCCAGATAACAATTTTCTGTAAAATCGCGAACATTAATCTGTTTCGATAAGAATATTTCGCTAGTACACAGAGCCACACAGTATGCTACACTCCTAGTAAGGAACACACTGTTCAATCTCCATGAACTACGTGGAAATGACAAGGTCGGAAATTTGCTGAATTTCTTGTATGTCAGCCAGCCCCAGCCAAAGCATGACTTCACTGCTGATGTGCATTGTCATATAGCTTAGCAGTGATGGTAGACTCTCTGTAGAAGCCAAACTATCCCCGAATTCCAGCTGACCAGAACATCCATACTACTCTGGGTCGGTCAGGCCGCTACCAACAGGAAGCACCAGTTGCCAACCGAGAAGTGATGGTGGTGGTAGGGGAATCGGTGAGTGGCTGCGGTCCAATTTTTGTTGGGATTGGACCACAAGCGGAGACAAAAAAGAAAAGGTTAGGAAGTCGAGGAGTAACAGAGCAAAGAAGAGAAATGGCAGAGGAGAATGACAGAGCAAGGCAGAGCAAGACAGTGCTAGGCATAGCAAACGGATGTTAAGTGCCAGAGCCTTCACATGGTACAAATGTTGTGCTGGATCACCTCTCCACAATCTCTGGCGTGACAATTCAATTACGCTATTGTCACCCGGGTGCATGGCAGACGGAAATAGCCCATTTGGAGCCATGCACCAGGGAACGATCTATGCACCGAAAAGGAGCGCCAAATGGATGGTACCTGACCCAACAGTTCCCGTGGCTGCCACCAGCGCCAAACGCCAGTGTCCTGGCGTAGTTGTGACGGAGCAACCCTACCAGCAGCACCAGCACCAGCAACACCAGCAGCACCAGCAGCACTACGCCCCACCACAGGTCACTCCCAGCTTCCTGACCGCCACCCGCACCCAACGCAGTGCTAGCTCCGCTCTGCCCAACTGTCGATCGTAGCATTTATTGCATGTGCGTAATCTGGCCCAGGGCTCCTCCCCGCTAACTTCACATGCACCCACAACTCCAGAAGCTCCCTCCTATTTATGGAGAATGAACGGCTGGTCCTGCAACCTCCCTGTTTATACCCCACACACGTCTGCGATCTGCCACTCCCCTTCCACTCCCCTGCCATAACTAGTGCCGTTGCCCCTCCCAAATTTGCATTCTCGCTGACGTAACACAAAACCCGCAATCTCCCGTGGTAAAACTTTCTTGGAGAAACGGTTATACCTCAAGTGCATCTCAGTTATTCTTTTCCCCGAGCACCCATGATAGACCCATCCTCGAAGCAGTCGTCGAGCTCGCTATCCCCCACGCCGCCCCCTGCGTACGGCGCCACCAAGCCGGGCACCGACGCCGACTTGGTGTCTGCAGCAGAGGCCTTGACCCAGCTCACCAACGCCAGCTCTCCCGGGTCCGCGACGGCTGGTTCCTCGCCTGTTCCCACATACACCGACGCTAGCACCGGTCCTCCCACCCCCAGCCAACATCCGTTGATCACCCAGGTCAACCAGGTCACCAAGCATCCCATCGTCACCAACGCCCTCAAGTACTACGAGACCTCCAAGCGTAACTATGCCCCCTTCAACTATGCCGCCGAGATCGTGGAAAAGGCTGCCATTCCTGTGGTCAACAAGATCGAGGTCAACTTGAACAATAGGCATCAGGCGCGCAAGTTGCGCCGCGAGCAGGCAGCAGCAGCTGCCGCAGCAGAGAAGACAGATGACCCCGAGTCCCGCTCCAAGAAGAGACGCTTGGCTCCGGACGACGCACAGGACGAGACGGTGTCCATCGAAACCAAGAAGCGGTTGCAGTTCTGCTTACACATCCTCCGGTTGGCCAACGACCACATCAACAACAGTGTCAGCTTCTTGCAGCAGAAGGTGGCAGACAAGGAAAAGTCCATCAAAGAAGAGCGCGAGAACTTGATCCAGAAACAACAGGAGAAGCAACAGGAGGAAAAGCAGCAGCTCGACTTTAGTCTGGACAATAAGATCCAGGCAGACATCCCCAGCGACGCTGCGCTACAAACCAAGACAGAAATCGCCACTACCGTCAAGAAGATCATCCATCTCATATCCAATTTCAAGCCATCCTCGCTCAGCACCGAGGGGTTGTCTCCAGTGTCCAGCAATGCCACGGTAGTGTCTCAAGACAACGGTGACTTGAAGGCCACCATCCGCGATATAATATTGAAGTTACCTTCCACCATCCAGCAGTCAGCATTATCCAACACCACGTCCTCGCAGACCAACGACAAAATATTCGTGTTTGCCAAGGAGTCGTTGGACATGATCTCCAAGCTTACCAATGTGTTCAACGAGCAGTTGGTGAGAGCAGAGACCTGGGTGGGCGGAGAGGAGGCACCGGGTGCCGACGATAAGGTGGAAGGCGCAGACTCACCAAGAAGTTCCTCGGAAGTAGTGCTGGAAAAGTCACCAGCTCCTGTTGAGAACAAGAGGATAAAGATCGAGGCTCCAGCTCCTCATGTATAGTAGATAGTTATGTAACAAATATATTAATTAGTAACAGTAATTTCTTTGTAGGAAATTTGCTGTACACCACATATCTTAAACTAGTGGAACCGTTTAAGTCTCTGATGTATGGATTTATACCTGCTGGGATTTTATAATCCACCAGGTATTATATAACATAAACATACCAAAAGTGTAGTGGTAGATTGTGTCCTAATTATTTAGATAGCAGTAACCGTTTTCCAGAGTAAAAGATAGCCTGTGTACCAAATAATTAGTGAACAGTATAGCTGTTTTCTACAGACCATAGCATATTAGTAGACAGCATGCATATCAAATAATTAGTGAACAGTATAGCTGTTTTCTACAGACCATAGCATATTAGTAGACAGCATGCATATCAAATAATTAGTGAACAGTATAGCTGTTTTCTACAGACCATAGCATATTAGTAGACAGCATGCATATCAAATAATTAGTGAACAGTATAGCCGTTTTGTACACACCAAAGCCTCGTAGTAGAAAACCTGCACCATATATCAATTAAATGAAAACCGTTTCTTACACACTAAAGCATAGAATTTGGACCCAATGAATCGGGCTCAGCTTTTGAACTGCATATGAAACTTCTGGAAGGCCCTCGCATGGCTAGCGTCTATCGTCATAGCCCGACGTTCGAGGCTCTCTGCAACATGTGACAGGTCCATGCTCCAGTGAGTCAGACAGGAACATCCATCGTCTAATTTGCGCAGGTGCCTGTGCTTCGTGCAGACGTCCCAGCAGCAGCGAAGTTACACACGCCATTACATTCCCCCATTGGGCTCTGGGGCACGCCAGCCCGTATATTGAAGGATTATTTAGGCGCCTGTGAGCCCGTGGGGCTGTTGGGACAGCAGTGAGGGACGATTTGGGGGGACCAATTAGACCCGATTGGGGCGAAGGGGGGTTCAGATTAGGCATATTCCCAAAGTACTCCAGAACCAATAATTGCCCAACATGAAATTCGTAAACCTAGAGACCCCAATTTCTGCTTAGGGTAATTCAGGCACTGCTAAAAGTTCCTCTGATTGTGCAGCCGCAAAAACGGGTCGTGCCCAGTGCAGGCGCACCTCTATCGCAGCCTCTGCAAATTGACTTCCCCATCGGGAGATACGCATAATTTCCTATTTAGGCACTCTAATTAGTATGACATTAATGGTGGAGACGCCCCCAACTACCAATGACTTGATCGAGTCAACCCTGCCCAATTAGGAAATTCACCTGGACAGTGATTTCTACACTTGGGAATTTTGCACCCCAGCGACCGGTTGGCCTGCTTATATATAAAGAAACCAACACCATGTATTCGTTTCGTCTAGAAATAAAAACAAAACCAAATTGTAAGTCAAGCTTTGAAAGATGACGGACCAGTTAAGTTTAAGAGACGATGAGCTCTTGCAAATCAAATCATCATGGTCCACTGTCACCAGTGTCTACCAGAAGAAGAAGTTTATTCCCACATTATACTCCAACTTGTTGGCTTCCAACCCTAGCTTGAAGCCCACCTTCGACAACATTAATGTGCTCGAACAGCATCAAGTTATCTTTGAAGATATCTTGAACTTTGTTGTTTCGCACCTTGGCCAGGGCCAGCAGATTTTGGACGAGTTCCTCTTCCAGTTTGTCTGCGAAAACCAACAGTTCACCAACGAGTCGGTTTCTTACTTGGAGCCCATGGGCTCTGCTTTCATCCAAACCTTCAAGGAATGTATGAACAGACAATACGACTCCCAGTTGGAAAGCGCCTGGATCAGAGTGTATATCTTTGTTGCTAACAGCTTGCTCCTGAATGCTGAAGACACCGAGTCTGACGTGGGCTCCACTTTCAGTGACGCCAAATCCGAATCGGTGTCGGAGGACGAGGTTCACATTGCTCCTTTGAACATCAAGAAGCAAGAAGAGGACGACGTGCCTCCTCGTGCTATTCCAGTCACCATTCCACAACCACAGCAACCAGCCCAAGAACAAACTCCAGAACCAGCACAGCCAAAGCAAACCGAATTGGACAAGGCCAACACCATCCAATTCAGTTTGAACAGCAACGAGAAGTACAGAGGCTTCAGAAGAAATAACGAGAACCTTGCCCCACAAAAGGAGCCTATCTCGGTGAAGATTCCCAGCTCAAACACCTTCCAGAAGGTGCACACCCCAGCCTCTTCCAACATGTCGGCATCTTTGTCTTCGTTGTTGGCTAAGAGCTCGCCATCTTCTTCGTCTGCGTCTTCCTTGGCTTCTCCAAGTGCTCCTTTCGACCCAAGAAAGAGCAAGAGATTCGGTCGTTCCCCAGTTTCTTCAAGTGCTTCCTCTATTAATGAAGATTGCGAGGTTCCTTTGAAGTCTCCATTGAGAGAACTGATCACTGCTGATTCCATTCAAGACGCTCTTCAACAAGACCCTGTTGACCAGGAGACTGAAGAAGAAGTCGAGATGGAAGAGCCAGTTGTTCCAGTTAAGGCTGCTGATGAGCCACCTTCATTACTCAGAAAGTTGCAAATGAGACAGCAACCAAGAGTGGTTGAATACTCCTCTGACGAAGAAGAAGAACAGGAACAGCAGGAACAACCAAAGTTCGACCCAAGAAGAAGACACAGAAGAAACAAGTCTATCATTTCTTCTCCTGAATCTTCTGAAATCGACGAGCAAGAGGAAACTACCATCATGAAGAAGGCTCAAAACAGCGTCTTCACTGAAGGATTCGAGGAAAAGGAACTCCCAAGCGTTCCAGTCCCAAGACAATACACCTACGAGCCAGCCAGTTTTGGTATTCGTGGATTAGCTCCAATTGTTGAAGCTAACGACTTCGATGAAAAGTCCTCCAAGTACGAATCGGATATTGAAGACAATGCTTCATCCAACTATGGAGGTGATGAAAGTGTTGATAGGTCCTCCACCGATGAAGCAAGCTCTGGAGCTTCTACTTTGTCTTTGCATAATAGTGATTACCGGTCATCTATCAGTTCTGGTACCGAAGGATCGCCATCCCCAGTCATGAACAAGTTCCAAATGGAAGGCACCACTAGAACCATCTCTCAATCCAGTGAGGTGAGTTACATGAAACCTTTATCAGAACAAATTTCCCAAACCAAGCTTAGAGCTTCGTTCACTAATACCCATAGCTCCTCAGCTAGTTCACTTTTGTTGAGTCCTAAGAACAGTCAATCTGCTTCCAGAGTGTCTTTAGGATTCATGAGAAGTTCATTTGTGTTGAAGAAAGAAATGGAAACCCTTGGCTTCAATGAACCAGAGAACGTTCTTGTCAAGCCACCTACCATTCCAGCTGCCATGTCGTCTGTGCAATCCTTGCCAAGCCAACGCCAGTCTTACAGCACCACCACTTTGACTACTCAAAGTAGTGATGAGGACTGTTTTGACATGTTGAACGCTTTTGGCGAAGGAAGCAAGACTCCACCTCAGTTGCAACACAGAGCATCCAGCAAGAAGTTGAACAGACACGGTTCTGTTTCCAAGGAACCAAACTGTTCCAACGCCGAGATTGCTGCCTTGAAGTACAAATCTATGGTGATTGACCCACCAAGAGAAAGAAGATCGTTCAGAAAGAGACTCTCTTCCATGTTCGGCTCCAAGGGCTCCAGCGGTAACGCCTCCTCTTCCAGATCATCTACATACGGACAAAGATCCACCATGAACAACTCGGTGAGTGACTTGGCCTCCATCAACACTGTGGAGACCAAGGGATCCAGTTTCTCGGGATTCTCCTTCTTGTCGAGCTCGAGAAGAAGACAATCCATGGATACCAGAACCACCATGTCCAGCACCAGAAAGGGCAACAAGTACGTTGTCAAGTCCAGTGCCTACGATGTTTTTGCATAATGATGATTATAGAGATGCCCTGGCGGTACTAACGATGATGACTTCCCATTCGCACACAGATACAATTTCGGTTACGACTCTTTACAGTTCAGACTTGGAGTCTCGGTTTTCGGTTGATGCTTGCAAGGATTCCATGCACAGGTAGAAACAACCTAGCAAAGAGTTTGTGGTTCTTTAAACGTTAATGGTGTCTCGATAAAAAGTCGAACGTTTCAAATAAAGATTGTTGAATTCAACATCGATTCCTTCTCTGTCCTCTCTATTTTATGCTAATATTTGAAACCTACTTTGAGACATTGTTAAAAGAGAGAAGAGCAGAGAAGAAGCCCTTTTGCATGGAAACACTTCGTATCCTTTTGTAACATAGTTTAATTATATACCTACATATCTGTGAACGTGAAGACCCTATATCCTACTATTCCGAGGTTAGATTGATCGTGTTAGTGGCCACTAATGACGCCGAGCCGGTTGTCCTTGGCGAGCGAGCGAGTCGCTTATTCCTGTGAGCAGCTAGGCTGGCGCGGGGGAAACCGAAAAATAAATCATCTGGCGCATGCCTCACATATCCTACGCATGCATGGGTTATTGATCTTGTGCTAGCAGGCACCATCTTACCTGATTGGGGAATTAATAATTGGGGTTGGGATTAGACTTGGTGCTTATATCTGGTCATTCCTTGTCACCAGCAGCCCATGATTAGAGTTTCGTCCTCGCTAGTTAGGGTGTAATTGTCTCCCCGCTGACGCGTTCTCCCAGATTCTCCCTGCAAGTGCCCTCCGCACC
Organism: Suhomyces tanzawaensis NRRL Y-17324; assembly: GCF_001661415.1. Classification (NCBI taxonomy): domain Eukaryota; kingdom Fungi; phylum Ascomycota; class Pichiomycetes; order Serinales; family Debaryomycetaceae; genus Suhomyces; species Suhomyces tanzawaensis. The sequence continues at coordinate 934,681 of NW_017963641.1, forward strand.
TTGTCTGCACCACCTGGCTACCAATCTCGATCGTGCAGGGGGAGTGCTTGCGGTCACAAGCGCAACCTCCCAACGCTGGAACGCGACTTTCCGTCGCTTATTACAAACGTATCTCCTACTCTAGCCCTCACGCATTATTTGTAGGTACTTCTATTGTTAAAATGTACATGAACTTTATTTCTTTTGCGGCCACCTCCCTACTATAGCATTTTTACTTGATTTAGACATCACCTGCAAGTGTTCTCTGCTGACTGGTCTAAGTGGCTGCTTTATTTTCAGAGTTCCACAAATTTTTTAGCTATTGTTGATGGATATTAGCTGAGATTTGAGACTCAAGACTTGGCCAAACCGACACCTTTCCTTTAAATACTTGCAGTGCTCCAGCATATACGCGTCACATCTCACCATGGTGGAACTAGTGCCACCCCCACGGTTTGTCTTGCCGTCCTTCAGATACCCCCAGACTGACGTGTCCACCTTCAAAAGAATATGGCGTGCGCTCGACATCATCTCGCCTGGCGCACCAGCCTCCAGTGGTGCCAATCCACCACCCAATCCTTCCCCCAAGACCATCACCAGGAGATCCTCCCAGTCCCACAACATCACTGCCGCCAGTTCCGGCTCCAAGACCCCTAAGAAAGCCTCGCCTCTCGCAATGCTATTTGCGTCGCTACCATCCCTCGAATACAACCTCTCCAACTTACAGCATTTCCAGGCCAAGTTGTGCGCCCAGATCTACCAGCTCGAGTTGGAGGCCAGTGGCTGCCGTGCTAGCACCCGCAAGATCGACGTGTTCGACTTGGTGCGGTTGGCACCCGCCCAGTTACGGGCAATCGAAACGAACTACCAGGTGGTGCAGATGCTCCAGTTGATAGCGATCTTGATAGACTGTCTCGAATTCAACAGGCTGGTTCCTGAGAAGTATCTTGACTACACGAGCCATGTCAACGGACGGGTGTTTGCCTTGGGACGCGACGCCTACAAGTTGTTTGGCGAGGCGCTCATCTTGACGGTGATTGAGTCCTTGGCCGAGAAGAGCCAGTCCAACAGCCTGGTGTTGACGTTGGAGGAGCACGTCTCCTTCAACCTCTTCATATCCGACATCTTGAACTACATGATCCTCCAGAACAACGACGCCCACATCAAGACCCCTGTGGTGGTGCCGGCTCCGTTCACCAAAAAGATCCCCACCAACGTGCGGGAGTCCAAGGTGTACGCGTACGAAAACCCCCCCAGAGGATCGTGTGGCGAGATTTCCATCAAGTCGTCGCGGTTGTCGTTGTACTCGCCAAGCGAGTTGGACTACGACCTGTCATTTGCCGACGAGGTCACCATCGCCAAGAGCGCACCTCGGTCGCTCTACTCGGAGGAAACCGTCACCGACGACTATGCTGTGGATGCTGGAGAAGACGAGGTCGAAGACGACGCTTACACCTACTTGAACTCGTTCGACGAGCAGCCGGTGGTGCGAAAGAAGGGAAGACTCTCGTTTTTCAGGAGAAAGAGCATAGTGGATGGAAGTGGTGCCAAATTGGCGCCAAGCCTGAGCATTAGGTCTCGTCGCTGAGCAACCAGTTACTAGGCTGTGGTCCCCACATAATTCAGGGCACCTGGGTACGCGGCGGAGATATGCCTGTGCGCTTAGTTTAGTCTATTCTGGCAATAGAGTAACTCACGTACCGAAAATATTCTGTAGCAACCACGCTGGTGGCCTGAGAAATCCCGACTGACAAAATATTATATAACTGAATGATAAATGGCCAGGAGATCCAAGCTAGCCCCTCCGCCTTGGTGTCACTGCTCGTATTTCAAGACTAGTTACTTGCTGAAACGACTAGCTGTTTCAGAGTATTGCGGAAGAAATCTGCTACCATCCAATTGCCATATCCGTGGTGGATTTTGTTTCACATGGATTAGCCGAAAAGAATACGAGCTTTGGCATGGCTGATGGTCCTAAGCGACGCGGCAGAAGTACACAGGCGGGGGGCTTCTGGGCGACTTCCAGGGAGAGTGGTCATGCCTGTGCAGCTGTTAATAGCCCTAGGCTTCCAGGCTTCCATCGCAAGCCAGGCGTTTGTGGCGGTCGTCGTAATCCATTGGTTGGCAACATCCCCAGACCTGTACACAGAACCTCCCAGACGAGGCCAGAAGTGGCATATTATTACTAGCCGAGCATGGGGTGGGGCAGATGGTAGCCATTTGGTTCTCAAACAGGGGTTGAGCGTTAACGACGTCAACTCTAGTAGGCTCATGTAAGGTCCGGCCGTTGGCCAATACCCCCAGCAGTGAAGCATGGATGTGATGCAGACACAGTTCGTAACTCACCGACTGCAGGCACGGCTACGCTAGCGACGCACACCCCATGCGCCGGGGTCTGACACCTAGCTGTCATTTGCGTGGGGGAGCCACCCCCAGTGGGTCCTTGCTGGCCACCGCAGCAAGAATCCGCCATGAGTGTCCGCAGCCCCTTCCTACTTCCCGAGTCCCTTGTCAGCGAGCCAACTGCGCTCAGCCCTATGTGTTGCGGTAATGATCTGCGTTTTTTGCATCTATTGTCATGTGCGTACTCCAGTTATGCAATCCTGATAGAAGTGCCGATAAATTTTCACCAGGAGTACATGAACGGAAAGCCTAGTGGTTTAGAAGCCTGTCTCTGCAGCACATTGTGCCAGCTACATATTTAGAACATTCGCCAGGCATTTGACTGGGGCCAATCTTCCCGAGCTAAAAAATTACCCACTCATTCCCATCGTAAACGCATTGCCGTCCGCCAGGCTTCGTTGCTTATCAATATAAACCAAGGCAACTGCTGATATCACCGTTATTGGAGAATCACGGGGCCATGTCCACCTTGACGTTTCCGTTTTCCAGCACCCAGATCGATTGTGTCAGATGCATCTGGTACAATCTTCGGATCATTGCCGTTAGACGGTCGGAAGCCACGCCTGAAAATGCCCCCAAAAAGCACACTCCCATGCTCCGTTCCTCCAAGTCACTTCCTTCCATCAGAGCCCCTCAAAAGTCCCCCATTTTGACGGTCAAGACGGCTTTCATCGTCAAGCATCTCCCCAACTTGCCAACTTTCCAGTACCAGATCTGCTCCAAATTGCGTCAGATCGACCACAACAAGTCTGCCGATGCCCGAGACCGATCTAGCTTGCCGACATTGGACCCCAGCCTCCTAGAGTCGCTCATCTTCAAATATCGTTTGGACAAGGTGTTGGACTTCATAGCAATTGCAGTCACTTACTTGGAGCTCCGACTGCCCATTCCCGAAACATACGTCGAGTGGTTGACCAACGACGAGGGAATCCGTCAGTGGAGCCCTCACCAGTTCGAGGTGTTTTCACAGGCGTTGCTCGAGACATTACACTTCGAGTCCAACGAGGAGGAGTCGGTGTTTCAGAAATTCGTATCGTCCATCTTTGACTTTGTCATGGGTAGGACGTTGGGGTCCATGTTGGAGCGGTTACCTTCACCTACTATTGAGCCCCAGCTCGAGCCCCAGGTCAGTATTACTCGCCTGTCATATTCGCTCGGAACCATCACGAGCCATAAATCTTTGGATAATTCGTTATTCTCGGACTCTGGGAACGGAAGCGAGTCTTTCACCACTAACGAGACGTTTCAGCGCCGCATGCCCATGTGCTCAGAAAGACAGAAGAAGGGCCTCTTCAAAAGAATTGCCAGCTCGTTTCGGTTCAAGAAATTGAGGTCTGTGCTGACCAGCAACAGTCCAGAGCCTCCAGCCAGAACTTCCCCTGCCAGCAGTGGTAGCCAGGCTCCAGTCAGTATGTTGCTGGCCACGGATACGCTTTCGAGGTCAACCACAATTTTGCAATCAGGAACGTCATCGATACAACGAACTAGCGATGACCAAAATACACCCAAGAAGAAGACTACCATGAAGTCGTCCCCTTCTGTTAGTCACATAGTCATGCTTGATGGCAGTCTAATGCCGGTGTCCAGGATTCATGGTGGATCTCCTGCAGTTCCTCCCAAATCTACAGTGCCTCCATACCAGCCAGACAGTGACGAGGAATTTTAGAGAAACATCAACGGGCAGAATCTGCAGTAAATAGGTCTTAAGGAATGGAATGGTTATTAAACGGAGATGCTCTCGGCGCATGGTATTAAATTAAAGCAATCATAATTGTAGAAGTCTGTACGGGGGTAATTAGAAACAGTGGTGCCAGACTGTTTCTAAGGCACTGAAGTACGAATTGGGAATTGAAGACGAACGGCGACACCACTTTGTTTCAAGGGCGGGGATTCACTCAATTACTCAATTGGATTAAACTCACGAACTTGACCTAATACTAGGCACAACGATGGTGACTTAAGGCACATTTCACACGATGGATACTTATTATTTCACTGCAATACGATGGTGACTTAGTATTCACTTGCATGTCGGATTAAATAACTCACCAATCCTTACTCACTTACACTGGTCGGTGTCACAGTTCGAATAGTCGTCCACCACACAGTTCAACTTGCTGGATTGTCCATAGGCACTAGCCTTTCTGTTGAGCACGCGATCAGCCGCAGTACTGAACTCGGGCTGGATGGTGGCAGAATGAATGCCAAACCTGTGCAACACTTCTCTGACCTCGCCAACCACCTTCAAGAAACTGGACTGGTCGAACAGGGTGGAAGCGTTGGGCTCAGAGCTCTCGCTCAATTCCAAGTGCAACGACGCGATCAAGATATCCTCGTTCAAGTTCCACACGTGGAAATCGTGCACCGACTTGACCGAGGCAAGCTTAAGGATGCTTTCAAGGATATGCTGGGGATTGATATTTGGCGGGGTAGCTTGCAACAAGATCTTGGATGATTTACGGCACAACGGCAATGCGGACGAGAATATGATCACTGTGATGACCAAGGACACAATAGGATCGGTTAAGAATCTCCAAGAATAATCGGTTTTCCAGATGAACAACGCAGTGATAATGACACCAACATTGCCTAAAGCGTCACCGAATACGTGCAAAAACACACCCTCCATGTTCATGGACTTCTTCTTCTTGGGCTTGGATTCTGGGTGGGGCTCTGAGTGGGAGTGGTCGTGCTTGTGGAGCAAGGGGCTATCCTCGTTGTATCTTTCGACCACGGAGTCAGGGAGGTAGTCAGCCACGTCCGTGGATGAATTGTTGTGGGAGGACTGGTACAATGAGGACTGGCCCACTGAGGCTTCTGGATCAGGGTCCGAGTGAGAGTGGCCATGGCCATGGCCGCTGCCACCACCATGGGAATGACCATGTTCGTGGAACAACACCAACCCTACGAAGTTGCTGGCCAAGCCAGCACATCCCACCACAAGCACAAGCTTGGGGGACGAGATCTCGGCAGGCTCGAAGAACCGTTGGATGGCTTCGATGATAATGGTGAAGCAGAGCGCCAAAAGAAACACGGCGTTGATCAATGCACCCAAGATCTCAGCGCGCTGCCACCCGTAGGTGTACTTGCCGTCAGCAGGCTTGGTGTTCTTGACACGAACCGCCCAGAGGGCGATGATGAGGGAGATGATGTCGTTCAACATGTGGAACGAATCGGCCACCAACGCCAACGAGTGGACCGAATAGCCTACGATGGCCTCGAGGAGGAAGAACACAGTGTCCAACACGAGCAACGACCCGATTCTGAGTTCTTTGCCGTTCATGGGGGGTTGGAATGATAAACAAATGGTACGAAATATGGATTATTTATGCTCGCTAACTTTGCGACAAATACGACCGCGAGTGACAGCGAGGAGCTGCCATGGCGGGCCACGACCACGGGAGTTATATCCGGAGTGGCGCTGGCAGGCTGGGCAGAAGATAGTACAACATGGGACAATACTACAACAGAGGACAATATGTAGAACAGAACACAAATACCTACAAAATACTGAAGTGATCTAAAGACATGTAGCGAGGGCTCGCGCTGCAGTCTCGCTAGACATCTCGTTCTCGCAGGTGCAGTTTCGCAGCTACCACGGTAGAGCTGGTGCTGCACTGCTAGCGAGGGTGACACCACGAGGCGGCGTCGAACCGACCAACCAAGGTTGGGCCGGGACGTTTGTTTGGGAGTGGCGGACATGGCGCTGCTCTTTTGGGCCCAGTGCCCGGGATGGAATGCCATTGTTGGAGTCCTAAGCCCTTTCTGGAGCCGCAGTATCCCATCTGGGAAACCATCTGAAATCGGATGCACACGATAGCACGTGCCTATGTTGCACTGAGAAGATATTATATCTCATTAGTCAATGTCACATCTTTGCTGGTGGATGTATCACTATCAGTAGTTTGTATAACTTTAGATGGAACAAAGTAACTCTCTTTTGCACCCAAGTTTACCAGGTCGAGATTGTTAAAAAGTGTGCCCCAATATGTTAAGTAACTGAAGACTTACAGTTATTTAGTCATTTCCACGTTTGATCTAAACGTAGTTGGATTCAAGATAAATGGATCTACATAAGCGCCTGTGCTTATCGTTTAACAAAGGAGGTATTACTTTCTTGTAGAAACTAGAGTACCTCTTGCAAATTTCCAAAGGTTGCAACAGAAGGGTTGTTGAACGCTGATTGAATTGGTACTTTTGGGAGCAACAATACGTCCCCCAATTCCTATCCTTTAATATTCACCATCCGCTTGTGTTCGTTTCTAGTTCTGAGACTTTCCCGTTGCTATTGTGTTTATTTTATTTCTACCTACTTATCTTCGTATCCTTTCCATTAAACTTTAATTGCTGGCATAGGAATTAGAACACACGTCTACACCAAAGACAAGTATAATGAGCTATCGATAAGTATTCCGCCATTTGAATTAATATTTTGTGGTAATAAGAAACTAGCTTGAGGGTCTAACCGTAATACAGAACAAAACAGCCCAATCCTATGCGTTCAAAGCAGATAAAATTAGTGTCGAAAACGAATCTTTGAGTTAGGTTCATACTAATCACACCTATTAATTGGGTGTTGTCAATATCCAGGAATCAGAAATGCGAAGTTCACTTGCGAATTACTGTACTACACTTGATCTAAGCCAAGAGACTACAGGTTGTTGGGAAAGGTCGTGGATGGAGGTGAAGGGTTGGTCAGACGAGGAAAGGTGGTATACAGGGAGAGGTGAGAGAGGGTTTAGAAGCATGGGTGGCCACAGTCAACCACCAAGTATTGATACAACAGACTGGAGCAGCAGGGCAATGTCGCGAATTGACATCGTGATTTCTGTTCGATATTTCGGCGCTAGTCAAAGCGGATTTAAACCGGGATCCGAAGGATCGATGTATAGGCAGACGCCAAAGGCATGGGGAATCAGGACTAGGGGAGGAATTGAAGTCGAACATGAAATCGTAAGGGCATAAAGGGCTGGCAGGGCCAATTGTTTGATCAAACCAGTCGAATCAACATTAGGAAATTTGGTGACAAAGACGTTTGGTACCTGGTTAACCAGGACCATGCACTCATAAACTGAAGGAAAGCAAACAATCACAAACAAAGCAAAAAGCAAAAAAGCAAAAAACCAAAGAAACTCAAACAAAACGAACAGAACATAAATAACTAACCTTTGCTAGAACCCAATAAATCATTAAATGAAATCTTGTGACCCCCGTTGCTGGAGGCATGCATGTGTGCATTTGCGGGCGCTTGGCCGACTGGTGGGAGCGGTTGTTGGAAGTGGGTGGTTATTGGGTTGGAGATCGGATGTGGGGGTTGCATTTGTGGGAAATGTCCACTTCCAGGAGGGTATTGGTATTGGATGTATCCTTGAGGAGTGTAATTATAAACGAACCCTGGCTGGATGAATTGGTTTGGTGGCATGTGGTGCTGTGGTGGAGGATACATGGGCATCCCATTGGGGGGAACTATGCTGCCTGGAGGATAGGCGGTGACTGGATACTGAGGAGGTGGATGTACTACTTGCGAAGAGGGCGACGAAGCAGTGCTGGCAGAAGAAGCACCCGAGTCAGCAACCTCGTCAGAGGGACCCGAGCTGCTCTTTGTAGACGATTTGAATGAGGGCTTGGGCAAGGCCAACGCCGCGGGCGACGAGTGGAAAGACGATCCAGCATAAGTTGCCTCTGCAGGCAGTTTCTTGTCCTTTGGCTGGGCAGATTTAGTCTTCTTGGAGGTGACCGCCTTGGTAGCACCACCGAAGTTAGGCTTGTCGCCGTTCGGCAAGGAAGGCTCGCTCTTCTTACCAGCGTCGACACTAGGCTTACTCTTAGAACCCTTCTTCTTGCCCTGCGCAGGCTCCTTGGGCTTGCTGGCGCCATCATGGTGGAAGTTGGGCTTGGATCCATTCGGGAGGGCGGGCGAGGTGCTTCGCGAGGTCTTCTTCTTGGAGCCATCATCCTTCTTGGTGGCGTTCTTAGAGCCCTTTGGCTTGGACGACCCGTGGCCAAAGTTCACCTTTTCTCCGTTGGGCAATCTTCTGTCGCCATCGTTCTTGGGGTTCTTGTCGGCTTTGTCGGGAGGCGTCCTATACTGCGCCTGGTGTATGGGTAAAGGTATCTCGTGGGCCATCATATTGTGTGTGTGGTAGAAAGGGACTTCAACGTGGAGTAGTTATAACGGGTCAAAATGGTTGTTGTGGCAAAATATCTGCATATATACGATTCTGGGACAAAGCAGGCTATAGGCTATGTGGTTTGTCGAAGTACAACGAATCTGATGTTAGTGTTGGTTGTAGGGTTCTGGGAGAGCAAATAGTTGATTAGTGGGCGGTCGTGCGCTGGCCCCACCAACGTTTCTTTTGGTAGCTACACAGGAGTCATGCTGGCGTTTACAGGGGCGCGGGACGCAATGTACCCTGTGGGTGCAAAATGAGATGTATACCTTTAATAATGGGTAAATCTCGAAGGTATAGAGCATACGTTGGTTACTTGAGATCTTGTATTAAATTTTGTGCCATCTACAGCAGTTCTGATTTCATATTATGAATATTGTCACCAATGAGATGACGAAGAACCTGGCTACTTTATCTTATTTAGAGTAGTTTCTGCCAACCCATTGCCAGAATAACTCGCTTTTCTAATTCATTTAGCTCCAGGAGGAATCAAAGTAACACTTCTAAGTGGGCCTGGCCTTGTTGAATAGAGTTCTTTAAAATTTCCTATGGCTTCAGTAGCAAGAGGCAAAGCCAGTTCCCCATAATCTCTATTGCAACCACAGATAAAGTATTGGACAAATAACGATGTTAGCGCGGGATGATTCGTATGTTACAGTTATGCTAATCACGCTTCATTCTTTTTTACGTATGAACTCATTTAATAATTGAGTAAGAATGACGGATTAATTCTCACACCACATAAAGGGTGCAATAAAGATACCCAGTTCATGGAGATGCGACATTTACTTGGGAAACACTGTATAGTTACCATTTCAAGTAGATTTAAATTGTTAATTCGATCTATGAAGCAGAGAGGATGTTGGAAATACCGATGACGGCCATACCCGTGACACTCCAGAGGAGCACGAAGTTCAGCGAACCCCCGAATGAAACAGCCGAGCCGTACATCGAGAGCCCAATCACACAGAGAAAGCCACTGGTAACGGCCATCGTGATGCCAAAAATGAAGTTGAGCTTGTCTAAGTCGATGTTGTCGGCATCGTTGGGCACGGAGCCGAGGAAGAAAAACCCGATCAACGCCCCCAACGGTTGGGCCAACCCGCCCAATGTGGCGCTAATGGCCCACGCCTTGAGCTTTGCGTACTTCTTGCTGGACCCCGAGGCAAACGAGTAGTACAACGGCAAGCACATTGAGAACCCCTCGGTGAAGTTGTGGAACAACAAGCTGATAAAGATCGTCACTCCTAGTTCAGGGTTGGTCTCGGATGTAATGTAGGTGATGAAGCCCTCGGGGAACTTGTGGAGGGTGATAGCCAAGATTGTTTGGACACCGATCAAGAGCAATCGCGAGTACGGCGAGTTGACGTGGTGGTGGTGGTCGTGGTGTGTGGAGTGGTCCTCGTTGGTGCGGTGGTGGTGGTGCAGATGGCTGTGACCCGACGATGTGGCTTCGCTGGAGTCCTGGTTGATGGTGGCAATGGCTGCCACTGGAGAGCCTTCGATGGACGCTTCCAAGTCTGGATGGTTGGTGAGCTCAGGGATCTCGCAGTAATGGAGACTGTTGGGCCCATTACTGTGAGAATTGGTTTTGTACAAGCACAACTCTGCCGATGAGTAGCCCTTGCACTCGCCAATTGCCTCGTCCTCCGCAGGAATGATGTAGTGGATAAGTGACTTCTTTCTCACGACCTTGGGCACCAATGGGGCGGTTTCGTCGCTGGTGTCCCTCGAATGCGAGTGGGAGTGAGACTGGGCCAGTGACAGGCTGTGGGAGTGCGAGTGGTCGCTGGAATGAGATTCGTCGTCGTCGTCAGAGGTCGTTTCGCGGGTGGTGTGCTTGTGGACGTCTTTGGTGTGGACCAGCGCAGAGTCGCTGCCGTGATTGCAGTGCACCACCGACTCGCTGGTCAATAAGTGCAAGATGTAGTTGAACGACAAGCACAAGGCCACGCCGAACACGAACGACGCCATCAAGTCGAAGTTGCGCCACTTGGCGCTGGCCAGGTCATCCAGCAGATCATCGTCCAGGCGTTCGCCCAAGTAGTTCATGGCGGCAGGGAGGAGCCGGTACAACGACGTGAACAACAAGCACCCCGAGCTGAACGCCAACGAGCCGTTCAAAAAGGTGTAGTTCTCCTTGATGTGGAACCCGTAGCGGGAGGTGATGAAGCGCGGAAACAAAAGGTAGTAGAGGTCGTCGTAGTAGATCACTCCACACCCCAACACACATAGCACGGACGAGGCGGTGGTAAGGATCCATCCTTGGCCCCAGTCGCTGAGGGCTTCGGGAACCATCTTGTGGTTAGCAGCTAGTAGATGGTGAGGACGGGTATAATGGAACCACGCGGTGCAAATGGAACGATCGACTTGTGGTGGAAGCGCTGGCGGATATGGGCAGCGATATATAGGAGGGTGGCTAAAGTGCACGAATTACGGTTGTGGAACACCCCGGTAGTTATCATCGCGGTTTCCGATCACTACATGGCGAATCCTGCATGGGCCCGCCCGGAGGCTGAATCGATCTGGGATTGGGGATCTATATAACACGGCGAGACAGAGGCGATGAAGAGTATACGGCAGTATCACTATTAGGCTCTTATTGTGATCTGATTGGGATCTGATTGGAGTAGCCTCTTGAATTAATCGTTCTTGGTCAACTCGATGTCGTTGTTGAACTGGGGCAACTCGGCGTAGTCCTTGTTCTTTTTCTTAAACAAAAGCCTCTTTTTGCTCCGGTTCTTTGCAAACTTAACTTTCCGCAAGTGACTCAAATCGGTGTAGCCCTTGTTGATGTATACGAAAAAGTACATCAACACGGCAGCAATAAGCACAGCCGTGGGCATGCCGATGATGACGTAGTACTTCTCATCAATGCCCTCGTCAACCTCCACCGAGATGTGCTGATTGTCCACCTTGTCGTACATCAATTTCAAGTCCTTGTAGCCCTCCTTGCTGACCTTGGCCCCTTTGGCGATCTCGACAACTACCGGATTCTTCAAGAAATCAAAGTCCTCATCGGCAACGTTGTCGGGTTGGATAGAGATCAACACCTTTTTGTAGGCTTCGTTGACTCCCTCGCCAAACCAGCTCTCGTCAATAGTGATGGGAAACCATCCCTTGGTTCTGGGCAACCACTCACTGCTGAAAAATGATGCCTGGCCCAAGGTTCCTCCCTTGTCCAACACCACAGATCTCTTTTCGTGGATCTCCTCCACCTCAATGTCTCTCTTGGTACCACGGTGGTACGCACTCTCCTTGACGAAAGACAAGTGAACCTTGACGTTTTGGGCGTCCTTGAAGAAGTTGGAGTACCAGGTGACGAAGTAGGTCTTACCCATGTTCAACATCTGATTGTCTTGAGGGAAACAGAATGGCTCACTGGTCTTGTCCTTGGCAACTCCTCTCTTGGAGTAGAAATCTGGAGTGCATCTGAGCAAGGGGTTGAGGGAGTGCTCGTAGGGATCCTCTTCAATGTGCTGTTCTTCTTCAAAGATCTCGTCATCAGCCATGTTGTGCGCCTTCAATTCTTCCTTGTTATAAGTCACGGTGGTGGCAGTGGCAAACCAGGTCCCGTAGGTGGGAGATCCGTTCTTGATTATCCCATTCTTGATCTTTGGCTGGATGGTCTTGGGAGATCCGTTCTTGTTCAACGAGATCCATGGCTCCAACCCATTGGTGGTCTTAGGAGGCTTGGCTCCAAATGTCACACTGGCAATCACGGTAGGGGTGACAATTTCCTTCTTGTCAGATGCCAACGTTCTGATCCATGGCTTTGGCTGGTTAGCACTGGTGGTTTTCGATGCAGTTTTGGCTTCCTGTTGCTCCTTGTATTTGGGATTCACTACCACATCCTTGTATCTCTTCTCGAGAGGTTGTGGGGCACCAGTTGGTTCTGGCACCACCTCGCTGATATGTGCAGCTTGTGTCACCACAAGGGACGATAATGCTAATAGAATCCCGAGCTTCATCGTGACGTTTGAAGTGGTGATTTGGATCTATAATTGATCTCAATCGCGTTGTTTTGAAAATTTTGCGGGTTCCGTATACTCCGGAGGTCTGTGATAAAGACAGGCACAAAAGGTAGGAGGTCACGTCTTTGTATGTAGCAGGCACAGACGGCAGAGATGCACGTAATTCGTTCCAATGATATCAAGAGTGAATTGTTAGCATCAAAAGCCCTTTCAATTAGGGTATGCTGGAGGTAGTGAACTGCATGTTGAGCAGACCTACGGGTAAAGTGTAGATTGAGGTGGCTCACCCAGGAAATGACAGATAACGGGCGTAGTGTTACAAGTCGAGAGAGCAGCTGTCGGAACTGATCCAACGGCCCATACGATGCATGACAGGCGCCCCATCTAGACACCAGAGAGATATCGTTCACTCTGGAGTCCAACCCGAGGACCGATTATGATTCTCTTAGAATCTGTTCAGCAAAACTCTACATGGCCACAGAAAGCCGCTAGAAGTGGTGGGCTCCAATAAGTATGTAAGTTCCCCTTCTAAGTGTAGACTCCGCGTTCATTGAGCGAATTTGGATACTTAGAAAGTATAAACTATGTTTGATCTTTGGCAAGTAATTCCATCATTTAATACATGGATCATGGTATCAATGAAACTATGCTGAGAATGCCAAGTCTACAGAGATTCGATGTTGTTCGTTTATTGACTATGTGGTATGGTGGTATTCAACTATATGGGCATCAGATGTCGAGAATCTTCGCTTTTGTAGCTGGAGCTAATCCGGGTAACCCCCGATGCCCTGGTATATACATGGAAGAATACTGATGACTGACGGAGTGAAGTCTGGGTTCCCAGAAACTAGACCTGAAGATAGCCCGAAAGGTACTTGATTTCATTCCATAAACTGGGAACTTCGTCAGCAACCGGTCCTCGGATCTTTTCCCCAGAATACAAGATCTTGTTGAAAGTGCCAATTTGAACCTTTATAAAGTCAAGCACTTCCGGGTGCTTGAGATGCAAGTAATTCTGCAAGAAGGTGTCAGGAAGTTCCTCGAAGGTCAAAGAGTAGATGTAAGCATAGAGCAATAATTCTGACGATGAGAACTTCGTGGTATCAAAAATTGGCCCGAAATCGGAGCCGTCTTCTGCATTTCTCTTAGCAAATATTCTGATATAATGCTGTAAGTACTCGTTGATCAAGACCAAACACCTCAAGGAGTTCTTGCTTTCTTTGAGTGCCATTTTCTCCTTAGATTTCGTGATTAATTGTCTCTCGTGCAAGGTACTGATCGCCACTTGGTCCGGCTCATCAGCATCATCATTGATATATTCGGTTTGGGCCAGTTCCGAGGTTTGTCCTGTGAAGTTGAAAAATCCACCACCCTTGGTGTTCAACCCCAACAATGCCACTTGGGCTTGTGCGTTATTGTAGAACTTCAATGGTTGGTTGTACATCATGGGGAAAGGGAAGTATTTCTGGAACTGTTTTCTGGTGTACTTTTCATAGTTTCTGGTGTTGATATACAAATTGTATTGGTGGATGTATTCTATCTTGTGTAGGTTGATGTTGAGCAACGCCAGATTGACGAGTTGCTCCTTTTTGGACAAGTCACTGGAGCCAACGACACGGCTGGAAGGATATTTTTCAATCAAGTATGCTGAAATCTCCTCATATCCCTGGTATTTGACGGTGTCTTCGATCAAGACCGGCAACTTGTTGATGGTCGATACATTGGTGTTGGAAGAAGTTACAATCTCATACGGTATGTCGAGGGACAGAAGAAGCCACAGACTCGCTAAGCACTCGGGAGATATCACCGAAATCCTACCCCCTTCACCCCAAACGTGTAATTGTAACATGGTGGGTGTTGTATGGCATCTATGGTGGCTATGTCGCATGTCGCACTAGTGCCACCAGAACGTTATGGTAGTGTACCGCCCATCTCCCATCCAGCTAACGTTCATCATCACGCACGAATACACACCACCATCCATCACTCTACCTCCGTTTGCAAACATCCACGTATACATCCATTACTGAATAGCAGGGGCAATTGGAATTGGAACAACCTCTCCATCAGGTACCAAATGCCAAGCAACATGTTCATACAACAAGACAAGAAGAAGAGGTTGACATTGGACGTCATCGGCCAGCTCGAAGATGATCTTGAATTAAACCCCTTAGACTATGTCAAGTGGAATAAGTTGATCAGACAGGTCTTAAACAAAGACAAGGAGGAACAGGTCAGATCCGTGTTCACCAAATACTTGAGCATATTCAAGTTTGATGTACGTCACTGGAACAATCTTGGTCAATCAATCTGTATATAGTGGAGGGAGATCAGCTAGACCATGCTACGTCTGCTCACTGGATGAGTGTACGACGGTTCATTACTGATCTCGCTTTTTCATTTCTTCTATATTTACTTTTACGTGGGAAGTACTGACGGCCAACGAGAATCTCGATCGAAACATTCGAGACGATAGATTCACAAAGTTGATGACCGTTAAATAAATACAATATTCATTACAGATAGAATGACCAAGACCTTAGATATTCGGAATTTACTAACATTAATAGAGCTCCCAATGGTGCAACTACATTAATTATGAATTAAGCCGAGGAGAATTCAAAAAAGTGGAATCTTTGTTCCAAGAGTCATTTCCGATTACTGATAGTGTGGAGCTATGCCGCTTATATGTATCCTACGTTCGTCGTGTTAATGATGTCATCACTGGTGGTGAACGTGCCAGAGGAATTGTGATCCAGGCTTTTGAATTTGCAGTAAATAAAGTAGGCTTAGATATTGCCAGTGGAGACTTATGGAACGACTACTTAGACTTCTTGAAGACTTGGACTCCAAGTGCAAGTTGGGAACTTCAACAAAAAGTTGATTTGATTAGGAAAGTGTATAAAAAGTTTCTCGTGGTTCCTACTGAAGGAATTGAGAAGTCTTGGCAAGAATATACCAAATGGGAAAACGAAGTTAATCCTTCAACTTCTAATAAATTTATTTCTGAAAAATCAGCAGAATTCATGGTTGCCAGATCTTGGAATACTGAATGGCACAACATCACCGAAAAGAAACTTAAACGTGAGATAAATCCAAACTCGTTCAATTCTAATGATAACAGTGGACCTCTCAGGAAACAACTCGACTTATACCTCAAGTGGATCGAGTTGGAAAAGAAAAATAACCTCGACATCAAAGACAATTCTCAGCTCGAAAAGAGAATTCTGTATGCTTATAGACAGTCAACATTTTCTTTACCTTTTGTTCCAGAACTTTGGTTCAAATTCAGCAAATTTTGGTTACAGAACAACGAAGAAGCTAATATCAATACCAGTATTGAAATACTTAGTCAGGGTACTACATTTAACCCTAGAAGTATGTTGATATCATTTCAATTAGCAGAGCTTTATGAGAAAGATGGTAATTTTGAAAAAGCTAAAGAAACTTACCTCAACTTGATATCACACTTGAGCATCCCATACAAGATGTACACTGATAGAATTGAAGCAATAGAAAGCCGAGTTTTTCCCAAAAAGCAGCAATCCGTTGTTGAAGACGAAAGTACTCCACCAACAGAGCTGCTTACCGAAGCTGAGCCTACGCCAGAACCTACCAAAAAGATTGAAAATGACGATGACGATGACGACGATGAGGACCAAAAGATTGTATACTTCACAAGGGATGAGCAAAATCAAATAGCAAGACTTCAAAAATTCCAAGAGGAGTATGCAAAGCAAATTACTTTGGGTTATATAAGGTTAATGATCTCATCCAAGAGATCAAAGGGTATGAAAGAATCACGTCTCATTTTCAAACAATCACGTTCAAGCTTCCCAGCAATTGGATATGAATTTTACGTTGAAAATGCATTGCTTGAACATTATTCAGATAATAAGAAGGTGGCCTTGAAAATTTTTGATTTAGCTTTCAAGATGAAAGCATTCAGTACAAACGGAAAGTTTTTATCAGCGTATTTGGAGTATCTTATCAACAGCAATGATGTGGATAATATAAGAAAACTTCTTCAATCATCAGACACTAACATTTCCAAAGAAATAGCCAGCTTAGAAGAATCTTTGTTACTTCCCGATGTGCCTGAGCATATCAAAGAATCCCGTAATAAACAAATTAGGGTTCTTAAGCTGTATTTGAAGAAACTTTTAAAGAGGTATATCGGATACTCCTCTAATTATTTATCTCTTGATGTTGCGAGCAGCTTTGCTAACAAGTACGAACAACTCTTTCCTGATGAAGATCCAATAGCATTGTTCAGTGATAGATATCGTCTTAGTGGCAAAAACCTCATCAGAAAATTCGAATTAGATGACGCAGATGATTCCAGTGATGATGAAGGAGAAGAGGAGGATGCAAGAAGGTCTAAGAGAAGAAGAGTCTCTAAAAAACAGGCACAAGTTGCCTTTAATGAACCTAGCGCTCAAGAAGCCGCCAATAAGAGCAACGGATCCTTATCCAATGGACAAGAGGATGCCAAAGAACCTCTTGTTGGGAAAACCCTTGTCACACTTATGACCGCGTTACCAAACGCCTCTTATTTCGGACATGCCTCCGAAAGTGTATTTAATAGTGAAAAATTGGTACAACTTTTAGCCAACTTACCGAACGTGCCTATTGACTAGATATATAATAAATATATGAAGGTAAGACATACTGTTGCACCTTGTAGGTTTGCCCTTTCAGTTGGTAGCTTTTCAATAGTTCTAAAGTCTTCGTAATAAGTAGGTGCTACATTTGTCGGAGCCTTTAACTTCTATTTTGTAGACCCACTTCTAAGTGATTAAGTAATGATCCGAGAATGCCTGCGGTCTCCTTGGCCTGGAGCTTGCATCCTGTTTCCTACTAGAGTGCAAAAAAGCTAGAAGAATTTTCCTGAAGTGTTATTCAGAAGGCTAATCATGCGTTTGAAAGTATTGGTCTTAAATTTAAAAAAATGATACAATAAGGAAGAAATATAGTACATGAATTTTTGAATTATATACAATAGAGATATCTCTCTGAGCTATTTTATAGATGAACAACGTGAAAGCTTAGAAAAAGCCACCTATAAATGTACCTCTTAGGAGCAAGATAAACTCTTCAAATGGCTTGTGTATGCAAATTTGTTTGTCTCGTTAACTAGAAGCCTCTCACATCATCTTGCACAATGTCCATAGTATCGACCAATGATGGTTTGAAGGGCCATGCTTCATAGACATTGAAAATCTCACTCCAGTCATCGATTGAGAGTTCACGAGCGCTTTTTTCAAGTATGCTCGAAGAAAGCTTCACGGATAAATCTTCCATTGCTCCAGGACCAATATTGGACAAAGAGTCCTTGATCTTTTGTGACGCATTGAAATATATTGACCGAATAACGTACTCGTACATGTCGTACTTTTCTGCCGAGATGTCCTTGGGAACAATTTCCAAGAGTGCAAGCTGTCCATTAGATGGAAGTATACTTCTGCTCGTCAATGGAATAGGCTGATCCTTCATAATTAAACGAGGGTCATATCCGCTACCGTCTGCTTCAGTAAAGTCTTCGGGCTCGGAGATAGCCACCAATTTGCTTTCTGTATAAAGTTCTCTCTTAATGGCTGATTTATTTCTCTTATGAAATGAGCTTCCAGACATAAATTTCATTGCTGTGACATCAGGAGTAAAGCACAACATACGGACCCTTCCGTACTTCTGGAGCCAATTTTTATAGATACAGCACATAATCCATTGTGCTAACAACGATTCACCGAATTTACTTGGGGTCACATTGCCTATGATTAGAAGTTCATCGTGCACTTTATCGCGAGGAACATAAGAGGGCTGAACAATTTTGTCCTTCTGAATAAGATCATCAAAAGTTTCCCATTTATATCCATCCTTGGCGTATAGATGGAAATTCTCTTTGTTATTGGTTGTCTCTTGAAGGTGGCTTATTCTTTCCTTCCAATGTCCAACATTGACTTTCGTGTTCTCAATAATGACGTGGTTGCGAGGTTTGAGCTCGTAGTTGACCATGGTGGAGAATAATCCAAAACCGGAAAAGATGTCTATGATATCAAGGTTGGCTGAGTTGGGGTACTTGGATTTTAAGTCCAATTTGTCAATTATTTCCTGGCATTGTTGTGGTTTTGCCAAATGCTTAAAGTTGTATTGAAACTTCGGGAGTGGTCCCAGGAAGATCTTCGAGAGTGCTGGGTTGAAAGACCGGAACGAACTCATCGATATGGCTGCTGACACACCTAGCATGCCAAATTTTTCAGCCAGATATCTAGGCACGTGACCAGATATCCCAAGTTATCGCAGGAATGGGTGGTTGAAACGCCACCACGAGATGTCAATCAATAATGTCATTTTGAAGCCCAATTATCAGGAGCTATTAGGGACGCTGCAGATCCCTTTCGAAGTCAGTACTGATGGACTAGAGACTCTCAAATTCCATTCACCCACATCTCGCCAATCCTTATCAATCAGCCTGCATGGGAAACTGGATCATACGATCAACATCAATGCCAAAGATGGCTTCGTCTACCTAACTACAAAGCGATTAGTGTACATAACTGGAGATCAAGGAGACGTCAGTACGTTTCTGATAGATTTGAATTTAGCACCAGTATTGCAACTTAGTCATAAATTGAAAGCCCCTTGGTTTGGGGCCAACTACTGGGAATTCATCTTCTTTAGTGCCAGCAACCCCAGCATTGCCAGCGACGGGTTTCCTAAGGACCAGTTCTTCTTGGGACAAATCATGTTTTATGATGGAGGTTTGTTCAACTTTATTGAACTATTCAATTCTGTCTTGAATGACAATGTGAATAATGGGCACATAGATGAGTCTTTGCCTCGGTATTCTGAATGAACATGAACTGACAACTACGCGAACTGGATTCGATTATGGTTCAATGGGATATTACAAAACTATCACTTGAATATTTATGGCGGTTTCATATAACAATAATACAATTGAATTTATTAATTATACATGAAAGGAAATGAAAATGTAAGCTATGGTATCACTCCAACGATAATGGCGTAGTATTTTCAGTATCAGCATTGGAAGTTAATCCCAATAACGATGAGTCAAGCTCTTCTCCATTGTCAAGCCTAGCCAAGTGATTCTCAACGGGGCGCTTTACAGCGGAGTTAACTGCCAATGGTTTCAACCCAAGTGCTTCATCAAAATCGGCAAAATCAATCAACTTATTCTTTTCTTCCTCCGTGAGATCAGAAGTCAATTCTTTGAACCTATCGAATGCCATCTGCTCTAATGCTGCAGCATCCTGGTAAACAATAGAACCTTCTTCGTTGTAGATTTTGGCATTGGTAAACATCAAATGCAAATCTTCCAAAGCTTCTCTAATCGAGGTGTAAGTATTTGAGTTCATTCTCTTCTTGACTGTGTCTAAAGCAATTGGATTTTTGATCAAGACATAGTAGTCTGGATAAAGCTTTCTAGATGGTTTAACCAAAAACAAGTCACTTAAAGTTCTACCATGCTCATTTTGGTAAGACATAATCAAATTGAAAATTCCTTCAATAACTTCTTGCAAGTTGGTTCGTTCTTCTGGCAGTAAAGGATCAATAGTTGGAGTCGATCTGTATAAAATAGATCTAGCCCCACGTCCCTTACGGTTTCTAGGTTTGGCTTTAGATGCTTGTGACTTAGGAGTGGCCGATTTTTGCCTCTTGCTTGAGGGTTCGACCAGATCTTCTCTATCTGCTGATCTCTTACCACTGGGGTTACTTTCGAAGTCCTCGTCCTGACTGAATTGTTCATCTTCAACTGCCTTCTTCTTTGGGCGAATTCTTTTTCTTTTTGGCTTCAGTTCACCCTCATCATCACTTGCATCAGAAACAACACCGTCGATTTTCTTCAACCATTGCTCTTCAGTCAAATTGTCGTCATAACTCATGGTTTTACGCTCTCTATTACCTCTTCCGTAATCCTCAAGAACAATATCCTTCTTCAAGAAGTCTTCTGGATTTTGTTTATAGACATAAGGTAATTCAGAATCAGCAAACAATCTGCTTGGATAAGCAGCTTCTCTGGTAGCAACGGCTCTTTCTTCGTCGAGTCTTCTAAATGTCTCTAATTCAGCTTCATTTCTAGCGATGACTCTATTCAATTCATCATCATCCAAGTCCTCATCATCGCTACCGCTACCCTTATGTTTACGCTCTTCTTCCTTGTCCAACAAGGCTCTCAACATTGCTTCTTGTTCTTCTGAAGTGGACTTGTTATCGAATTTACCAGCTTGGATAACCTTACCATCAATTTCCAACTTCGCATGAGCTCTTTCTAAGATCATTTCCTCAATAGAATCTTCCGTAATTAACCTAAGAATTCTTACCTCATTCTTTTGACCGATACGATGCGCTCTATCTTGAGCTTGTAAATCTTGATGAGGGTTCCAGTCAGTGTCAAAAATAATGACGGTATCTGCTGTTTGCAAGTTAAGACCCAAACCACCTGCTCTGGTTGATAATAGGAAACAGAAATACTCGGAGTCTGGGGCATTAAACAATTTCAACAAAGAAGTTCTATCATCCGCCTTAGTCCCACCATCCAATCTCATATACTTCATTCCACGTAATCTTAAGAAATCTTCCATGATGTCCATAATTTGTGTCATTTGAAAGAAAATCAATACTCTGTGTCCTGTCAACTTGAACTTTGGCAAAATCTTATCCAAAAGTTCAAATTTACCCGCAACCCTCCAAATAATGTCATTAGTTTCCACTGTAGGGTTGATTAAATTTTCAACTTCTTCATATACAAATGGATGGTTACAAATTTTTCTGAGTTGCATGATTTGGTTGTTAGCATTTTTGATCATGATTGGCTCAGTACTTGTTAAAGTCTCACTTGCAAACAAAATGTTATGTTTCAACATTTGCTGGTATAATTTGGATTGAAGGGCAGACATTTTACACTTGACAACCTTCTCAACCTTGTTAGGTAAATCCTTCTCGACATCTTTCTTCAATCTTCTCAAAAGGAACGGCCTTAAGACTTTATGCAATCTTCTAATGACCAATAAAGTTTCTTCTTCGCTCAATTCTATCTTATCTTGACCACCCGTGTTCGAAAATGGAGTATTAAACCATTCGTCAAAAGACTTAACAGAGTTGAAAATTTTTGGCAAGACGAAATTCAAAAGTGCCCACAATTCAGGTAAATTATTCTGCAAAGGAGTACCCGTCAAAATCAAACGGTAGTCACTATGGTAGCTGTGGGTCAAAGTCTCGGACAACTTAGAGTTGGCATTCTTCATACGATGACCTTCATCGATTATCATATGGACCCATTTCACTCTGGACAACAAGGCTTTATCCTTGATGATGTATTCGAATGTCGTCAATAAGATTTGGAAATTACCCATCCTTATATCTTGTTGCATGATTTTACGTTGATTTGGAGTACCCTTATAAGTGATCTTTTTGACTGCTGGTGCCCATTTCTCAAATTCTAAATTCCAATTTGTTAATGTGGACAATGGCACAATCACTAAAAAGGGACCCGATATCTGTTTAACTTCGACCAAATAGGTAATTAATGAGATTGTTTGAATAGTCTTACCTAAACCCATCTCATCTGCCAAAATACCATTTAAATGATTGTTAAACAAGGAAACCATCCATTGCAAACCCTTCAATTGATATTCCTTCAAGGTACCACCAACCAAGATAGATGGCTGCTTATGAACTTCTTCTTTTATTCTATGAGCAACATGGTAGTAATCCATCTTTTCTCTCTTCTCATCATCATTAACCTCTGGACTATCTTCCTTGACATTTCTGCCTGTCTTAGATTTTTCAGAAGATTCCTTCTGTTGAGATTGAACAGCTTGAGCTAAAGAGTCCAAAAATTGGTTGGTTTGCTTCAACAAATGTGTAATTCTTGTATCCTTAGTATGATCTAATAATTTCAAATAAGCTTCCTCATCGTTAGATTTCAATGCCTGCAAACGTTGTTTGGCCATCTTTTCAATCCTCTTCTGCTCTTCTCTTGCAGTCTGGTTATGGAAACTATTAATTTTAGTATTAAGACGATTTAATTTTTCTTTCTTCTTGGTGGTGATATTGAATCTCCTTTCCCTCGACAGTAAAATTTGGTTAATAGTCTTTTGATGTTTTTGATTCTCTGCCTGCACTAAAGTCTGTAACTGATGGGTGTATAAGTCGTGAGTTGCACTGACATTTTCAAGTGACAAAGTATTGAATTTTGCAAGGAAATTAGGATGGGAGTTTGGTAGTAAAGACTTGCTGAACCACACCTGAGACAAAATTTTACCTCTTAATTGTTTCTGGAAAGGAGCTAACTCTAATTTGATTATTTGAGCTTCTATTTTTTCCCTCTGTTCATCAGTTTCATCCATTGAATTTAATCTATTGCGAAGTTGAGTTAACTCTTCATCCATTTGAATCATCATCAACACTTCCTTATTGGTGACAATATCATCCATATTAATTCCTTCTGGTGACAAACTTGGCCACTGAAGACGGCTCTGAGGGGCATATAGTGCTTGGAAAGCGATTTGCTTGTCACTTTCGCGAAGGATGTTTGGTAACTCGAAAGTATCCACTTGGACATTAGCCTTCGAAATAGGTAGCACTGCTACTGTTTTATTGGCCGACTTGTCTGGAATCAACTTATCCAATGATCTGGGAGGTTCAGGCTTATACAATACAGCTCTGAATGTCTTGGCCAGTGATGTTGTGTCAACTGCAGCCTGCTGTGAAATTGAGGGAGATTGTCCTTGTTGGATTGATTCTATTGGCTTGACTGGTTGCTTCATGGATTCGTGGGATTGAAGTGGAGTAGACTTAGAACCCTTGTTCAAGTTCTTTCCGTTTGAGTCATAGGAAGGTGTAATGGGGCCCGTGCCTACTGGGGCAGTGTTCATCATCTTACCTTGTGCCTGTTGAGATAAGTTAATGTTTTGCTGGGAGCCCATACTTGGAGTTTGCTGAGCAGAGGGTGCTTGTGGCTGACCAGGTTGCGACTGTTCCAAGGATGGAAGATATGGTCCATTTGGAAAAGCAGATCTTTCTGTGGTCACAAACTCGATGAGGTTTTGAGGTATCTGAGGGGTTCCGGGACCAGGGTTCTTTAAAAGGTACTTCAATGCTTGGAACTGTGATTTCACCAATTGAAATTGCTGTGCGGTGAAAGCGGATTCCTGAGAGTTGGCACCTGCTTGGTTCCGAGGTACGGGAATGGTCCCGTTTCCATTGGCAGTACCGTTGTTTTGCTGGAACATCAATTGTTGTGCTGCCTGGTTGGGGACCGGGGGAGCATTCTGTCTATTGGGTATTTGGTTGTTTGGGGCTTGTGCACCCATGACCATGTTGTTGGGGCCAGAGCCCATCAAGTTGGCATTCTGCACGTTAGGAGTGCCTTGGTTGGATGACCCCATCATGGATCCAGCCATAGAGTTGTGGGGCTGGACAGGAAACTGCTGCACGTTGCCATTGGCCTGGGGAGGTCCATGCGGAGGCTGGGAAAGTGGTTGTTGAACCGGAGACTGACCATTTCCTTGAGCACCTTGTTGCTGCTGTTGCTGCAGCTGTCTTTGGAGTTGGTTCTGCTGGAGATATTTGATGATTTTGCTCAACTGGGCAAACTCGGGAACGCTGACTGCTTGTTCACCGTACTGGTTCCGAAGTTGGTGCCAACGCTGGAGGATTTTCTGGATCTCCTCTCTGGTTAATTGACGATTCATTCTGACTGAGTTGCCTCAAAAAGACTACACGAGAATCCCGATTGATTGACTGGAAAATATCGTGTGTGTATGGTTGTCCGGTTTTGTATTTTGAACGGAGCGTGAGCGAGGAGCGACACGAAAATTTACGGTCGTGTACGGCACGAATATATATTAGGAAACGGGTGGGCCTGGTACAGTGGTTCCTGGTAGGCCCCTACCAGAGCAGAGCTGGTACGGCGGGCGTACACAAACGTACGCGAACAGCGGGAGCATGCTAAATACTGAGGTGCAAGTGCGCTTGCTGGAGCGTAGATACTAAAGCCTTCGGATGCTGATCAGATAATTCTTGCACCGGCGTAACAATACTTTGGTGACCAATGTGAATGGACATTTAAGTGTAGCAGGCTCGTTGGGATCGTCTCTGTTCCTGTTGTATACTTTGAAATTAAAGTGACCAAAAGAACTAGTTATGGCTTCCACAATTCTCCAGTGCCCCGTGGAGCATAATTAATGGCATCAAAACGCTCCATCTTGACCTGATCGCCAGCAACTCCATAACCTTCTCTGACAACCCCATCTACTTGGCGGGTTTTCCTCTTGCGTGCCTTTGCACCAGCTACATTCTTGAACTTGGGTCTCTGGTCAATGCTCTCGTACCTGTACTGGGTGGTATCGATGGTGCTCCGAAGGATATTACTCTCGTGCTCACCTTCATCGTGCGCCGAGAAATCGAGGAGTGGGTTGTATAGCTCGATCAGGTTGACATCATGGTTCTGAAACATGAGCACCTCGGTTTCGTTGACATTGAAACAGTCGATCCCGAAACATCTGGCCCAGATCTTGGTGATCGGGTCTTCAGTCACCAATTTCCACTGTTCAGCTGGATTCTTGCTTACGGATTTTTCGATAAACCGCTTGTATATACACGAGCGGATTAAATACCTCAAACGTGCAGGCATAATGGCATCCTGGTCAGAGTTTGCTAGGGCATTCTGATAAGATGCCGAGTTTTCGTACTGGATATCGTTGGTCTTGTGGCTTTCTCTCAACGAAAAGGAGTTGCTAAAATTATTAGTCAAGTCATCAAGGTCATCGTGACCTTTTCTCTCCATTACAGGTTGGTGACCCAACAAATGGGAATCGAACTTGGTTTTGAAGTTGGGAAAGTCACGGATTTTCGGGGTATGAACTTGATATTTCTGGCATTTTTCCCAGTTGGGTCCTGCCTCGCGTGGAGACTCGAGGTAGATCCGGTGGACGAGCTGTCCCAGCAGACTAACAGTCCCTTGTTCTTCCTTTTCAATGAACTTGTCGATGAACCTGATTGCTTCCCTAGCATTGGTAGCAGTCATTGAGATACCCTTTTTGACGAAATCAAACTCGTGCAAGGTGTACGATGGAATGTACATGTTCAATAGAATTTTGGTGTCTAGGTCATGGGAATGGTTTGCCTTGACATACTCTTCATTGAACCATCTCTTTATGTTTCCAATCCCTCTGACAAATGCAGTATGATCAAGGATGATGTTGACCGATCTTGTTGGTACATCCTGAACGGAATCGCTTAAATCAGCGGTCTGATGAAATAACTCATCTACCGGCTCACTGTTGGTGCTTCCTGCGTAACTAGCCTGATCATCACTCTTACCTGAGCCAAACAGATGTAGTGACATTCTATGAGTGCCCAAATTGACTGTGCATCCAAGTGTGAGACAGTTTAATGACGATGTAGTGGCTGTTGAAGAAGAAATCTATCGCTAGCAGAAAGTTCAAGTTTGAGGACCGATCACGTGATGTTCGTCACGTGTTTACTCCTACCTCGAAATACCTGATCTAGTATGTTACTTTATACGCCCGTAGTATCATGAACGTCGAGTTGGTGCTACGCAATCTACAGAGAAGATGTGGGTGTTGGGGTAGTGGTATGTATTATAGTAAGTACTATAAGGTCTACTTGTTAGTAAAATGCTTCACACAAGTCTTCAGCAGTGGGGGTCAAATATCAGATATAGTCAAGGTTCTATTCATCGAGCTGAAAAGCCCTAACATTAGAGATGCCAGAAAAAACATACTTAGAATAAAAAATTCATCCTGTTGACGGCACTGCTGAAGTTCGTTGGTACTTACTGTTTTGGTGATGGAGGTATTGATGAGAAAAAAAAATGGCGAATGGCCTGCTTTTATAGTGTGCGAAGAGAATTAGTAGCACAAAACCAGTTAGGGCTCTGAAGTTGGGCTGAACAGCTTATAAAGAAAAGAGTTCGAAAATGGTCAATTCTGGCTAGGAAACGACACCTTGCAATTTGAATCATTCAGAGAGAGGATCCTTTGTCTGGAGACTAAGTTTTATAATTATCGGGATACAAAGTGAAGGTTTTTTTTATATATTTATATATTTTGTAGAATTTTGAAAAATTTAGCAAAAATGTTGTATCAATAGGTAGAATTTTTGTGATATAGATATTAGTAGTTAAAACTGTATTCCACCCATGCGAGTGCCCCAGCTTCCACCTGATTGGCGCAGATGACCCGAATAGACAGATTACTCGTTGATCTGTAGTGCTTCCACTTCTGCCTGTACTTTCAGTAGAAGGGTGCGTGTGGCCAGAAGTTCCTGATTCATCAGTTCCTGCTTGTCCAACAAGGCATTCTTCCAAGCTTTGAAGCGGAGTTCTTCTGCGGCAACATGCTGGTCAAAGCCCTGGCGGACTTTCTGCGCCAAAGACTCATAGTTCGGGTTTGTAATCGAGAGATTTCCTTCGTATTCCCTCAAAGTGGTGCGAGAGTATATTTGCAATTGCTGTAAACCATTGGCAGTATTTACAACCGGACGGTCGATTTTGGACGCCTGCACCCACCGCTGACTGAGACACTGGGATCTGATCGTTTCGTAGTGGGCTTCTGTGGCCTCGACCAAGTCCAACAAGTGGTCGGTGAGCAATATCGATTTTAGGGCTGCGAAATCGCAGTAGTTGCAGTTATCGACCTCAGCCATTCCCCATTTATATTTGCGGCCCCTGACCGGCCGTCCTGCCTGGTCAGTATGGACGGAGCTGGCGCCCATGACGGCGTACGGTGCCACCGCAGCGATTTTTTCCAGCACCACGGCGTCCAGCACCAACCCACACACTGGAATGGAGTGCACTCGCAATACCTGGCGCACCAGCTTCTTGAACCGGAGCATGTCGTCATGCGACAAGGTGTCGCATTTGGCCAACACTGGGATGAGGTTGACTCGGACAGAGAGCTCCTGAAGCGTGTGGATGTCGAGAGGCGTCAAGTTGCCGGAGGGCACAATAAAGTAGAGGCAACAATGGATGCGCATGTCTAACAATTCCGATCGATCTGGCTGGTGGGCCTGGAAAACGTGCGACCGGAGGCTGTTCTCCACCACGTCCACCAATGGCAGCCAGGCCTGGCGGTTATCGATGGCAGCACCAAAGCCTGGGGTATCGATGGCGGTGAGGCGGAGACGGAACCCATTTTCCTCGAGGTCAAACCGATGGAGTTTCACCTGGGACGTTGGCGGTGGTGGCTGCGAAATCGCCAACAATGGTGTGCCAAAAAGAGTGTTGATGAAGGTGGACTTGCCGCATCCCGGTTGTCCCGCCACCATGAGGGTGAGGTGGGCGCCCTGGCGCTGTCTTCTGGCGGAGTTCTGGTGGGGCAAACGGGCTAGTCCCACTTGGTTAAGATAGGCCAGCAGCGAGGCCAGCGAGGGCGATGGCGACGATTGGGTGGTGGCTCTGGCGATCTTGTCGTGGCCGCCAGGCAGGCCACCGCCCGGTGCGGCAGGAGACATTGCAGGAATGAAGGCTGGCGGGGGCATGGCTGGTGATGGTTGCTGGGACACAAGCGAGAACACAGAAGCGTGAGGGTCCTAGCGAGCATCGCGCGGCACGAAGTGAATGCAGCACCATCACGAGTGGTATCCACCACCAGAGCACACCATACCAAGACCAAGGGTTCCAGTTCCAGGCTCTACCCATTCCTGTCTACGGGTCTAGGTATACGGATCCAGTCCACTGGCTGTGCATCCACCTAACCCTTCGTTGCCCTGGCCATTGCCCGCCCTCAACTATTGTCATGCTCGTTTCATCACTGCCGCTTTGGGACCTGCAACCTTCCCGATCGGGACAAACGTCAACATCTTATTGGCACCCAAACCAATGCCTGGACTTCTTCAACAAAGCCCTTCGCTGCTCCTATAATAGAACTGCAACCACTTACGACTACCGGCACCCTGCCTTATTGATCCAGCCCCCTCCACAATCCTGCCCCCCTCCCCCCCAGGTTAATATGGGCTTCTCCATCCTTCACAACCGGTCGCTAGACGATTCCTCCTTGATCGATAGACGAACACGCTCAACCTCTCCCTCCAAGAACAGGCACTCGCTCCCTCCCACCTTCTTCGACATGAGACTCCCTCACATGCCCATCGCCAACGACGAGGACATCCGCTCTGCCACCTCGTCGTCGTCGTCCAACCTCTCCCAGGAGCACTTGAAGCAGTTGAGCAAGTCCCCAGTGTCGAAACGCCTCCATGTGGCCACCACAGGCGACACCAACAAGTACGTGATTCCCATTCCCTTCACCTTGAGCTTGCCGCCAAAGTTGAGTCAGAAAAACATCCAGCACGACTTGGAAAAACGCTCGAGGTCGGCGTCTCCCGTCCGCTCCCCTGCCTCCTCCAGACACTCGTCACCCCCCAAGAGCCCGTCGCCTTCACGGTCCATGTCCCCTTGTCGTCGCCAAACCAAGTTGGTGTACACCAGCACTGGCTACAAGAAGTTGGAGTCGCTGTCGGACGAGGACGAGCTCACCCAGGACTCCATCAACAAACGTATTGCATTCAATCGCCGTCCCCCTCCACTCCCGGCAAAGAAAGGCAAGGCCCTGAAGATCACCTTCCAACCCCACTCTGACGAATTGAGCATCATCGAAGAGGCCTCCAACAGCGGAGCCAGTTCAAGACAGTCCAGTGTCAAAAGTAAGCCTGACGACCAACGCTCCCTCCCACCACCACCTATAGAAAAAGAGCAACAGCCAATTATTGCGCCACTGGTGCCTGTTCCAGCTCAAAAGCCCAAACCATTCCTCACCAACGTTCGTATCATGACTACTCCCAATCCACGAGCTTCTCCGGTTACCTCGATTCCAAAGACCAAGACTGAACTCAACCTCAGGACCTTGCAAATGCAGGGTGGCCCTACAAAGGGTGCGGAGTTGAAAATCCACAAGCGGTCGTTCAGTGACGAGTCCTTCGTGTCTTCTATAAGCTCCTTCAGCTCGGTGGGCGACATAATGAGCTTCAGTAAGCATCCAATTCAGTACAGGAACCTGGAGACTTCTCCTGTGGTGAGGAGGTTGAACGAGCTGCGTGGCATACAAGCAAACGACAATGATAGAATCGTTTCCACGTCGTCCACTGTCAGCAAGACATCCGATGGAAGTGTGGCCTCTTGGGACTCTTTGCAGTCGTCCATTGATATCAAGAGCACAGATACAAAGAAGCAAAGGATGCCCGAAAAGCTAGAAAGGAAGATTTCACTCAAACCAAAGGCCAGACTGAAACAGTTACCTCCCACTCCACAGTCAGACGATGACTGGGAAGACGGCTCTAGTGAAGAGGAAGTAAGCGAAATCACGAAAGACAGTTTTGACAAGGATGGGATCACTTCAACAACAATTACTGAGACAGAAGATGAGGACACCAGTATGAGTAGAGGTAGTTCCGAGGATAACGAGGATGCAGAAACCTTCCAAATTAATTATTCTAAAGAATCCGAGGAAGTTGAACCACTCAGAATTAGCAGAGCATCTACATTAACTGGGTCTGACGGGCTTGCTGGTCCTCACAAATTGCAGAAACTGCCCGTTGACGAGCAGACCATCTACGATTTCTACCTCGACGATATTGCCAGTATTTCAACTGCAAAGTATTCCGAGATCACTACTTTTCCTGATGAGAAGCAAACTACGCCTGATTTTGACAACAGCGGCGCTGGAAGGAGATTCAGCTTTCCTAATAACAGGAAAAATGTTACAAACAGCAAGGCTATACAACAGCAGAAGTTATCAGGCAATTCTTTGAAGTCAAGCAGATCAAGGACAAGCTTTATGTCAAAATCTGGCCAAATTGAAATTCCAGATCTTGAAACTGATTCTTATTCTGCAAAGGTCTCTTACTTCTCTTACAATACCAAATCTGCTAACGATTCTGAATCAGACACTTCTGCATCTAATTCTACTGGTACAGAAGACGAGGAATCCCAATTGGAGCCTATTGGTTATCCCAGTAAAGCAGCACAGAATGCCGCAAAAGAGCATTTCAAGTCCATGTACAACGCGACTGGGGACGAGGACTCGGATACTGATATTGAATCCACCAAGTTTTCATTGTATGCTCTGCGTCAACAAGCCAAGTCCACTCCTAATTTGAAAGCCAACAGAAACAAGGAGCTTCCCCCAATTGAAGGTTTGGGTGCGCCTGCTGAAACTACCAACATTCCAATTGCTTCACCTCCAAGGAGACATCAGCGTCACAAATCGATGTACAATATCGATTTCGAATACAGAGAATCTGGATCCGATTTTGGTAAAGAAATAACTCATAAAAAATCCAAGAGTACTGATTTAAGCAATTTGAGTACTCCTACGTCTGGCACTCATGACCAAAAGGCTGGAAATGATGGAATATTGGCAGAGGAGTCCCCTGAGTCGCTAGATATCGTGATTGCTGATCCTCCTTCTCAAGTTCAATACGAGGTTGATTTCAAGGAGGCTGATTCCAACGATGGTCATGAATCCTACGATCAAAGTCCTAACTACACGAATGAGGTGTACAGAAGTGCTACCATTCATTCATTCCCGCATCGCCATGTTGACGACCTCAGCAACCAGATGCATAACTTGAAAATGGGTCACACTAACCCTAGATCTGCTCCGGGATCAAGAAGTGTGGAAGAAGCATCCTATTCTTCGAAGTCGAGCTTCCAGAGTAGCAACTCGGCTGGACAGTCAAGCTTGACTTCTATTTCAGACAATGAGAGCGTTGTCATTGACTTGACAAAGGACAATTATGATATCTGTATGGTTAATCGTCAGGATTCAATCCATTCTTATAAATCAGTCACAGAAAGAACAAAAGACGGAAAGGAGGTTGAAGTTGTGTTGGTCGACGAAGACGAAGATGACTTACTCAGTTTGTATTCAAAGTATCGTAACGATTCCTGGGTATTCAGAACTAGTTCAACTTCTTCGAGATCTTCTAATTTCAGTGCTGCATCTTTTGACAGCAACACTCCATCCGAATCTCAGCTTTCGTTGAAGCAAAGACCAGAAATGATAAAAAGGTTCCAATCAACGAACAGCATTAGAGTGCCGGGAGATATTGCTCAAGATTTGGGTAGAAAAAGATCGAACATCTCTGAGGCTTCGTCTCACTTGAGTGCTAATTACAACTCTAGAAGAATCCAGCCACCAATAAATGGATTGAATAAGATTTACTCAAGGAAAGGCGCAGAGCCTGTATTTGAGAAACCAAGTGTGAGGCCAAGCTACACTGACTCCAGCAAGCGTCACACCGTTCATACAATGGATTCCAATTACTTTGATTACACATCTGGTGACAAGTATGACTTTAACACTTTTATGAAGCAGCAATCGTCTAATCAGATCTAATTGATTATCAGCATTTATATTTACTTCTCTCCATATGTTTTGAAAAAATTATTATTAATCATGATGTGTAGTAGAGTAGGAGCTATACGATGCCAGCGCATAATAGCCAACTAGGTGAATACATTTTGAAACAGTGTCTGGGATTTTAATCCAGATTCTTACCTGAACAGAATGGTTGGTTTCTGGGAAGTAGTGCTGTGACTCAGCTTATAAGCCAAGGGGGTCTTTTTGCGATGTGCCATAAAGAAATAGGATGTTTCACCCTTGTCAGCCCCATGCGAAAAATCATCGTCTTCTTCCTCTACTTCCTCATTCACAGAAGTGAATGAATTAATCGATCTTGTTGAGGGAGCTCTACTCACACTCTTGACACGAGCAGTTTCATTTGTACTCCCACTACTGTTACTTCTGTAAAAAGTAACGGTCTTGTTGCTTGTTTCGATTTTGTTGCATTGGTAATTGTTATCAATCAACGCTTTAACAGGCTTATTATTGTAGGAATTAGACCTCAAAAAGGCTGGGACTTGAATAGATTCAGTATTCCTTTGTCGATTATCTTCTTCAAAATCGTAATCTTCAGGAAGTTGATTTATTTCATCAAGCAAGTCTGGATCCAACGTGCGATTATATGCTTCAGCATCCAGAGTCTCAGTTTCACTTTCAGAATAGTTTGTTTCCTTCGGATTTACTAACTTGACCTCAGTTGGAGGTTTAAGAGAACTAAAATTCACCGATTCGTCATTATTGAACCACGAATATCTTTTATCCCGTTTTCCATCCTCCTTGAGTTTCAGGATAATTCCCTTTCTGGGAGCTTTTTGTGCTCTCAAACTTGATTGCTCAGAATTGCTAGAGCTATTGGGGCCCGTCAAGTCTAAAGTTGCTAGAATTTGCATCATATTGTTGATCGAGTTCCTCTTATTTTTGGCTTCTTCTTCAGTGTTCGCCGAAGTCTCCAAACTAGATAAAGTTGACATCATGTCCAAAATAGATTTTCTATTCTGCTGTGCCTTCTCTATTGCTCTATTGTTCTCTTCTAATATGCTGGCTTGAGTTTTTTCAAGGTCTGAGAGAATACTCATCATGCCTATGATGGACAGCCTGTTCTTAGTATCATCTTGTGAAACTGAGTCTGACTTTTCTAAACTTGACAAGGCTGAATTCCGGACACTTTCCTCCGATTTCTCTTCATTATCATTCTCCTTTGGTTTTTCTAAACCACCTAATAAGCTCATTAATTCGATAACAGACAACCTGGGGTTCGGGGTATCATTTTTCTTTTTAGGCTCAGGCTCAGGTTCTACTTTGACCTCTTCAGAAATTCCTAATCCAATATGGGCCTTAATTGCACTACTTTTCCGTGACTCAGTGAACTTCGTAAATTCTTCAGTTTTTTCAAGAATTGTAGTATTGAGATCATCACTGATTGACCCATGAAAGCTTCGCAAGCTTCTCATTCCGAGCATATTTCCATGAAGGGGAGGCAGGTGTTTAGGGAGATCAAAGAATCCATTTTGTGGCTCATTCTCGATATCTAGTACTGATCTGTTGATGTACATATTGCTTATGTTGTAGCTTTCTTTCTCAAAATCATTGCTGTTTAATCGGGGGAGTCTGTGTCTCAAGTTATTTCCGATCGTTAACCCATTTATAATCGGGCTGCTGACCTCATAGAAATTATCGTTGGATGAAGGATCTGGCGTACTTTCAGAAGCACCTGAATAGGAACCAGTAATTTCTAATGAAGGCGATTTACTCACATCCAAATAGTTTTCTAGTATGTCATCCCCGTAAGCATCAGTATCAACGCCATCATAGTCGTCGAACAATTCAACACCTTGGATTGACAAATGATACGACTTATTGAAAATGGAATGCTTCTGTTCCAATTGTCCGAGTGAAATTAGTCCGAGTGGTTGCTTTTGAGTCAATGTGTTGTTTGCAAAAGAGTCTTCAATCGGCCTCGATGCTTCAGAGTCTTTGAAACCACCATCGATGGTTCTTTCCGCCGGATCATCCAATATGGCCGAATTGTAAGGAACATCATCATCAGTATCCTCATGTATTTGCAGCTCATCTTCGTCAATTTCCAAGCTATTATAATTTTGATCCGAGATCGAAGTCGAATTACGTTCTCCATGTAGGTTTCCGTGATGTTCGTTCTCCAGAAAGCTATGGTTTCTTTGCGGTAATACATCTATTGGTTCATCCTCATCGTCAAATAGTTTGTTATACTGAACGTCATTTTCATTTTCGTCACCGTAGTCGCCATCATAATCATCATCCATACCATTGTTTTCAAAATCGTAGTCAGAAAATTCATCAACATCAATACCCAAGTCGTTCTCGTTGAAGGTGTTCAGTTGCTGGAAGTCATTTTCGCTGGCTTTCGAACTTTTGACAACCTTATAGTATTTAACTGAAGTGTTTCTTCCACAATTGCTGTCCTTTACAAAGGAGAACTGCGACGAAGACGAGTCCGAGTCGTCACCTTCGTACTCCTCCTCCAATTCGTTGCCATAGTCACCGTCGAGATTATTATCACTGTCATGGATTGAGAACTTTTTGGTATGAGAAGGTGGGGGCGATTGGATGTACTGATCGAAGCTGACCAGCTTGGTGTCTAGTTTGGGCTGATCTTCGATCGGGTTGGAAGACTCATTACTTTCTTCAATGCTGTCCTGGATAACTTGGGACTTGGTATGTTCAAGGAGGTTGATGGGAGGATTCAATTTGGTTTGAGTCGTGCTGGGATGGGAGCCGGACGACTGGAATGACGATAATGACGTATGCGAATGGGAAACAGGGACCCCAGAATGCCTGTAGGAGTTGACCAAAGATGGTGAGGATGCAGAAGTATGGAATTTTGGTGATGGACCCAATTGTTTGGAGTATTTGGAGGTAGCAGCAGCGGCAGCAGCGGTTGCTAGAGACTTTGAATCCAAGGCCATGTTGGAATCGGGATGTATGAGATCGGAGATGTTGGAGACCGAGCCCTGGCTACGAGTGTGGCGGTGGGTTCTTATTTTGCGCTTGCTTCTGGGGTCCACCACGTTCTGGAGGCTATCGTTGGAGTTGGGGGTGGTGATAGTGGATTTGGAGTGGGTCAGCGAGAACATCTTCTTGATAGGCGTGAGCAATTTCTTGGGCGAGCTGAGCGAGGCCTGGCCAGCTCCACTGCTGCCCAGGACATTCACGGTGCTGGGAGGAGTGAAGGGTCCATTGGGAATGACGGGTGATGGAACTGGTGTGGTCTTGTGAGTGAGAACAGCTTTGGGTTCTGGTTCCAGCTCAAAAAAGTCGGAGTTTGCCGACTCCCCCCGCCTATGTGCCTTGATGAACGACCTCATGAATGGGATGGGACAGGAGCAGGGTGTGGTGGATGTGGTAGGTCAGCTTGTTACTAATTGACAATTGAGCAGGCAACCAGTTATTTTTGAATTATGGGACGAGAAAACCTCTACTGCAATAATCCGGTTAGAGCGCTACCACAAGGAAGTACAGCACTATCGGGAGCTCGAGGCAAAACAGTGGGGACGGCAAAGGCCAGGAAGAACAGGCTTTGGCCAGATAGGTAGCGTGATACCCTTGTCATGACGCTTACAGGGATAGGCACGTGAACGCGACTGGTGGCAGTGAGACCAGGGCCGGAAATGCCAGGCTACAGTTGGGGCTTATGGGTGGAACCACGCGGTTTGATGGGCTGGCGGAGGCGGAGGCTCTGGCGAGCCGGAGGCCGTGGATACTTGTCGGAAAGAGCAGCAGATATCACTTTCTATTGGTGTATCTATTAATTAGTAGAGACTGTCAAGTCGCGAGTCAGCTGTCAAGTCGCAAGTCACTGGCTCCTGTCCTGGACAGGATTGTGTTGGGGAAATGGCCCTTGCGACGTTGAAATACGTTGGGTCTGGTAAAAATTATGATATCCACTGAATGCTCTGGGATATGCCCTTGCTACATTTGTTTAGGCGTAGTTACATCTATTTCCCAGTATTCACTCAAACTGTCCATGTTATCGACTGTTATCCAAGCTGCTGTGCATATTATTGGATTAGAACCTTACCTACATCTTTGCATATCTTAAGTTCATTACACACTTTCTCTACACCGCCTGATCATCTACAACTAATATTAGAACAAATATTTGCACCTAAAACATACATTCCTGACTGATCCATCTGGGTACAGGACGGACTCTGGCCAAAATAAACCTTATTTACCAAGATCTCTTTGTGGGATATTATACACTAATAATGTTTGCTTTCTAGCGAAACAAATACCCACAAGTCTTTTAAAGTATTTAAATGATTTTAGAGTATTTTTCGGTGGCTAGTTTGAGTTTCGGGTTCCTGGAAATCTACCACAGTCTTCGTGTTTCCTGAACTATCGCTTTCCTTTAGAAGCCTCTATTTATAGCACAGGCTACTACTATGATTTTTCCAGCTAATCTGGACTAGGGATATCCCGAACCAGCCTATACCGAGGTGGTTGCTAGGATCAACTTAGCGACGCTCGCATATACCTACTCTTAGGAAATTTTCTGTGTGTTAGTTATATTGGGATATTGATATGCCTACAGTCTGGGATACAAATCAGTCAGCAGTACTTATATTAACACGCTCGCATGGTCTATGTACATTACAAGGCTCTTCTGGCTTTGACGGCGGAAGCCAACTCTTCCAAAACTTCCTCGGTGGACTCCCATCCTATACATGCATCGGTGATGGAACAACCGTACTTCAAAGCGTCCTTGCCTCCATCTTCTGGGGCTGGCACGTCTTGTCTGCCCTCGTTGATGTTTGATTCGATCATCAAACCGCAAATACCAGTTTCACCATTTCTGATTTGTCTGGCGATCTCGGCTGCAACCTTTGGTTGGTTTCTGTGGTCCTTGTTGGAGTTACCGTGAGAACAGTCAACCATGATTCTTGGGGTGCTGGCGGTCTCGTCAATAACACCAGCTTTTTGCAATTGTGCCTTGGTTTCTTTTATAGACTTCTCGTCGAAGTTGGTGCCCTGCTTTCCTCCTCTCAAAATCACGAAACAGTCCTTGTTACCATCAGTACCAACAATAGCAACAACACCAGGCTTGGTGACACTGAGGAAATGATGTGGGTGAGAAGCGGATCTCATGGCGTCCACAGCGACTCCCAAGGTACCGTCAGTACCGTTCTTGAAACCAACTGGGAAAGACAAACCGGAAGCCAATTCACGATGCAATTGGGACTCAGTAGTTCTGGCACCGATGGCACCGACAGAGAACAAGTCGGACAAGAACTGGGGAGAGATGGTGTCCAACATCTCACCAGCAATAGGCAACATGGAGGTCAACTCCACGAATAAGCTTCTGGCGATTCTCAAACCCTTGTTGATCTGGAAAGAACCGTCAATTTCAGGGTCGTTGATCAACCCCTTCCAGCCGACAGTGGTACGAGGCTTTTCCAAGTAGGCTCTCATCACGATGTGCAACTCGCCCTTATACTTTTCACTGGCCTTGTGCAATCTTTGGGCGTAGTCCAAGGCCGCCTTGGGGTCATGGATGGAACAAGGTCCGATCACAAGCACCAAACGGTCGTCCTTGCCATTCAAAATGTCGACAGTCTGGTTTCTTCCCTCTGTGATGATCTTCTTGGATTCTGCGGTCAACGGGTATTCATGTTGAAGCAAATCAGGTGGGGTCAATGGGTCGTAACCACGAACTATGGGTTAGTGATGCTTTGGATATTTGTGCTGCCATACTTACTTCTCCAGTCTTCCATGCGGCTTCTGTCGCCAACGTGTTCGTTTGTGATGAACATATCTGTTAGTATGTCGGTGGTGTAGCGGGTTGCTAGTGGGCGGGGACTTTTAGATGGAGCCACCTGCCTTCTTATGTACCTAGAAGTTAGTCATTTTTCACCTGGCTTTGTGTAACGCGACCCTCGACGATTCTGAGTCGAGTAATTTTGCGTTTGTGACTAATTTCACTACTGTCATTGGAGGCCGGAGAAAGTAAGTGTAGGCGAGTGACAGCATCTATACGGCCTGCAAGATGGTGCTGGACGCTTCTTTGTTTAATTAACCTCGGCATACCACTATGGTGTTTTCCTAAGCTCCAAACATGGCCCAAAGATGGCCGGAATGGGGCCCAAATACGGCATTTAATTCCCGACATGAAAACAACTTTCTTATCGGAACTTCGGGCCTGCCCCTTGGGGCCCACATGGGAAATGTGGTGAAAATAAGGGTGTGCTGGCACAGCTGTCTGATAACTATCTGCAGGATAACTGAATGTGTCTTCGGAGAGACAATAGCCCCGATTGATTGTCGGCAGGGCTACAAATAGATGGCAGATGGCATGTCGATGGGTCAGTGGACTATGACATATGTACGTTGGTGCGATGGGAGGTATGCGTGAGTCAGGGGCGTTGGGATTAGTAACTGGATCCAATGAAATGCCTACTCTGAGTTGAGGCGTCATAAGCACCCCGATCTAATTCTTCCTATTGAAAATGTAGATGTAGCCGTTATCACGCATGTCCAGGAGGTTGTTTTCGTCACATACAACCACCTTTTCGTCGTTGAACAAAACCCAACGATCCTGGCCATCGATGATCTTCTTGATGAACACAACGTAATGCCCGGTGTGGGGAGACGTTCCCTTGTGGCAGATGACCGATTGCAACTCGTACTTACCATTTGAGGTAGATTGGTTGAGAAGCTCTTCCGTCAATGCACGTTTTTCCAGGGCCACATCGAGCGCTGGCTTCGCTGCTTCGTCAATTACGCCGTCATCATCAGGATTAGCAAAGAGCCATTCCACAGCTGCATTTGCATCGTTATTATTCAGCAATAACGCTTTCTTGCTGAGTTGATGCGAAAAGCCCATGACACTCAAGGCCTCGATCTGCTCTTCAGATGGGCCTTGTGGTTCAGCAGCTGCTTGAGGTACCACGAATGGGTCATCAATGTCAATATCATCCATATGTGCAAAAATCCAGTTCATGGCGTCTTCAGCATTGTTATTGCCGGTATGATATAATCCCTTCAAGCAACGGGGTTCAGGGAAGCCCATACTCAAAAGCGAGGTCATAGCTTCTTCATTGGCTGTGAAAGATGGTGCTCCATCCTTTGCATCTTCTTCTTCTTGTGGCAACTGAGATTCTCCAGCCTCGAATTTTGGAGCTTGGAACTCGGAAACATCTAAAGTATATGGGATTGCAATTGGAACATCAATCTTCGCGGGGACCCAATTTTCCAATTTAATTCTTTGAGCATTAACCACCAAATTCTTGGGATACGATACAAAACCACTAGACTTCAAAGCAGCACCAGGTTCTGTTCCGCAACTGCTGCACTTATATCCTTCAATCAATTCCGAAGAAAAGAGGGAAGATAATCCTGATTGAAGCTCATATGTTTTGTATACCTTTTTGCCAGTTTCCTCATCAATCTTTATCACTTGGTCATCAATTTGAACCGAAATATTGTCAGCCAATTCGTTTTTAATACTTCCACTTGAGCACTGGCTACAAATAACCTTATCACCTAATAAGAATTTGAACGATTTATTAAGTTCAATTCCAAGCTCATTATCGGTCTTGTCAAGGAAATATGATAAGAATTCATGAGCATCTTGTTGTCTTTGGGTGCTGAACTCGGGGTGGTTCTCACCAATTAAAGTTTTAAATGCGGAGGGCTTGATACCGACTTGGTAATCATCTCCTTTCAAAGATCCTGGATGCGAATATTTACCACTCAAAAGTCCATCGTATATCTTTATCAACTGAGTAGTCAAGTCATGAGCTGGGTCTTTTATATCAGGAAATTCTTTGGATTTGAAGTACTCTTGATATTCTGGAACACTGTACAAAGCTTGAATAACTGAGTTCAAGTAACACGAGTTCCCTAAGTTCTTGAAACCTGTCAACCCTTTCCCGAACACAGGTTGTAACTTCTCACCGTTAGCACCATCAAGCTTGAAGTCCCAGTTCAAGTTCTGGTCGATATTTAATTCTACCAAACTCTTTTCGGTCTTGACGGTGGTTCTCAAGTCAATGCCAAACGTCAATAACTTTGCAGATAAGTTGGGTACCTTGATTTCGTCGTTACATTTGTAGCAGTAGGCATCACAGCTATCTTCTGATTCGGCAGAGAGGGAACCGAGCTTGATTGCGACTGGATGCTCTGCGGTTTCAAAATGCTTCAAGGCATGGGAATTGCCTTTCAAAGTAGATCCAAATTGTTCTCTTCCACAACCTAATGCACCACAGTGCAAACATATCCATAAGTTTTCCTTGAGTTCACATTGAGAGCAGTGAGTGAGGTCCAACTCAGAGGTAGGCTTGAATTGCTCCAAATCAAACGAGTGTTCGCAAGGAAGGATTTCTTGTTCCCACTGCTTGATTTCGTCGGCTCTATCTGAGGAGTTGTGCTTCAAGATGTCGTCCACGAGCTTTTGGAACGAGGGAGTCAATTCCGACAATGCGTACGATCTGTCTTCCTTTATGTTGTAGATGGAGATTTCCGTGGAGAACAAGTCGTCCTCGTTGACGTCTTTGACCTCGAGCTTGGCGAGCTTGGAATTGCGTTCGCCGTGCTCATTGTACAAGGCGTTGCGGTCACCCTCAGGCTTCAAGGTCTTGTTGATGTTCAAGTACAAGTAGTTGCCTGTTTTTTGGAAGTTCTGCAACGTGAAGTTGGTCGATGGCGTTCTCGCAAACGCCTGGTACGACCGGAGATCCACGTCCAACCCCAAGTCGTTGGACTCGGGGGTGTCGAAGCTGT
Organism: Suhomyces tanzawaensis NRRL Y-17324; assembly: GCF_001661415.1. Classification (NCBI taxonomy): domain Eukaryota; kingdom Fungi; phylum Ascomycota; class Pichiomycetes; order Serinales; family Debaryomycetaceae; genus Suhomyces; species Suhomyces tanzawaensis. The sequence continues at coordinate 975,361 of NW_017963641.1, forward strand.
ACATGCAGTCATCCTTGTATATCTTGGCCCGGGCAGGGACTGTTTGCGGGATGTCTGGGGGGATATCTAATGGCATTGGTGGCGTTGGTGTAAGGGCAAATGATTGTTAGCGCCTGAGGGCACGACCAAATGGTTTGGTCGCGGTGGTGCGAGCGGCAGTAAATGCTGGGGACGGCGCCAGCAAATGAAGTAGCTACTGGCACTGGGCACTCTAGTCTCGTAGTAACCGTAGCAGGAGCAGGCAGGAGGGATGTAGCCGTGCTGGTGTGGCCTTCAGATGTGGGTGGCAGTAGCTGCCTGCCTCACACTGCCCTGGTCATCATCTAGCACCAACTGCTGGTGGCTGCTGCGCCTGATGGCTGCGATATTTGTAGCGCACCAATTCCTGGTGCCAGTACGAGACACCGCAATGACCCCCCATAAGACGTGTGTATACTTTGCCAATTGGTCAGTGTACCAGCGGAAACACTTTGCAGTCGATATAGCAGTCAAGCATGTGACCCACCTCTTCTATGCGTTTGTTACCATCGATGTCGCCACGGGATCAGTCAAGCTAAGCGACGAATGGTGTGACAAACAGCTTCCCTTGGAATCGCCCAGCCAGCCAGGCTCACAAGTCACAGGCAGCTTGCAGCAGATCTTCCAGCTCAAGCAATTGAACCGTAACCTCAAGCTGGTGATGTCCATTGGCGGGTGGGGAACCGAGCACTTGTTCCAGGCAGTGGTGGCAGATCCCAACAAGCTCGACAGATTCGTGGACACAGCAGTGCAGTTTGTGGTGGAGTACGGCTTCGACGGCATCGATATCGACTGGGAGTACCCCAAATCTCGCCAGGAAAGTCTTATGCTACAGCAGCTTCTTCACAGAGTCCGCTTGCGCTTGGACACCGTTGCTTCCGACTTGATTTTGACGATAGCAGCGCCAGCAGGCAACGAGAACATTGACGTGCTTGATCTTGCCGGAATCGACCGCTACTTAAGTTTCTGGAACGTGATGTGCTATGACTACGCCGGGTCAGGCTGGTCCAGCAAAACGGGCTTCCATTCGAACTTGTTCGGCAATAATGGCGACAACGATTTATGCACCAGTGGGGTTATCAATCGGTACATCCAGGGCGGAGTCCCAGCAAGTAAGCTCGTGATGGGTATGCCAATGTATGGTCGGTCATTTAATGGCGTGATCAAAGGGGAAATTGGCCAGGCATTCTCTAAGGATGGCGGAGGTAACGACACTCTCGACTACAAGACCCTCCCTGTGGGGAAGGAGTACTTTGATTACAAAAAGGTGGCCGCATACTGCTACGACGAAAGTGCCAAAAAATGGGTTTCCTACGATAATCACCAGTCGGCACGTATAAAAGCCAAATATGCTGAGCTGAATGGATTGGGAGGAGGCATGTGGTGGGATTCTTGTGGCGAAAACGTCGATCCCGACAGATCGTTGATCATCAACTATGTTGACCAGGTTGGTGGATTTGACAAGTTGGAACAAGCCTCGAATCATCTAGATATTTACGCATCTAGTTCTTATCTAAAGGAATTGCTAAAGTAGAATTCTACCTTTCCAAACTTCACATGGAATATGCGTCTGGTTGCTTTGCAAAACATAAGTTTATTCATCGACATACAGCTCTATATATATACATACATTGTACGTTGAGCGTAAGAGTTGTACCGGGAGTAATCAGATAAAATCTGTATGCCTTTCGGGTGGAAATGAAATGATCATAAAATGGAATCCATTCTTGCAAATACGCTCAACACAGCTGCAATCAATTCTAATTGCAACTCGCTGGTCGAGCATTTTTCGACTTCATTGGTAACTTCTTGGCCCAAGTTTAAGCCTAAGCCCAAGGGAGATTGATGAGATGATCTGAACGGATAGTCACCGTAATCGTTGAGGATCTCGTCGGCTCTGGCAAATGCTTGATCTCGCTTCTCGTAGTTCAAAGATAATAACACGTTTTCCAACACGTTGGCAGCGTAGGCTCCGCTAACCAAAGCAATTGTTCTCAAGTACTTGAACGAAGTGTCCACCGGGAACTGGTCGTTGGCCTGTGCTTCCAAATCCACATTCCTGGTGGCTAACAAGCTGAGGACTCTATTCTTAATGTATTCCTTGGAGAGCTTGTCGGCGACTGGATGGGTGGCCATGTCGAACAAGAAGAAGTTTTTTCTTTCTGTTCTTAAGATTCCCTTGTCGACCAACCCCTTGGCCAAACGTTCTCTAACTTGTTTGAGCTGGTAGTTGATCTTCATGAGATTCCAGGTCTCACCACTCAACAAGTCAATCCAATTGGTGACTGAAAGGTGAGACTCGTCATTTTTCATAATCTTCAACGCCTCGTCCAACAACACTTCTCCCGTGGGCTCGGAGTCAATGACCTCTACCAAGCGGTCGCTCAACTCGAATCTTCTTCTGGCAGGGTCGTTGACCAACGAGATCTTGTTACGGAATGCCAATTCCAAGAGAATACATCCACGCAATGCATAGGAGATGTTGTCGTTCCAAAATGACAAGTAGCCCTCCTTATCCTTCAATCCAATCAACAACACCTCTTCCATCAACGTCAAGAGTGGGAGCTTCAACACGCTGCGATCCACGATATCCTTGGAATCGTAGCCGATCTTGTGGTCCACCCTATTTTCCTCTTCATCGAATGACCCTGACGTCCGCCCACTGCTGACATCTTTGGGGCCTCCACGGCGTCTTTGCAAGGTAGAAGACATGTTGTTCCACGATGCAGGCTATAACTGGTTACTGGTTTGTTTGTGGGTATGGCACGGTAATCCACGATTGATTGATCAGTGTGGTGGGAACAATTGGAGGGGCACACTACTCTGGTCGTCGTTGTCCTTATTGATTTCTGGACTCGCGCAGTTGACGGAAACTGGCCGCAATTGTTCTGGGGCAAGAAGTGCACTGAAGGGTGGAAAGCATGGTGGGGAGGATGGGGCAGAACTTGTCATTGGCGAGACTGCTCAGGTGTCATTAGCTTTTGTAGAGAGGGGCGATTCTTTAGGTGGTGAAGGTTCTCTGGGATGGCAATTGTCGTTGGGGTATGGACTGGCCCTCGGTGTAGCCAGCCAGCTCTAGCGAGAACTCCCGCTATGCAGTGCCATTCCCAACCCCTCTGGCGGTAAATCCGGGCCTACCTTCCCTAAAATGGTGGTGGGCCCGCACCACCTCCCCCCTAGGCAACCCGCAGCCTGTCAGTCCGTGGCTGCTGCTGCAGGTTACACGAGAACGCTACCTGCAGTACACCAAACACACCAATAGGCCAACCACCACCAGCCATTCTTACCCTCCCAACGTCGTCAGACTCGCTAGACCACATCCGACATTACGCAGCTCAGTCCTCCATCATCCCACGATGTCGTCGCCGACAGCACGGCACGTTAGCCATGCCAACAACTCCGAGGACGAAGACGGAGGTGGCAACCTTCCCGACTTCGTGTCATTTCCCACCATTCCTGACCCAGAACAGGAGAACACAAAGACCCTAACCCGGATCTTCACCAAGACATTGCGCAAAGTCACCACCAATGCCTCCCATTTGGTGCTGAATTACACATACACCTCGCCTCGTTCTACCACCCCTGCGCTTGAGCTGAGGGAAGAAGATGATGAAAATGACAGAATTGACGAAACACCGGTTAACATTCCCAGCTTGTTGGTTAGTGGAACCACTCCAAAGGAACAGCCTGCTCCAATTGTGTCGCAAAATTTAACCAGAGTACCTTCACCCCTGGACAAGGAAGACATCAAGGGCACAGTAAACCTTGTGACCGCACCAGGCGCCAGTCTAGCATCGCCCCAAATGACCCCAATATCCAACATTACTGATCCGTTGGGTCTGCAAAAGCTCGAGGACAACTTCAAAAATCGCGTACCCAAGAGGTCAGTCACAGAAGACTTGAATACCCCCAGGGTCACTTCAGACAACAAATCGTTGCGTTTATCTACCATTCACTTCCCAAACCTCATTGCAAACTCCGGAAGTAGCAGTGTAACCAGTTCTATTATCAATGTGAATGCACTCGCAAATACGGTAGATATTCCCAGCGATTTGCCTGGCCAGAAGAAGCAAATGGTGAAAAATAAACCCGTCTCTGTATCTTCAGCAAAAGACAGAACATTACTGAGTAAAATTTCTTCCATCTTTAATAATCTTCCAAATGATATCGAGCTTTCGGACGATTCTGGATCGGACGCGGAAACGATTGGCAACACGCCTAACTCAAACTCTTCACCCAGCCACAGTCATGGGCTTATACAAGACCGGCCCCCAGAACTGAAACGCTCAGGATCGACGAATCATCATCCCAGCTGTTATGATATTTCATTGTACAGTCAATCCACAGCAAAATCATCCCCAGTGAAAGCAGAGTTGAAGCGGTCATACACAAACAATAATCTTGGAGACTCGCCAACCCTCTCTACTATCTACGCATTGAGGAGCAAGGACCAACATGGTACTATGAAGAAGAAAAACTCGTCAAACTTGTCTACAGTAATATTTGACAATGCTAAATCCATTTTAAACAACAACTTGACCACATCTGGAGCAATTGAGAGTACGAAAAAGACAAAGCGTCCAAAGAGATCATCCGAGAATCCTCTCAAGAGTGGAGGTATTCCTCGTAAATATTGGATGAATAATTCCTTCGTGGCCGATTGTCTTAATTGTTTTAAACCTTTCACAGCTTTCCGTAGAAAGCATCATTGCAGATTCTGCGGCCAAATTTTTTGTGCAGATTGTACTTTATTCATATCGTACAATCAGCATAAAGAAGAAAGGAAGAATAATGGTGACATACACAATACGAAAAGGCTGTATCATGACAAATTAAGAGTTTGTAAACCCTGTTACAGTGATGTTATCGTCTACCTCAGTGATGACTCTTCCAGCTCTGAATCAGATAATGAGCCCAATCTAGTTGACGAACATGCTTCAAACCCAGAAAATCTTATGGTCAATCATCCAATCACTAGGATACGATCTATGTCCATTAATTCACGCCGTGATAGTTTGCTCAATGAACAAGGATCGCTGGAAAGAACTTCTATCGAAGTCAGTAATGGATCTCCATCGCATCGGAATTCAATCTCCACGGGGAACACCACAACAAGTACTCCTGTCAGGTTTACTCAAGAAAATATCAAGATATACCCAAGAAAAGCACCACAGATGGCGATTCCAACAACTAGAACGGGGGAGGCGGTGGAGATCCCTGCAGCCAAGAGTTCATACATTAATCATACATCAACTTGGATGAATGCTTCGAAGCAAAATAGCGCATCGAACCTAAGCACCAGTCACCATGCCTCAGAAGCTCTTCCAAATAAGAGCTGGTTCAAGAGTTATGCTCAGCTCAGAACTGCATCTCCTGACTTACTGAGGACTAACAGTTACGACAATGTCAATAATTTGTACAATAACATAATAGGAAGAAAAGTTTCCAACAACAAGCTACGAATCAAGTCTGGAAGTAAATCCAAAGATGATAAGGAAGCTATTGATCCCAACAGTGACAATGATGATGCAGATACTGAAGAATCGAATGACGAAAACGAAAGTGAAATTGAGGATGAACAAGTGATGTCCTTATACACGTCCTTGAATCATAATGGATACAGTAATGGGCAATTATCACCAAAACCTTCTAATGTTAATACCAGTTTAGTTATGCCTACTTTGGGAGAGTTTCCCAACATGGTTAGTGATAAGATCTTTCCAGAATCATACAACTTCAATTCGTCGGTAGAATCACTGTCATTAACTGTTGCAAATTCGACAAATGGATATAGCGGATCAGGTTCTTTCACTAAAATATTTCAAGGATCCAAGAACTCAGTTCAACCACCTATTAATCATCCCATTCTCTTCGAAGAATTTCCGAAATCAGAGAGTTTAAGGTCAAGGGAAAGAGCAAATGCTTCCTTGGAGAGAATGAGGTCAAGAAGAAAAGTCAAATCCAATAGAAACCTCCTGATTTTGACTCAAAATCGTTTACCAAGTTTCGATAATTACAAGTTGAATCAAGTGAAACTTTCACCAAATTTAACACCAACCTCACCAAAAGTTAGTCTTGTGAACCTTGACACTTCAAAATCTAAAAGTTCAACACTCACAATGCCTACTGACACGGAATCGCATGTGGTACAGCCCGTTTATTCAATCGAATCGGCGTCTGGTAGTAATGATTCATCCTCGCCGATCTCAAAATCAAACCTCCATTCTCCTCGTTCTGAATTATCGCCTACCCCAAAGCTTGGGAATAGACTTGCATTATCGCCCAACAGTACAACCATCCATGATTATGAGGGTACTAACGATGATGACTCTCATCTTGAAGATCACTACTCTATCAACCCCTTCCAAGTTTCCGATCAATCTTCGCCTAGTGGAACGAGATACATCGATGTATTACCCTTCAACAAATCTGTTGATCAAGTTTACCAAGAGGTTTTGGATTTTATTCTAAAACAAAGTCTTGAAGATTGCGATATAAAAGAAACTCAGGATGAATGGATGGTACAATTAAAGAAGGTGTTGAACTATGTCAATATGATCAAATTAACAGATACTTTGGATGTGAAACAGTATGTTAAGATTAAAAAGATCCTCGGGGGTAAAATCGAAGAAACTAATGTAATGGGAGGTTTATTCATTACGAAGAATATCGATTCAAAGAAAATGTCTTTCTCAATTAAGAATCCCAGAATTGCCTTACTTATGTTCCCAATCGAATATTTGAAGCAGAAAGAGCAGTTCATCAGTTTGAGAATTATCCACTCCCAACAATCTGTGTATATTACCAACTTGGTATCCAAACTCATATCAATGAAGCCAGACATAATTATCATCGGGGATTCAATCTGTGGTTTAGCTATGAACTTGTTGGAAGAGGCTGGAATTACTATTATATCCAATGCTAAGCCTCAGATTATTGAAAGAATCTCAAGATATACCAATTCCAACATCTTCCAATCAGTCAACGATTTGTTTTTCAAGAAGGGTCAATTGGGTCAGTGCAAAAAATTTGAGGTGAAGAGATATATTTACAATAACCACATAAAGACTTACTGTTTCTTCATTGGCAACGAAATCGAAACCGGCTTTACTATCACCTTGAGGGGTGGAAATGAAGATACTCTTACAAGTGTAAAGTATTCAACGGAAACCTTATTGCCTGGAATTTTGAATAGCAAATTTGAAAAGAGTTTATTGAGGAATCATCTAGTTACTTTCGACAATGATAAGATAGATGAGCCTAATGAGCAAGTGAAAGAGTATAACGAAAAAATCAGAGAGATTGAGATTGACAGGGAAAAGAGTAATAATGAACTTAATAAAAAACAGAATATTGCTGAACTTTCTAATGAGGACATTCTCGCGCAACAACTGGAAGTCAACTCTGATCTTGAAGACAACAAGACAAACGAAGATCCTGAAATGGACTCTTGTGTGCCAAGTACTGAAATTGCAGCTGGCACCAAATTGTTTTTCCACTACATGACATTGTTCAATCAAAGGAAAATAAGCTTGTCGCCTGCTACAAAGTTTCCTCTTCCAACTCCTTTGGTTAATGTGATAGATTCATATTACAAGTATCATAAGTACTTTGGAAAAAATAAGTCAATCCAAAATTGCAATGATTATGAGAAGCTAGACCATACGTGGACAGAAGAGTTATGTGTTAACATTGACGTGAATAAACTTCCTAATGAAGGAGATGATATGATCAGAATCTTGAAATCTATTAGTTCATCACACCTCAATACCCTACTCAATGATTATCAAGCACGGTTAAGACTATGGATTAATTGTATTGGAATTTCATCTTATCAGCTATATCCTATTTTCCATAAGAACATACATGTTTTACAATCGTCAGTCTCCATCAAGTACTCAACTCCATGTTCTGGTCCTAACATTATGATTATCGATTATTACACTGACAATGACAAATGTTTAGGGTTATTTTTGGACCAGATATTCCAAGACTTCGATAAAGTTTGTAAGGAATGCGGGGAGATCATGTTGAACCATTACAAAACGTATGTTCATGAAAATGGGAAATTAGATTTAATTTTGGAGAAGATTGAGAAACGAGATGACCCTGAGGAAGAACGCTTCCGTGATGTTCAGAAGAATCAAAGAATTATGTGGAGCTATTGCAAAGAATGCGATCAATCGACTCCAATTACTAAAATGAACGACGAAACATATTATCTCTCCATTGGTAAGTTCTTGGAATTGTGCTTCTATGGTCAAGATATAATTCTTCAAGAAGGAAGCTGCAAACATGACTTTTTCAGGAACCACATAAGATATTTCGGCTACAATGACCTTATTGTTAGACTTGAATATACCAAGATTGATAATTACGAAGTTATTGTGCCTCGTAAACAATTGGAGTTCATCCCTGAAATTGATATGAATTTAAAAGTCGAGTCATTCACCGGTATTCAGAATAAGTCTGAGAAGTTTTTCAGTAGTATTTCCAAACGATTAAATCGTGTAAAGTTGGACACATTTGACAAAGTTGAAGATGGGCTTCAAAAGATTGAGGAGTTAAAAAGCAAGTTGAGTAATCAAATTGAAATGATCAAAAATAAAACATTAGAAATCTATAATTCAACTGCACCCACTGATTATTTAAGTCTAAATTTTGTGTTGAGAGAATTACAAGAATTGGGTGTCAGTTGGGATAATGAATTCAACGAGTTTGAGAAGAATTTCTTGCCATCTGAAAATGAAATCAACAAAATTACTCAATTTCATTTGAGAAACTTCTTGATGGATAAGAACGAAAAAGCAGAAAGGTCAATTGAGAATGAGAATGAGAATGAAAATGAGAGTTTTGATGAAATAAACGAATCCAAATCCAAACCTTCTACTTGTGAGGAGCAAGATAATTCTAAGTCAGACAAAAGAAGCGAAAAGATAATGAACGACAAGAATTCAGATGATCAATCTGTCAACAATCAAATAGAGACCAAGGCTGTGGATGAAGAAACCGCCAAGAAAGATGATGACCTGGCCAGCGAGTCAGCACCATCAACTCCCACCAAACTAAGAGTCATTAAACCTCCAATGTCGTCCTTGAACCACGAGAAGACAAAAGAAATTGGTAAGATGATTCCCTCTTCCCTTTATCTGCATTCAATTATTGAGCGTATCAGCAAGATTGAACAACTCTTGGAAAATGAACGTAATGGAAATCAAATGAGAAAGGAAGACATTAAAAGGTTACCTCCACCTGCTCCACTCAGACACCTAACTCGAAAAGATTCGCTGTCATCCTTAGACAGTATTGATGGAAATGGACAGCCTACCAATAAGGTGTATCAATTGGCAAATCTTTTTGATAAAATGAATATCGATAGAATCTCCTTGGAATTTAAGAGACAAAGAGAACAGGAATTGAAGAAAAAATCTCATAAATTCAAAGCTTTGCCAATTGTGGAAAGTAAACCAATAGTCGAGATTTATGATAAGATTGAAGATGTTGTCGATGTCAATGATGAAGAGAAACGAGGCATAAGAACTCAACCTCAGAAAACATCTGGCCCAACAGACCCCAAAGCTGGTAATGCTAGTATTGGTGGCCCAACCGGGGGCTCTAACCGTGCTTCAATTGCTAGTACTGGGCCCTTGTCAAGCAAGAATCTCGATATTCCTCAACCTGAGAAAATGACTCTATTAAAGTCACTAACAAATTTCTGGGCAGATCGTTCTGCAACATTGTGGGATCCCCTTGATTATCCGTTGGAATCCCATGAGCATACATTTGCTGATTCTGATGTGATTGTTAGGGATGATGAACCAAGTTCGTTAGTTGCATTCTGCTTATCATCGAATGATTACAAACAGAAACTCGATTCCATGGGTAAGGAAACTGACTTGTCTGGAGGATTTGACTTGGAGAACAATGAAATCAATAATAAAAAGATCAATAATTTCATTAAGATTGAAAAGAAGTTCAAGAAGAAAGACAACAACGAACCAACAACACTCGAAAAGATCATGATGAAAAACAAGTCTAATCACTTGAAGTATCAATTCGTTGATGGCAATACAAGTTTATCATGCAAGATCTTTTACAGTGAACAATTTGAAGCCTTTAGAAGAGCATGTGGTAATAACGACAACTTTATTCAAAGTCTTAGTAGATGCATTAAGTGGAACTCCAACGGTGGAAAGAGTGGTTCGAACTTTCTTAAAACATTGGATGATCGTTATATCGTCAAAGAACTATCCAAATCCGAACTTGAATCCTTCGTCTCCATAGCACCATTTTACTTCAAGTACATCTCACAGTCAATGTTCAACACGTTGAGTACTGCTATTGCAAAGATTTTTGGTTTCTATCAGATTCAAATTAAGAACACCATTACCGGTAAGACATACAAGATGGACTTCTTGATTATGGAGAACTTGTTCTACAATCACAAGACTACCAGAATCTTTGATTTGAAGGGATCCATGAGAAACAGACATGTCAAACAAACAGGGAAAGAAAACGAAGTCTTGTTGGATGAGAATATGATTGAGTATATCTACGAATCACCTGTTTTTGTTAAGGAACAGCTGAAAAAGCTTTTGCGTGGTTCGTTATTCAATGATACCAGTTTCTTACTGGCCATGGATGTTATGGACTACTCTCTTGTGATTGGGATCGATAACAACACCAAAAAATTGTATATCGGTATCATTGACTGGTTGCGTACGTTTACCTGGGACAAGAAAGTCGAAAACTGGGTCAAAGGAAATAATTTGATCGGAGGAAACAAAAAGGGTAAGGATCCTACCATTGTGACACCAAAGCAATACAGAGCCCGTTTCAGAGAAGCGATGGAAAGATATATCTTAGAAGTACCAGATATTTGGTACGAAGGATCAAAGTTGGCGTGATTACTTCCAAAAAAAACTGCAAGGTATAGGTAGATAATGTAAAATAGTTAAGATTATGACGCTAGTAACAGCTGTACTGGATTTCTTCTCGAATACTTCTTGCAAGCCATTTGTACGACCTGAGCATTGGCGGCCTCAATACTTCATGGACAGTCCCTTTAAGCTATCTTTAATTTTTGACTGTTTGTATTTGCAAAGTTGGATTACTAATTATACATACCAGTACTAGACAAATCTTTGGAGGGACGTATGTTAAGAGCGAACGTATCCCATCATAATTGCAGTCCTGGTCCAAACCCCGTTTGATATTATTGAGCAGAATACCGCCCGTGTGAATCTGATCTGCTTATTGAGTTCGGACTTTAGAATCTAGTCTAATTTAAAAATGTCACTGTGGTGTCATCAATTTGAACTGTTGATTCACACGTAAATCTTTGGTCACAGATCTCCCCTGAAGTTCCACTGTTCACGCAATAAGCGTTTGTGGTGGAACACTCCAATCGGCTTGGAATAGCTATAATCGATTATGTTCAAGGAAGCCTGAATCCCTAGCATTCGCGAAAAATAACTAGTCCATGACTATCTGCTCTCTTGGCTTAATTTTGAAAGGAACATCTCGCAGCAGCCGATACGAAATTGCACATCCTGGGCTTAACTGCGAAGTATCAATTCCGTCTCTATTATCATTTAAATGTCGCACCTTTGCTAAATGGATGTGTCTCTTTTGGTAGGTTGTTAACTCCAGCTTGGCACAAAGCAGCATTCCTTCCACCTACAAAGTTGATTCCGGTATTTAAACACTACATCTCAATCGTTTACATAGTTTTACAACTTGTAATTATTTATACCTATTTATCTACTTATTTTGATATATAATTTCTGTGAACTCTACTCAGTTCAACTAGGATATATTCTAACGACATAAAAGCATGCACTTGTAGATAAATAAACACAGTCCTACTTTAATACACAAAATAGCGTATTTGTGAGGTACTAAAAATTACCGAAGGTTGGAATACAAGGGTGATTGCAAAAAATTAGGAATATTAAAGAAAGTAATACTAGTATCGATTCTGACAATGTAAAGATACCGCCAATGTAAGTTTGATCCTCTGAGCATGATAAAGCAAGAATACGAGTCTCTTCTGAAAGCTACTAATGAGGCTTCTTCTCGAGACATATTTGACAATTTACAGAATGTTGGACACAATTTTTGATTTGCTCCACAGGAATTTTTGAGGCAACTCTGATACGTTCGGAGAAACCTTCCCCTGGCGAAAGCTTTTCTCTTTTAAGATGGCTTTTCACTAAGTGCCAAAATTCTTCAGTAGGGTTAAGTTCCGAAGAGTTTGGGGGTAAGTAGAGAAATCGGTATCCACATCCCTGGATCATCCGCATTACACTTTGGCTTTTAAAAATACTTGCATTGTCCATAACTAAGTAACAATTAAGACTTGGAATTGCTTCAAGCTCGTTCATAACATCCAAAATGAACAGGATTGAGTGTCTGGTGACGGTGTCTTTTGCAACTTGGCTTCTATCATTTCCAATTTTTAGTTTCTTGTCTTGATGTACGGATTTTGGTTTTGTTAAACTTAATTGAATAATACCAACTGTAGAGATTGCTCCAAGAATTTTACGGAACGTGTAGTCGGGGTTTTAACTACAGATTTATTTTCTTTAGGAGCCCATGCTCCAAAAAGCTTTATATTAATATGGAAGACTGCTTCGTCAAAAATTACGCAATTTTCCATAAAGTTAACTTCATTTTCCTGAATTTGTTTAACAAATTCGAATCTCTGTTCAGTTTTATCAGAAGTCCTCTCAGGACGAACAAACTTGAATGTGAGAGCACATTCCTCTTTTGCGAACCGATGAAGTGTAGATTTACTAACTTGCATTTTATCAAATTGCTTCTGCAAGCTTTCCATCATGTCATCCAAACGAATGTTGGGATCATTATCCACCAAGTCAAGAAGGAATTCTTTCTGTGCTTCTCCTAATGTAGCGTACTTAGTTCTACCTCTCTTCTGCGCAACTGGTATCTCCTCTGAAGCCATTTCTTTGTATTGTTTTACCCATCTCTGAGCTACTTTTGTAGAAATACCAACTTCTCGAGCTACCGCAGAAACACTTGCGCCGATTCTTTCAGTCCATACATCAAAAAAATGCTCCCTTTCCTTATCAGAGTAGATTCGATAAGGTTTAATAGAATCTTCAGAGGCTTTCTTCTGTACTAGTTTACTCAGAATAGGTTGGGTTTCAGGTCCAGAGAAGTAAAGTTTGAGAGTATCCATAGTGTACAAGGGTATTAAGTAATTTTGGCTTTACAAATCCTCTACTGGTTTGTTAATACCTGTATCCTTGTTATCATGCGTTGGCTGCCCATTTCCTTCTACATGCAGATTATCACTGGTTTTGCAAGCAGTACTACTCACTGTCAAGTAATAGAAGAGTAGTGAGTGTTCAGATTAATACTATTAATCCCTCAATCCCTTTTATACTCCAATCTCACGTGTTTTATCAGTTCTTGTGACAAAATGTAATTAGATATTTGACAACTTTCTGGCATCAGGAAACTTCAACACCGATATCATATGTAAGAAGTTATCGATGAGTATCCCAAAGGTTCAAACGATTATTATGTAGACCTTTGGAATTAAAAGAATCGACTTTGAGGAAACTCTTTCCAAATAATGGATCACAGAGAAACAGTTTCTCATGGAACCAGTGTTCAGAACGGATAAATTGGGGGAAATAGCCGAACGATAAGTCAATTACGAATTACTTTGTCTCCCAACCAAGCTAATAAATTGGGTGCAACCCAGATATCCACTTAATGGAGGTGCGACATTTGCTTAAATCCTACATTAGTGGTCGCTTGCCAAAATTAATTAACGGTGTAAAGCCGCGTTGTTCCTGGTAATTTCATAGGCTTGCATCAGTTTGAGCCACAATTATTCTACCATTATGACTGCAAAATGTATAAAAAGGCTAAAGCTTACCTTGGAAGAAGATTCCTCACCATAATAAAATGGCAGAGAGCAAAGAATCCAATTACAAGCTTTCCGCAGTCCAAACTGGTTCGCTGGTGGGCCAGAAAGCGGTGGATGTCAAATATGCTGATGTGGCTATCCAGTTCATGCAGGAGCATGATGCAGAGACACCATTGATAAGCCCAGAACAAGAAAGAAAGCTTAATCGCAAGCTCTTGTGGAGAGTGCTTGGCCTCACGTTTTTGATCAATTTGATCATGTACATGGACAAAGCCACCCTCTCCTACAGTTCGATTTCGGGGTTTTGGGAGGCTACTGGGTTGAACCAGAACAAATACAACAATGTGAACACCGTTTTCTACGTGGGGTTCATAGTGGGGCAAGTTCCTGGAACCTACTTGATCCAAAGATTACCTCTCAGTAAGTTGATTGCAGCAATCTGTTTCTTTTGGTCGCTTGTCATATTTTTGCATTGTGCTGCATTCAATTATGCTGGAGTTATTGTGTTGCGGTTCTTCTTGGGATTCTTTGAGGCAGCGTCCATTCCAATTCTCACTACCACCAATGGGATGTTCTTAAGTTTGCATGTTAGAGAATCTACCCAACCAATATTTTATGCTTCTTGCATGGCGTCGCCAATACCCATTGGTTTCATCAGCTATGGTGTTTTGTACTCAAAGGCATCCATCGGAGACTGGCGAGTATTGAATATCATTATCGGCGGTTTAACCTTCTTCTTATCAATTTTCGTCTATTTCTACTACCCCAATAATCCCATTGAGGCCAACTTTTTGAGCACCGAGGAAAAGGTGTGGACTATCAGAAAAGTGCATGGAACCACACATGCCTCGATTGAACAAAAACATTTCAAGAGAGAACATGCCATCGAAGCGTTCAAGGATCCCATTTCCTACTTAATTTGTGGTTTCTTCCTTTTGCAGCAATTGGCAAACAACTTGACTTACCAGCAGAATTTGTTATACGAGGAAATGGGTGGCCTTAATAATTTGAACTCTACTTTGGTTTCTGTTGCAGGAGCAGGTTTTGCGGTTGTTTGGTCCGTTACAGCTTGTATTTTCATGGTGTTCTTCCCGAACAAGACCTGTTTCACAATTATTTGGACTACGATCCCCGCATTGGTCGGGTCCATAGCAGCAGTTGCTCTCCCGTTGAGTAACTCCATTGGAGAGCTTGCGGCAATCACTTTGGCCTCGCTGTCTTTTGGCGTAGGTTGGATCTGTGCTTTTGGACTCGCCCAGACCACTGCTGGGTCATCTTACACAAAGAGACTCGTCAGGAACGCTATGGTGTTAGCTGCCTATTCCATCTCCAACATCATTTCACCACAGATCTGGCAGTCCAGAAACGCACCTAAGTATGTCCCTGCTTGGATAGTTCAAATTGTGTTGAGTTTCACAATTGCACCAGCCTTGATCGGGGTAGTGTGGTACATTTTGAGTGTAAGAAACAGAGTTAGGTCAGCTGAGCTCAACGAAAGAGAAAAGACTGGCTTAATTAAGGATGACGAAGGTAACGAGATTGAGGTAGACATTGCCACGCTTGATCTTACTGATCTTGAGGACAAGACGTTCATTTATCCATTATGATTTTATAGATACTAGGAAATAAAAGCTAATATGATATCTGGAACTGCGTTATTGTGTCATTTTGTAGTTTTTGCAAAAATCATGCCAAAAATCAAAGTAATGTTGAGCTAAGTATTGACAAAGTTGCAAGAACACGAGCACCCCATTTCAAAAAGGGCTTCTATGGAGAACAACTACGTTGATCTCCGAGCACAGGCAAGCCCCCCTTTCTAAATTGAGCTACGTTTATAAAGGAAACGATACTGATTCTACTTGATGCTGAGACTGCAATTGGTTTCTGCCTCTACTGTTGAGGGTAAACGCACAGTTGACATTGAATATTATGAATAAAAATGAGTGCTTGTAGAAACACAAAACTGGACTAGAATTGAAGCCTCACCAATCAGGGTTTACACCTCATTTTGGCTCCTATTTCTCGTAAATTTCAACAGTTTTCGCTAAGCCAGTCAACATCGAAAAATAAGACGTGATTAAATAATCTCTGATAAATTTCTTGGCCGTGTCAACAATCCGAGAATACCTTCATCGTCGCTATTCAGTACGGGCCAGTTTTGTAGGTGTGCCGTGACATGCTCCACCGGATGTATTGTTCGCAAATTCTCTAATGGCGTATCTTTCTTCGTGACACCCAGATTGCTAGACGAAAGAAACACGCCAGCTGCAGACGCCATGCAAGCTGCGGCTCGTATGGTCTGCTTGAGCTGTCAGACAGTATGCACCAAATCCATGCTCTCGAGACGCGCATTATCTTCAGCCCACAAGATGAGCTTATCACTCGCGCCTTACTCCTAAGTCTGGTCATGTGGCCAAACTGACCGCGACAAGCCCTCACAATAGGGTGTTGCCAGATTGTCTCACACAATAGGAGTAAATAATTTCCATATGTGAAGATCGCGTGAGGTGGACAGATGTCAAGGTAACGACGCCAGCGGGGAATCAGACAGACGTTGGAGTGGCGGGTCAAGTGCGAATCAGTGTCGGACAGATTATTCCCTAATTGGTGGACATGCATACATCCTGCGCCAGCGTGGTGGTGGGAGCGACCCAGCGAAACATTCATATTGGCACAATTACCACCGGTGCAATGCGCGTGTGTCACCCTCCAGCCCAGCTTGTATTCCTCGAATACTCGTGATACCAAAGCCCGCACGGTGGTAGTAGTGTTAGTTCTCTATCCCAGGCCCTGGTCCAGATCCGCGCCGCGTCAGATCACGCATGCCCCACACCAGCACGCCCTGCGCCGCATGAGAGGGCTCCGCAGCGCGGAATGCCTCCTAGACTGTCGCCCATGCATGCCAACAGACATGGCCCACAAGGCTCTAGAACCGCACTGCCCACCGGTCTCCAGTCACCACCAGCACTGGACCCGTTGGCCCGCATCTCCAACCAAACCGCGACCCTGCTACAAGCCAGCAAGGCTGAACCGATCGCGTCGTCTCTCGCGCCGCACAACCCCTTTTCGTATATGTTCGCCTATCAATCTATCCCCGATAAGGTGTGGTGTCAGATGCACATACGCCCTCCACCGGCCCCCGACACGCAGCAGGCAGTATCGCTAGCGGCCCCGCACGTGAAATGCCCCTATGTCGCACGGCCTGCCTGCTACACCGCCCAGTCTCCGCCCCAGTGCTGGCTGTTTTCACTCCCTAGTGTCGCACTGGTGGTGCAAATTTAATAATAGCCATTTCCGTTTGCTTTTGATCCAACACTTTTCTGATTCCACCCAGCCTAACCTGCTTAACCTGCTTAACCTGCTTGATCCCTGTTTGATCCCTGCTTGCCTGTTCCCCCTCGTTAGCGCCCTCTCCCATCCGTTTGCTACGCGTGCGATCTACTCTGCTTAGAGCACTACATGTACCGCCCTGGCTGCCTGTCCTAGTCCCATCCCCTACATCATGGTCCGTGCTGGCTTCAACACACTCTCGCTCGTGCTCATCTTGGTGGCGTTTGTGTTCCTCCTCCTTGCCACCATCTCCACTCCCGTGGTCCAGTCGTTCTCGTTGGCCTCCACCGACACCCATAAGTACGGCATCTTTGGCTACTGCTTCTCGTCGCGAAACTCATGCCTCAAGGCCAGCTACCCCTACTCGCTCGACGATGCCCATGACTCCACCTCCAACTGGTTGTTGCTGTCGTCCTCAAGGGAGACCCTTGCCAAGGTGTTCATTGTGGCGCCCATCGCGCTTGGGCTCAACTTCTTCACGCTTGCCGTGATTGTGGCCACCCACTTCAACTCCAAGGCCATTGCGTTGTTTGCCATTGTGTTGAACATCATCTCGTTTATCGCCACCACCATCGTGGCCATCATCGTGGTGTTGGTGTTCTACCCCAACCTTAACTGGACCGGCTGGATTCTCATTGGTGCCGCTGCTGCCAACCTCATCTCCTTGGTGTCGTTGTTCCTCTCGTTGACCTTCAACAGCGACTCCAACGACGACATCCACAGCAACGAGAGCATCGACAGATACGTCACAGGTGCCGACTCGGAAAAGCAAGGATTCTCCTCCAACTTCGCTGGCCCTGCTTCAATCAGCAACATCCCTCCCCCCAATCCTACCAACTACGACACCTCCAGCTCCTACAGCAAGGACTTTGAATCGAAGGCTTCCAACCCTTACAACAGATCCCAGACCACAAATTTCCAGGTGACTCCCCACCAGCAAAGAGCCGCCTATGGAACCAACCCTCCTCCACAGCCCCAGGGGTTCAAGCTGTACGACAAGGCTACCCACAGCAGCAATTCCTCGGTCTACAACGACGCCATCCAGACTGCAAATGACTTCACTCACCCAGGTAACCAGTATCCTCCATCGACCTCTTCGTACTACGATAAAAACTCCATCAGGTCGCCTATCGATCCAAATGTCAACATTGTGGATACTCTTCACAATCCAATTCTGGTCAAGAGAGACGTGGCTCCCAACTTGGTAGCCAGCTCCGCTGGTGTTCAACAGCCATCCAACTTATCTTACCCACGCAATCATGTTAGAGATAGTGGTGTCGAACCCGTGTATCCAATGAATCACTCCAGTGTTTTCGAACACCATCCAGAAGTTGAGGGTCATAAACCATTTACTGAAATGGATGACTTTGAATTGGAAGATTATGGTGATGATGAAAGAGTTCCTCTTAACAATTGCCACAATGGTCAACAAGTGGGCACTAGTGGTAACGAATCTGATGCGGACTCAGATTTCACCTCTGTTTCTCAAAGAGCGCCTAATCCAAGCTACGGGGCCCAGCAAGGTTACTACCCAGTTGCTCAAGCCCCACACTCTCAACAATTCCAACAGAATCAACAATTCCATCAACAGCCATCCCAACAATACTACAAACCAGTCCAACAAAATACTGCTTACGGTGGATTCCAGCCACAACCACAAATCAACCAACCTGCAAGACAATCTGTTTCAGACAATGCCTTGGCTAATAATCCAGATTTTAACGTCGGTGGCCCTCGCCCTGCGAAGCGTAGAGTTCAGCAAGGATTTGTTCCTGTGGCCAACAGGTATAACAAATCTGCTGCTTCTTCTTCCATGATGGGTAGAGGTGGTGCCAGAAGTGGACCTTATGGCGTGATCTAAATGACTGGTGACTTTATAGAATTTCAGGTGGTTCAATGTCTTGGTAACGTTTACTTCTTTTTGTTATTTTTCGATGTCCATTTTAAGGTAGTATTTCTGTCTGGTTACGATTCTACTAAGACTATATAGTTACATATTGTAAATTGAATCAGCAGGCCTGCCTGATCATGTAGTTATACAGCCACTATTAAGTGTACCATATGAAAAGTTCACCTCAACACTATAACAAGTCTATCTCGGATCCATGCTCTTGTATTTCCTCTTGTGGCTTTTCTAGAGAAGGTCGAGATTCAGCCGGTGCTGGTTTCTCTATTACCTTAGTAGTCCCATGAGGCTTCACCAATACTAAGATGAATAATGCAAATACCACTAAACACAACAAAAATATGATTTTACATTTTGTGGTTCTCTTTTGGTACCCTTGAGCTTTCACTAACTCTTTATCCGATTGCTTTAAATCTTGGACTGTGTTTTGTAAGTTGTAGTCAATTCTATCCAATAAGGTACCCTGGTCGATGATTAATGACTCCATTTCCTTGAAGATTGTCGAAATCTCTAAAATTCCCATAGCTAAGTTTGAGATTTCCTTTTCCCTCTGTCTTAGCAAATTGGAATCTGAAGAAACTTGGGTTTGTTGCAATACTTGTTTAGAATAATCTTCGATTTGTGAAGTCTTCCCTTCCTCTTCTTCGAGCAAAGTTGTGTCGATAGTGGATGAGTTCCCGAGTAAGGTATCCATTTCATCCTCATCATCCCTGAGAAACTTGATGTAATTATTTTGTAAATTCCTGAATATTAGAGAATTATCCTGAATTTTCGTTGCATAATTCTTCTTAAAACTGCTCAAGATCTCGAGATCATTCTCAGTATAATCCAACTTCAACTTTTGGTGATTCTTTCCTAGATATTCATACTTTTTGATGAGTACGTAGCATTGCTCGAATGTCTTCAATATATTGTAATTCAAGTCTTCGATTCTTCTTTCTAACTCCTTCTTATCTGATTTGCTTACTATAATAAGCTTCTTATACATGGAGTTCAATTCGTTCACTTGCTGTTTGATGGACGACAAGTGTGAGTCAAGTTCTCCAGCAATATCAAAGAGTGAAGGGATCACTGGTTTCATTTCAATTGAGCCATCTGGGCCTACTTGGTCTTTATATCTGGCGGGCCTCCTCCTTGACTCCATCAATGTTTCTTCTTCCTCGACCAAACTGTCGAATCTAGTTTCTGCCGTAAGCCTATCATTCCTGGGCACGGTCCTTCGATAAGATAGGAATAGGTTCGTTCTGTCTCTAAACATCTTACTGGGTATAGGAGTAACACGTAGGTGATTTCTGTGTCATTAAAGTCCATCATGTGACTTCCGATCACGCGACCTAATATTGCTTACAGGGTTGGATTGTGTTGGAACGTACGTCCTAAGCGACATTATGGCGCGACATCATAATTCTAACGACATTATGAGAAACGCGACATTGATGAAATACGACATAAAATTCCGCTNTAGCAAAGTTGAAAATAAGACGAGCTTACATCATGATGTTAACAGGACAACAACCATTGTCATTCATACGGCAAAAGCTTAAGATGAAACANGCCAAGACAGAATGAACGAATCCAGCTGGGCAATTACCAAAAAGAACGAAAGTAATCGCTCAACTGAAAACAGAGACGGAAAGAACGGGTGAAAATACTCCCGTACGGATCCGATCAAAGAGATTAAAATTAGTATAAATTAAGCAGTAAATCCCAGAGATTAATGGGTGTGCCGAATAGTATTAGATTGTGTGTTACAATATTATTAAATAAATATTTACATATAATAGTCTTCTTCTCAAAGAGCAAAAGTACACCTGCACACAGAATCTAAATTCTAACAGATTGCAACCACCACTACAATGTACTATCGTGAATCCAAACGTGTATAACTATTTTTTATCTTTTCTATTTAAGAAATGGAGGTTCAAACTGGAACCTGATTTAGAAGGCGCATGTCCCCCAAGTGCCGCATTTCTATCGGATGCACTGCTGGATGGTTTAGTAACACTTTGACGAGGTAAAATCGAATGGAGATGCGCAGGAACATCGTGTGTTTTTGTGTGTGGGGATGGTGATACTGGGGTTGATGAGGTTAATGGAGTCATCGAAAATGTGGCAGAACCTCCTGAATTTTGTATGTGGACTGGAAATGCCGAACTGTTTCCCGGAGGACTTCCCACTAAGTTTGTAGTACTGTTGCTGTTACTATTACTAGTACTGCTGCTTTTGCTTCCACTTACGCTTCTCTTGGAGGAGGTTCTAGAAAGATTGGCGAGGTTGGTTGAAGAAACATTTCTTGAGTGAGATGGAGATGATCCGTTTGATGAGTTTCTGGATGAGCCCAAATTACGCAAACTCAAGGAACTGGAGCCTCTTGAAAGCAACTTATTCTTGCTGCTAGTAGGCGCACTGCTACTTTGGTTGTGCATCTCTTCGAATCGTCTGTTTAACTCTGCCAAGTTAACATTGGATCCCGGTAACGGTGGTTCATATGCGGGTGAAAGAGTATCATCAGGTTCACTTCTGATAGCTTGAGAGTACGATGGAACTTGGCTCAATTTGCTGGAATTCAACTCAGAATTAACTCTGGAGAGATGATGAGGTGGAGTTTGCAGGCCAGGTGACATCAAACCGTTATTGAAACTAGTACCGTTTTGACTATGATGCTGAGTAAAGTAACTGGGAGCTTGACCAGAATACGAAGAAGACATCACTGGTCTACCTCTAGTAAGATAATCTCCTTGTGTAGCTTCAGGCGCAGTGCTTGCGGCCTCTCCATCAAGATTGAACACGGGCCTATCTCCTGAAATTCCTCTTGGTGTTGAAGGAATGGAAATTCCATTTGGAGTAAGTTGCTCGGCACTTTCTTGTGCCTGTCTTTGCAAACTCAATTGTCTCAAGTTTTCAGTCAATTGGTTAGTGTCAATTGGAGACATTGAGAAATGTTGCAGAACATCACTTCTATTATTACTGTAAATGTTGTTTCTTGGTGTGGCAGTTCCTGAACTGATTGGGGATTCGATCGGGGACACATCTGACCAAAGCCTGTCATATATGTGCTTCTCATACAATGGTGGAGCCATCAAACCACTGAAAGATGACACTGATCCATTATTAGATCTTCTCAACTCGCCACTATTGGCTTGCTGCTCGGCTAGTTGGCTCAAACTGGTGTTACTCGTACTGTGCATGTCTGTGGAGAAAAGCAACTCTTCGTCTTGATTGTTTTCAGTTTCGTGTTTAGTCTTATCCTCTAAGGAAGCTGCATCTGTGTCATCTTCATACTTTGCACTGATAGTGACAAAAGGAGAAATAAACAATTGAATGGGTAAGGAAGCACGAAGTTCCGAAACATGCCCATCTGGGTTAACCAATCCAATGGTAAACTTGATCTTATGTCTCACCTTGACATGCTGAGCAACATCGCAGTCTTGGGTACACTTTGACAAACTAGCTGGAAGTCTCAAGAAGGTGTCAACCTCCCATTTGTCCATCTGGAAGTTAGGGTCAGATTCATCGGGTTCAGCGATAGCCTTCTCGCATACCACTCTTTCACCATTGTGCGGAGGACCGATGTAGCCGATGTACGTGTAAAACTCTACCAATTGGATCTTAATCTTGCCTAGCTTGAGGCCCTTTAATAATGGCACCAACATGAAACTAATGGGAGTCCCTGAACCAATGGCAATTGCCTTGGATGGAACATTCAACGAGTATTCCACTTTGTTGGGCCAAGTGTTGTCAACAGCTACTGTTTCGGATAACTCGACCGAGTCTGTTGTCAAGGTTCTGATCACACGAAGGTGCTTTTTGGCAACCATGTTGTTGTGGAACTTACCTCTGTCAATGGTGGCTTCGAGACGGTACACAAGGGAAGCTCCAGGCAAGCCTTCGATGGATTCGGGCATGTTTCCTGGAAGTATGGCACTGAAGGGAACTTCGTAGTTGCCTGGTGCGAGAACTGTGTTCTGGGCACTTGTTTTGGAGGCAGACAAGCTTGTGGAGGAGTCGTTATGGGCGAGGTTGGAATGGGACGACGAGAGACTGAAAGATGAAAGATGGGAAAGGTTGCTGGATGACTTGGATCTGAGGGAATGGCCCAAGTTCTTGAGCGAAGCAGACGAGTGGTTCCTGCTCAACGAGGTGCTGGATGGACCACCCAGCTGCTCCTGCAAGGTGCTGAGGTACTGGCTGAGGGTCTTGGAATCCCAAAAGTACTCGTAGACGGTCTTGTCAAACCGATTTGGTTTTGGAAACGTCCCCTTGGGAGTCTGGAAGTGGTCAGTCCAGTTCAAACGCAACGTAGAGTACAACCGCAAAGACAACCGTTTGATGTTTAGAGGCTCGTTCAACGATAACACGATCTTGCCTGCTAGGAGTGCCGAAGCGGCATCGTGCTCGTTGCCCTTGAGGACCAACACATCGTGGTCGAGGTATTGGAACCGGATATCGAACAACGAAGCTGTCTTAGCAGAGGATTGCTTCTTGGGCATGCCGGACTAGGGAAGAAGGCTGGGGTCTGGGAAATAGGTGGTGTTGTGGAATGAGATGGGGCGGGTGGCCGAGTGCTGGAATACTCCGATTACAAACGGAGCCGAGACTTGTTTTTGATCGCTGGATCGAGGGCGTCACTAAGTACAGTTTAAGGCCAAGTGCGAGTGGTGGGGGCTCAGGCTTTTGACAGCACTGGGCGAAAGGATCGGAGTTCAACAATAGGAGTGGGCGCAACGATCTACTGGTGGTGGTAGGGATGGATAGAGCCAACTCGAGCCATCGGTGGCAGGGTGATAGCAGTCGTGACTAAGGGATGACTCGTCCCAAAAGGGGTATCCATGCGGAAGCCGCATGGACCAGAGGGAAAGTCCGGATAAACTCATCTCTCGGATTATTTATGGTGTTGGGTGCCACTGGCACTATATGCGGTGCTGGGGGCCAGTGGCTCCAACTGGGGTCACCCGTCGAGCCACACAACGACGTGTTACTCCCAGATACAGTGCTGAAAGCCTGTGGCCATACAGCGATTCTACGCAGTCAGCGGTGGTATTCACTCCGACGATGGCTCCGTGGTTCTGCCGTCAGGGTACATTTCCCAACTGGGCCCAAAAAATCCCGCCTTATTGTTCGTTCCAAGGTGGGTGCGCAAAAGTCTAGTTGGAGGAGGACGAGATGCCAATGCTGACAACACCAATGATATTATGTCACGTGCAAGAGTGGCTGGGAGTGCTCCAGCCATCGAAGTCGAATACCCGTATAGGGAATCAAAATAGGTGGCCAATAGCCTATTTTTACCTCCCAGCCTGGCCCATATGATTCACGCGAAAAACTGCTGAAATCATAAATTTTACAAAATTTCAAAATGAACAATAATTGACGGTGACTTTTGTGTAATGGAAGCTCTTATCACTGGAACATGCCTCACTTCTGTGGTACTGATAGTGATACACCTATGACCAGCACAAGACCCCCCGAGGCAGGTTTACACGATAGAAGGATGGTCTAGTCACTTATTATGTAGCAGAAGCACGCTGGTTGCACGAGTAAGCATCGCCTATTTGATGATACTGTTTGGAGCTCGAGGCAAAAGCAATGCTACCCCCAAAGTGTCAAATGGGACCGAGGGCATTTTCGGCAATCGTAGTAGTAGTATGGCCAATATCCACCTGATGTAGGGTGCTACCATAGAGAACAAGCCAGCAGCGAACAATCAGATCATCCATTCAGATCCAAACGGGAAACCGGGGTTTACGATTGGGGCCAAAAGTACATTTCACAAAAGCTAAAATTGTAGAAAGAAGGGTTTTGGGCACAACCGTACGTCAGGGGCAGTCCATTAGCACCACGAACGGGTCATCACCATGGTGGATACGAGTTGGTCTTCGGGCACCACGACGTGCAAGCGTCTGTGCATGGTATGTCGGGCGGACTGTGGGCAACTGGTCACTTCTCCAGGAAAGCTGGATGACGGGTTCGCACCCACCAGGGTGGTAGGAATTTAACTTCAATTACAACCGAAATAGTGTCGTCTGCGAAAGGAGGCTGACAGACTAAATTTCGTCTCACATGCCCCCACAGTATCCGTTGTCGGGTGCTAGCAACGCCAGGTTTGGCAAAGTAAGTGGCCTGAGGTTTCGGGCACCTCTGATCTGCTGGCTGTTGTCTAGACGAGAGCCTATTTTGAGACGAGAATGTGGATCTTCCTCGGTTGTTGTAGCCAGAGGAAACTAAGCTTTCACACCTCCAATGGTTATATTGGGCAAATGGGGAACAGTGCTGGATTAGTGTGATTTCGAAACATCAAGCGTCATCATTTTGGCCAGCACGAATCGTGGGAGAGCACCCACAGGGCAATGCCAGGCACGATGGAGGGGATGCAAGGCATGACGTCGTGTTAGAGATTCGAGGTTTTCCTGGTTGTTCGCAGTCGCTGGACTGATGTGTAACATTCCTCCGCGTGGCACGCACCGACACAATGTGAGATCTGGGGAGGCATGCCGCACAATTGTAGCGAATGGCACCCACAGCTGGCGTGACAATAGCCAGATCGTAGAGGTCTCGTAGTGGTCATCTCCACCCACAGAGGGCTCACGGGTACCTTGAGGGGGCTTTGGGGTGTGATCGCCAGCTGGGTGAAGCCGGCCCTTGGGTGCCTGGCGGTACCTCATCGACCCAATGATATTTTCGGGTACCTGAAGGCGATGGGCTAGACCATCGGCAAAAGTTGGCAGGGCAGACCTGGCTAGTGCCCAACCAGGCGTAGCCAGCGCCCGGGGGGGCCCAAACGGTGCTGGAGCAAGCACCAGCCAGACCGGGAATCGGTGCGCAGAAGCCGTAACACGTGACTCACCTGTCGCAAGCGGCATGAGCCAGCCTTCTCGGGTGCAAAAATAATTTTAGACCAGGTTTTGGATCCCCAGAAGGAATATCGCTGGCGTTGTGAGGCTCCCACATGCGCGTGTTATCTGGAGCTATTGTTTGGATTACTGGCTTCTGCACCTCGGCCTGCCCTATTCAGTGGCTGGTAATGCACAATGTAGCGTCTCTGGCTGTTATATGCTGCATGTACATTAGCGAGCACACCTGGGGGAAGGGTTCCAAAGCAGAAAATACTGGTGGCTTGGACCGATATATATATCATCGAAACCCCTGATTATCCTTCCCCATCCAAGAGTGACACTGGCTCTATTCTTGGCCTTATTTGCGAGCCGGTCACATTGTGGAACACTGAACCTACCATCCCACCCTAGCCCGTCCTTTGGCCCTTGCATGTTTCTTCACTTCTTCCCTAATTCATTCATTGCATCGTTTTTATTCGTATCTTTCTAGCATCTCCCCGTCATGAATTACAATAATACGCAACCGTTGCCCTATGCTTCCAACATCGACAACAAGATATACGAATACAACCCCTTCATGGAGGACGACTGCTTGGCCTCGTCCTCGCCCTTGGTCACATCCTCGCCCAAGCGTGCCAAGTCGGTGTCCTCCCTGCGCAAAGTGTCGTCACAGTCGTTGTCGGCGTCCTTAAGTGTCAAGAAGCCTTTGCAAAGATCCATCAGCTACAAATATCCCAAGAGAAATGTCAGGCTACCTCCATTGGCCTCCAACTTGGACAGAATATGCACATCTAACTTCTATGAGCTGGAGTTCTCGTTCAGTTCTGGGTACGTCAGCAACAGCTCCAATTCCACAACTGACAACTCCGACTTGGAATCGTTGCCAGACCTCACCGAAGACGATGGCACCCCCACCACCACCCCCCTCAAAAGACGTCCCTCCATCAAAAGCTGCTTCTTCCAGGACCCCATCCAGCCCAAAAAACTATTATTCACAAACCCCTCTGCATTATTACCATCTACCCCCCTTAGCTCTGCTTCGCCATCCATATTCGACATCCCCGAATTGGTGCATAAAATAGTCGAATATGCTTCCTTACAAAATACTGTCATTCCACAAGAGTCAACCCCCGTCAGACGAAAGCCATTGTCGTACAACCACGCCATGTTGATCCATGGCAACAAAGAGCAGGCAGAAAGCGCGTTGCTGCAAAAACAGTACCAGTCAGAGAAGCCAGGCTCCTGCAACGGAGTGCTCTTCAACTGCCTCCAGGTCAACAAGTTGTTCTACCAGGTGACCATGGAGGTCTTGAGCAAGAACTTTTTCTTCAGCGATGAGATCCAGTTCAGCAAGCTCGCAGCATCTATCTCCACACGCACCTGCCAGCTCAAGTTGAAGCCCACCTCGTTCGTGCTCCACAAGTTGTTCATGTTGAAGCAAAGCGCCATCGACATGATCAAGGACCACATTGACTTCAGCGACTTGGAGTGGTTGGAGCTCTACATGTGTCCCAAGCTCTACCCCACCATCGAGTTCTTCCAGCTGGGAGGACACAGGTTGAAGAAGTTGATCATCACCGGCTCCAAGGTTATCGACGACGAATTTCTCATCATGGTCAGCAAGCACTGTCCCAACCTCGAAGTTTTGGACATCCGAGCCTGTGAGTTGGTGTCGGACAGCGGAGTGTACCAGATTGCAAAAAACTGTCGCAAACTCACCAACATCAATTTTGGCCGCAAACAGCGAGGCCACCTCATCACCGACAGCAGCTTGTCGATTCTCATCAGCAACAACCGTGGCTTGGTGACGGTGGGGTTGGCAGGGTGCCACGTGAGCGATCGTGCCGTGTGGGACTTGGCGGTGCACTGCAGCGGCAGTCTCCAGCGGTTGTCATTGAACAACTGTCCCTACATCACCAACCAGTCAATTCCGTTGATCTTGACGCGCCCCAACATCAATTACCCCACGTCATACTTCCAGAACTTGTCGGTGTTGGAGTTGCGGTTCGATGTGCAGATCACCAACTGGCAGCCCATCATCGAGTTCAAGAGGAGGCAGGAGTATCGTGGCATCTCCATTCTCATTGAGGTGTGCGAGACGTTGATGGTGCGAATGAGACAGCACGAGTTGGAGATGGACAGAGCCATCT
The DNA here is from genome assembly GCF_001661415.1 of Suhomyces tanzawaensis NRRL Y-17324. NCBI lineage: Eukaryota > Fungi > Ascomycota > Pichiomycetes > Serinales > Debaryomycetaceae > Suhomyces > Suhomyces tanzawaensis. Next base: position 1,003,498 of record NW_017963641.1, read on the forward strand.
CGCAGCGCATCTTCCGGGACATCTTGGACTGGGTCAACGATGCCAACGATGGCGATCTTCTGTATCACCAGCTTCTCGAGTCGCGGAGAGCCGTATCTAATGTATAGAGTTAGTACAAGGAGCTGCAACAACCGTAGGCTGGAAAGAGCAGGAAAGGGCGTAGGTGCTGAGTAGAGTAATCTTGAGATGTGCTTCGAAATGTCCTCGGACTACTAGAGCCTAGCACATAAATAGATGGGGAGGGGCGGGAGAGAAATGTACTTACTATTGATTCGTATTGAAAACTCGATGAATCAACAGATGTGAATCTACTCTTGCTCGTTCTGTAGCTACAACAACCGTAGAGACCCAAGGTAGACTGGGGCGGAGGAGTCGCTCCAGTAAAATATGTTCTACTAAATGTCCCGTTCTGGAGCCACTATTGATCAGAGACTCCAGCACTTCAAGTGGCCAGTGAAACTAGCACTCAAATGGGAAAATTGCCAGGAATTCACACAGCAGTTTGGGGCATGCGGAATTTCCCAGCAATCTGGGGCCTCGTAATTCCCAGCAATTTGACATGCGGAGCCCCTCCCCCTAACCCACCATTTCAAGTAGGCCTGCTGGGTCCTACTGTAAGTCACCCATCAATTGTCCTGCCATTTGTGGTCTACGGTCTGTTGGGGCTACCCTGTTGGGCAGTCCACGTGAGCAGTAAATATACCCAACGCGGAAGTGCCAGCTGTCAGTAGCCAGCTGGCACGACGATCGTTGCACTCGTCACCAGGAACTGCCACCCGAGGCCCTTCCGATTCCGTATTGTCAGTGCCGTGCCGTACGGGGGCCTCCAGCCAATGCCCACTCGCCCTGCTGCCTCTGCCGTGCTACGCCTGCTTCCGCCTCGTACCCACTTGCTACCCCTGCCAGGTGCAGATCGGTTCCCGCTAAAAAAGAAAACCGCGGGGCCGTCTCGCACTGGAAAATGCCACCACCGAAAAAGACCAGCGAGAGATGTGGCAGTGGAGTCGCTCCCAGAGGGTCCTCCCGTAGGTCGTCTCACAGGTCGTCTCATAAGTCCTCCCGTAGCTCTTCTCTCATATCCCTACACCACGCTTACGCCTTCCTCCACGCGTCCCCACTGTCCTCTCCCACGCCTGGCTTGCACGCTCGGCTCCTGCACGCCAAATGTTTACTGCCGTAATTGTTGATCCAGTGACCTCCTGTACACAGCAAGGGCCCTCCTACCGTAACCTGCAACTTGGCCCCATCACTATGCCTGGATGTGGGATCTTTTATTTTGCTTATTTAGCCTGTTGGATTTCTGCCGCTTGGCTTAGTTGCGCCTGCCTTGCTTATATTTGCCCACCTCCCACCTTCTGGTGTTTGTCCCCATGACTTCTCCACTGGCGGTTTCCATGCCTCAGACTGTCACTGGCCCTGCTTCTGCGCATGGTGCCAAATGCAGCACTTGCGACCCCCATCCAGCCACACTAGCGGCTCCCAACAAGGCCTACTGTCCTGACCCGTCCGTAATAGCCACCACCAACCTCAACCTCAGTCGCTTGGGCCCTCCCGCCCGCGACTTGCGCTCGAGCCTACTCCACAAACAGGACTCATTCTCCAGCATCGCCAAATTTACCCGTGGCGACTCGTCACACAGCTCGTTGTCCCACCAGCCGTCCAAACTCGACCTCATTGACGACACCACTTTGACGTCGCTTCCGTTGCCACCACCATTGAAGCCCAAGTCCCGGGGCTCTGGGTCGGGCTCTGGGTCTGGATCTTCAAGCCTCCCTGGCGACAATGAACCGCCAACACCCGCGCTTGACCTGAAACCGCTCTTGTCCTCCATCACCATGTGCAACGGTGCGGAGGCCGAGGTCGACGAGACCTTTGAAAGCGAGCTCTTCGAGGACGATGAGGACGACGACCACCACGACCCCATAGTGTTGATTGAAGACTACATGGCCAAACAGAAGGCTCGCCCCAACCATAACGAAACCCCAGCATGTAACAATACCATCAGCCCCAGGATATCGACAGGCATTCAGGACCTGTCGATCTCTGGCATTAATTCCATTCCTGATTTTAACGACGACGACGAACTCACCTTGATCAATAAAAAGAGGTCCTTGGCTACCTTCAAACAACGCATTCTCAACAACTCCTTACATCTCTCGAAATCCGTCCAAGAACTAGGCCACGACCTCGACAGCCTATCCGACGTATCCACGTTCACTTCCACCTGCAATGGCGACACCCTCAACAACATACTGGCCAGCAATCATACCCACTTCAACTCCAGCACCTCTTTACTCCATTCCAAGCCGAAGAACAAGAGAACGTTCTCGAACGATTTTGTTTCCAGACCGTTACTCAATTACTCCAAGTCGGAGAACTTGGAGGAGATCTTTGGAAAGATCCCGGGCTCAGATCTCTTGAAGCATTGCGAGCTTTGTGAAAAGCCTTTGTATGAGATAAGCTCCATCATCAACAACAATAAGAAGTTGAAGAAGTCCAAAAACCGTACTTCTGCTGAAGATTCCAATAAGGTCAACCAGGTCTACAATGAATTTATTTGTGGCGAGTGTGTTGAAACTTACGAGGAATTTTTCAACGAGTTGTATCAGGACCAAATGACATCTCCACAAAGCTCAAGCAATGGATTATCAAAGGAATCCACTACTGTCGATCATCCTATGGAATCCTGCGCTTCTGAGTCTACAAAAGTCGACTCGATGAAGAACGAAAAATTGCTAACTATATTCCAATCTATCCAAAACAAATACGACAAGAAGCAGCAGATGGGCAACATCGCATCGAAGAGATCTTTCTATCACAAGACCCCAACGTACAAGCGCATCAGCAGGGCGCCATTTTCCGAGAACTTGATGAGCCGTCTCAACTACTTAAACAGCTTGCCTGAAGGCTACACATACAGCAACGAGTCGGAAAACAAGAGCCCAGGCGCTGGGTTTGGATTGGGTTTTGGGATCAAACCCAATAACCCGAAGAACGGTGCTCCCATTCAAACTGGCACCTCCAAAAAGACCATAGACTTAGACTGGATTCGCAGTTTACAATCAAAATTGAGGTGGACCTGGGGATTCAATGGTTTGGCACGTAGAAACTCATTGGAATCCGATAGATAGCACCCCACCTGTATAGTCATATTTGTACAATAATTATTTGCATTAAACACCCCAACTCCACTACTAAAATCTGTACTTCAGGCTGTTCTGAGAGTTTCCTGACACCAGCCTCAGACTGCATCCATACCCCATGCAACACCACCCTCCAAAAGTCTAAGTAACTACCCATCCTGACTACCATACTACCAACCACCCAAAATAGACACGTGACCAGACTTCTTGGTATGACCGCAGCAACACTGACCCAACACCGAGCTCGGCTGCGGATCCTGCACCGGGGCGCGGACCAATCATTTACCTCTGGAATAAGCTTATGTCAGACTCTCACTAATAGCTGGGGATGTGAGGGTCGTGCCCCTAAACCTAATCACTATTGTTACAAATATTTATGGCACAAGAAATCACCAGTTAGGTATCGAAAGTGAAGTGGCCATATAACTAAGCAACATTTATTATCTATTAAGAGGACCACATTCAGGCTATATTTCTAGAGAAGCAACTTAGACAACGTCACCCATACAACACTACACATCATCCATTCCTAATGATAGCAAGGAGACAATTGTTGGTTAACATAACCAATGCTAACAGAAGATACATATCGAATGAAGCCACCAAAGAAGGCTCCAAAAGGTTCATGCAAACCATACCGACCTCGTCGCTGGGCAAGAACACATTCTACTCGGGGTTGAACTACGCAATCAGCAACAACAGTAGCTCCAACTCACCAGAGGGCACCGGCAGCTCCAAGTGGTCCAAGCACTCGTTGAACTTCCCTCGTGAGCCAGAATCTAACACCCAAACTGCCGCAACTACCAGGAGATCTAGAACCTCCAGATTCTCTAACAGATCATTGAAGGGATTGTCTACCGAGTCTACCGAAAGCTCCGAATCACAAAAGGATTCAGTTAGTGTCACTGGACCCTCCACAGAATCTAGTGCCCCTATCCCAAACGTGCAGTCCACCCCAGAGCCAAAGGCTTCCGAAGTACAATCCACACAATCCGCAAAACCAAAAAAGAGAAGAACTTTGCGTCCCAGAAAAGCATTGATCACCTTGACCCCAAATGCTGTGGAGCACTTGCGTGGTTTATTGAATCAGCCCCAACCCAAATTGATCAGAATCGGTGTGCAAAATAGAGGATGTTCAGGCTTGACTTACAATCTTGAATACGTAGACGCACCAGGTAAATTCGACGAACTTATTGAACAAGACGATGTCAAGGTCTTGATTGACTCCAAGGCATTGTTCTCTATTGTTGGTTCTGAAATGGACTGGTTGGATGACAAGTTGTCCTCCAGATTCATCTTCAAGAATCCAAACTCAAAGGGTACTTGCGGTTGCGGTGAATCCTTTATGGTATGAATCGTTCTTATAATACCCTCGTCATATTTGCATGCATTTATATGCCTTTAATAATTCTAGTCGCATAATAAACTTAAATATCAATAATAGTAGTCGTGGATTGAATCTTATGTATATTATTTACAGTCAGATGGCACTGCCACCTAGACTACTCAATCTTTCTGCATTCAAAGTAGGTGGCGTCAATGTCATCAGGTAAAGAGCAGAAGTACTCCAATTTTTGCATAGTCTTGAATAACTCAATTGAATTAACTCCGAGTTTCAAGCACGTCTTTCCTCCATTGGTATCACTGGTACAGATGATACTCTGTTTGATATTCTTTTCTCCATCAATGATGTAGAGGTTTTTAGGCTTGTCTCTAACAAACCCAGAAACGGTCTCCTCCAAGGAGCTGCTGGTTAAGTCGACATTTTGAATATCCAAAGGTCTCTCATGGTCTTGGGTTATTTGCTCTAATGTAGTTGAGATATCAGATTGGGTTTTATCGAACCCTTGGTTTCCAGCACCCAAACCCACTGAATGATGCGACCTCTGCTCGATCTGATTGGGGCCCAACGAATCCGATGGGGCGTTTGTAGACTTTGAGAACGGTAACCAACCCATGATGTGAAGTGCTAGTGGAGTGGAGATATATTATATTCAGTTGCCCTCAAGTTTTCAGCCAATTCACCAGGAGCATATGCAGGAGGCAAGGAACTGGCAATGTTCAGGTTTATAGATACCAGCTATAAGCATAAGTTGTGGTACTCGTTGAATCTCATAAGAGTGGTCTCGTACTGCTTGAACCCTATGTAATTCATAGGTACCTTGCTCTTGAAACCTTTTCCAGTCTTTGAGCGTTCCATAAACTCATCGTAACGAAGCAATTCTTTGTTCAACTTGCCTATCCATTCATAGTTGAAATCGTACTTGATCTCGTCCGGCTTCTGATACTCCATTTCCAAGATGGTTGATAAGATTTTCGACTCGGTGGTGTCGGTGTTAGTCCTTTGAATGTCCTCATAAAAGAGGATTTCATCATTGTCAAACTCGTCCGTTTTCTTGACAGTAGCATTGAAAATAAACACCAAGGTATTGCTGAGCCTTTTGGACATGTCGTCCTCCGTCAATTCAGATGTTGTCTCTCCCTTCAATAAGATTTCCCTTCTGGTAAAGAATGAGACGTTTCGGAAGCTTCTCCGTAGAATGTTCTGGTATTTGTTTGTGCTGATGGCATTGCCTCGTCCTACCAAGTTCCGCAACTTGTAGAAGTGTTTGTAGAACATCAATAATTGCCTCCTAAAGGATGCATGGGCCATCTCTTGTTGGATCTGGGATTGCGGAATCAATACCGATTTGCTCAAAATTGCCTGCCCATTCCGTATCGAAACTTTCGGTATGTGCACCATAGTTTGCTAGAGGAATTCTAGACGGTATTCTGAGTCCGACCTGTGCTAAGACTTGCCCTTGATTGGTGATGATCTTATCTGGTTTCGATCTCAATTTTTCGTACTCCGATTTACAGCCATTGCGCGAGCACCATGGAGAGGTTGTGTGTTCAAAAGGGTGACGACTACGCCTGCTTAGAGTATCTGTGGCTTAGCAGCGGCAAGGTTGAAGAGATGAGTTTGGTGATCCCAAGCCATGGCTTCCAAGTATGTCTAGTGAATATCATTTGCACCAAGTTCTAACAATAGGTGAACCTCAGTATTCATTTGAACGGGCGCAAAATATCGGGCACATGTTACAATTCGTTGCTAGAGAAGGTAGGCTATTGCTTTGCTAGATCACCAGTGTGGACTTCCATGGGCTATGAGCTGTCCTTATCCGTCGATAATTGCATTTGTTTGAACTTAGGCTGCCGGATATTCACGCCACTACTCGATGAGTTGATTCCAGCCACAAATGATCCCGGAACCGCACAAGTCAGAACCTTACAACGGTTCTCGATCAGCCTCCATTACTATACGGACTCCCAAGAGTTACACTTGGACGGGTTGTTGCAAGCTTTTGAATATTTGCTCCGTTCTTGGGCTGTGAATATGGAGTACAAGTTCCCGTTGATATTTTCCTACTACGGAAGACAGTTTTTCAGGCTCAACTACAACTGCATCTGCAAGACCATTGACGAATTATTCGACCCTCAAGTTGACACCAAAAACCCGAAGGCGAACGCTGACAAATACACCACTCTCATCCACTGCCTATTGAAATTGCAGCGAAACGTCATGACCGAATTCAACATACTAAACGTCTTGAAAGAGCTCGATCAGTCAAGTTCTAGGCGATGCGCAGTTAAGAATGCAGTTGATTACTCATCAGTCATTAGCATTAAAACATTCGTTTACCAGTTGACGTTTTTGAAGCAAGTCGACTCGACCTTCTGCGATCAGGGTCTTTAGCCTTTATTTGAAATTCCTTAATGACGTCGCATTACCTGTTCAAAAATATGTGGCTGGGGGAGGCTCATCCTTTTTCGTGGGGGATCTTAAGGAAGGTCCTTCCGCGTGGGGTCACGTGTAACCTAATGGGTTGGAGAAATTGTCCCAAAATTAATCCGAAGGTATAAATATTGAGTGAATTGCCACAGTCAAATCATCAACTACAAAATGTCCTCCAGAAACCTTAACTTAGCAGTCGTCGGTACCGGTATTTTTGCCACCGATGAACATTTGCCAAACATCCAAAAAATCGACAACTTGACCCCAGTTGCTGCATACAACAGAACTAGAGCAAAGGCTGAAGCTTTCGCTGAAAAGGCCAACATCGATAAGGCTAATGTCTACGATTCCTTGGAAGAAGTCTTCTCCAACGACAAGATTGACTTCGTCGATGCTTTGTTACCAGTCCAACACAACTTAGATGTGGTTAAGTTGGCTGTGCAGCACAAGAAGCCATTGGCCTTCGAAAAGCCAATTGCTGCCAACTTGTCCCAAGCTAAGGAAATTGTTCAATTAGCCAGATCTTCCGATGTGCCCATCGCCGTTTTGGAGAACTGGTCTTTCCGTAAGGCTACCAAGATCTTGAAGGAAGAAATCATTCCAAAGATCGGTGATATCATCTCCTTCACTTACAATGGCACTGGTGCTTTTGATGAAGGTAACAAATACTCCAACACCAGCTGGAGAGTGAAGCCAGAACACATTGGTGGATACTTGAGTGATGGTGGTGTCCATCAATTGGCCTTGTTGACCGATGTCTTGGGACCAGTCGAATCTATTTCCGCCTTCACCAAGCAAGTCAGAGAACAAAGTGGTGATGTTGACATCTTATTCTCTACTGTTCAATTAAAGAGCAAGGCTATTGGTACTTTCACCTACGGTTCTGCTTTCGGAGCCACTGATAAGAACTCCTTTTTCACCATTTTTGGTACCAACGGTTCTATCGTTTACAACTTTTCTCCACACTTGGCCAAGCCAACCATCACCTACCAAACTGGTTCAAGCAAGCAATCTGCTTCTGAAAAGGTTGTGATCGAAGTTGATGAAGTCAACACTACCTTCGAAGAATTCACCAACTTTGCTGCTGCTGTTGAAGCTAATGACAAGTCTTTGGTTGTTGTCACCCCAGAAAAGGCTTTCCACCATTTGGCTATCGTTGATGCTGCCCTCCAAAGTTCTAAGAACAACGGTTCTAATGTCAAGGTTGAATTGCCTTGAGTCTACGTATTAATTTTATGTTCATCGCTCTTGTTTAGTTATACAGACATGATAAGTAAACTACTTCTATAATTCGTCCATCAATAACTGTGTAGTGGTTTGAATTGCCTGGGTAACGTCAAGGTCCATGACAAATTCCTTGTCGAAATCAACTGACGAAATCATCTCGATTGATGCAGTCAACACTGTACTTGCGATTTCACTAACAGTAGAAGAGGGAGATGCTTCTGCAACTTGTGTTGTGCCAAAAATCCAGTTGAATATGCGGAATACTTTGAAGAAGGACCATAATAAGATTCTGACAGGAGTCCTCAAGACTCTTCTCCATATCACCCAGGCACAGCAAAACATGAAAAATCCTAAACTAAGGTAAATTCTATTCCGATCTGACTTGTCTTGCTTCTCAATGAATTTGACAATTTGTTTCGATTTATTGAGTAAGTCTGCAAACCTGACATAGTCTTCATTTAATTTGTGAAGATCCTTGGTCTGTTGATCGAGCGAGTCCAAGTTTAGTTCACTCTGTAAAACTGTGCTGGACATTAATTCCCTTGTTGCTTGCAATGAGGAAGTAATCTTCTTGTTGTGTGATAATATTTGTTGGTCGGTCGATGCATTTGATTCCTCTTTCTTGGAAGAGCTTCTGTCACCAAAGAGTTCGTCTCTGGCATTTTCGAGTGATTGTTTGTCCTGTCTCTTATTCAAGCCGTACTTCTCTAAAGTCCGTTTGTGTTCTGCTTCGATGTTCAAGTCATTGGCCTGTATTTGGAGGGATCGTACCTTTATTTTTAAGGATGATAATTTGGATTCATATAGCTCAAACTCTGCCAATTGGTCTCTCCCGCCTCTTTTGAGCCTATTCTTTAGTATAGTAAGATACTCCTTGTATTGAACTAGAATGTCATTCACTCTTCTGGTGATCTTGCTTTGCTCGAGCTTTACTTCATCGATCGAGCTTCCTTGGTTGACGGTAAGAAGTTCTTCTAGAAGCTCGTACACTTGCCCCTGGAGAAGGTCTAGTTTGGCGTAAGACATTGATGTTCAATTGTATGGACAGTTGTTAAGTTGGTTGGTAAATAAAATTCGTGCGAAACACCAATACAGATTATTCACTATTGATTGCAAAAGGCTGATGAGTTTGAATGAAGAAAAGCCAACAGGAACTGTGGATGTTGCCACTGGTTCGAAAGACCATGAACCAGCAACATCCAAGTCGAAAAAGTCAAAAAAGTCCAAGAAGAAATCCATGGACCCATCGAAACTTACACCAGAGTATATCGAAGAACAGAGACGATTAAGAAACCTTAGAAAGGAGGCCAAAGCACAAGAGCTCAGAGACCAAGGTATAGAGCCTGAAGGTGAAGAGAAAGAAAAGCTCTTTATAGCAAGGCTGTTAGCCCCTATACATCACGAAACGAAAGAAGTGAATGGTTTCCCAATTAAAATCATGACATATAACGTCTTAGCCCAAGCATTGATCAGAAGGAAGTTGTTTCCTACGAATGGACCAGCGCTTAAATGGGGTTATAGATCGAGGGCGTTATTGGCTGAGCTCAAACATTATGGTGCAGACATTATGTGTTTGCAAGAGTTGGATTACATCCAATACAATTCTTTCTGGAAGAAGGAATTTGAAAAGTTAGGCTACAGCTCCAAGTATTATAGATCAAACGTCAAGAACCACGGCTTGGCTATTGTTTACAGAGAAAACTTCTTTATTTGCAAACATCAAAGCTTCATCAACTACGACTCTGAAAGAACACCGGAAAACGAGCAAGTCCAATTGCCTATTCCAAGAACAATAACCCAGAATGTGGGCTTCATGTGCTACCTTGAGTTTCATCCGTCACTTCTCCAAAAGCATCCTCATTTATCTGAAAAGAATGGTTTGATTATTGGAACCACCCATTTGTTCTGGCACCCCTTCGGCACCTTTGAAAGAGCAAGACAGACTTACTTAGTCTTATACAAGTTCAAGGCATTCAGGGAAACCTTGACCAAAATCTTGGGCAATTCCAAAGGCTTCTACAACTTCTTTGCTGGTGACATGAACAGTCAACCTTTTGATAGCCCTTACTTGGCAATTACTTCCAAGCCTGTGACATTCAAGGGCAGAGCAAGTACGGTCATCTCATGTTCTTTATCTTACCAATATTCCAAAAATAGAGGGACTGTAGAAGGTGCAGATGAAGACGACGATGATGAAGACGAAGAAGGCGGAAATGTTGAGAAGTTTGGCAAGGATCAACCAAGGGACCCTGTTCCTGATCATTTTGAGCCAACTGAGGACCAACTCAAACTTGCGAAGCAAATGGAAGACGTACACAATGCCCTCGATATGAGAGCAATCTCGTTGTATTCAGTGGGATACAACAAGGTACATCCCGAGAACTCCGGATTAGATAACGATAGAAATGAGCCAAGTTTTTCCAATTGGGCACATACTTGGAGAGGATTACTAGATTATATCTTTGTGGTTTCTTCTTGGGACTTGAAGCAAGATTTCTCCGAAAGGCCAGACACTTTAGAAGAACTTGAACAGCAAAATGTCAGATTGGTAGGCTTGCTTAAATTACCTTTGCCACAGGAAATGGGTCCCGAGCCATCTGGACAGCCGCGTATTGGCCAATATCCATCTGATCACCTTTGTTTGATGGCCGAAGTAGAGTTGATATAGATTACGATAGTCCAATTCGAAATATATCATTTTATCATTTATTAACCTAAAACTCGTCACTGCAGAACTAAACCTTTATTTTTCTAACATGGTATCCACCAAATCTTCCAAGGGGCCATAATCCTTTTGACTTATCAACAGGAATTCATTTGCAAACAAAACGTAGTGCTTGAGAGAGGTATTCAAATGACTTTGCAACCCCAACTCACTGATTTCATGGAAGTGATGACAATAGATGTGGGCATATATTCTGAAGAGTCTTTTGAAAATGGTCTTGACCAAGGTTGGGAATTGCTGGGGAAATGGAGCCCCTATCTTCGCTGGAAAGATGTTGTCATTATCAAAAAATCCCTGGACCCAGTTCATTAAATTTTCGATGTATTCACAGGCAGGTAATGACACTGGTCTTTTAGGCAGTGACACTGCTCCGTTGGCTCCGTTGCTGGAGGATTCTTGCCATAAATACTCGTATTCCTCAGTAGCTATCATCCTGGGACAAGTGGTTGGAGAGCAGAATTCAGTAATTGCTCCGTAAAGCATGTTAATTTGGTTGTAAAAATCAACAACGTGGATTGCTAACCATTCGTTGATATCCTCATCTTGTGGAAGTTTCACTGCTTGGATCAACGCATTATCGGATCCCAAGGTCTGTTCAGCATAGTTCCTTATGTCTTTGTGGGTAGACACGGCTTGCCCGCCGTTTCCGTTGTTAAGATGTATCGTCTGGTATGGCTGATTCAAGTCGTTTTGTTGATATGAGGTGGTAGGAAAGGCAGAGCTCGAGACTGGTTGTGGGCTAGATATTGGCGATGTTTGCTTGAGTTTGAATCCTCGGGTAGTCCTCAAAGAGTGAGTGTTGAAGTTCTGGAAGAGCGTCATGGTGTGATGCGTTCTTGTGACGTGGAAGAGGTGCTATGGACTTGTTTGAAGATTGAAGATAGACCCGATCTAATGTCTTTTGGATTTAATTGTGTCTGCGACTGTATACTTATTACCTGATTTGGAGTGTGCGAAATGACCCAAAGTGGAGGCGAGCAACCGCAGATAAGTTTTGACACCAGCAGGCATGCTAGGCAGAAATAGCCGCAATAAATAGCTTGTAGAGATGTTGGAACTGTGAGTTGGACTACTGTATCCTTTTGGATTGGCCCCCATAACTTTTCTTCGACAAAAATTGTTTTCATTGACATAATGCCAGCAAGCCTCCTGAACCAAACGGCTGCGAATTCCTGAAATCTACATTGAGGTGCAAATGCTTCTGTCGGACAGTGTACTATCTCCAAGCACTTTCTGAGTGATCTTTTGCCCCCTTCACCATCGTCAAGCCCACCTTCCACCACGTTGGGCATTCTGGTCTTCACTATACCTCTCATGCTAGAAGCCGTGGATGTGTCAACTAGCACACAATGCTGAACTCATCGAGGAATCACCGAGAAATCTAAGTATTGACTCCAATCCCGTGATTTCCATAGTATGGTCACATTGATATTCTTGAGAACATGTGAATTTGCTTTTACATCTATGTCCGATTCTCTCGATCTCGCCGACATATGACTACAACGGGTAAAAGCCTCAGAGATTCACACTTTCAAATTTACAAATATCCACTGAAGCACACAATGGCACCTTACAATTTCAATCTGCCAGAGATTCTTGATGAACATTGCTCAATTTATCATAAGATCTCGAAAAGCCACATTTTGGCATACCTTTGAAATGGCTCGAACTGCAAACTAATGGACCAAACAAAACACTCCACCAAGGACGAGGGGGTACAATGATTTTAGTGCACATTCCCACTCAGTTGCTAAACCTAGCAGCCTGGACGCCGTCAGTTGGTTCTACTACTTGCAAAGGAACCTCCAGTACGCATGTGGTAGCGCATGCACCAGTTACCCGCACTTAGTCATCTACAAGATGTCATTGCACCAAGTACTACAACCGCCATCCAAAGAATGGAAGCTAACCCAGAACCTATAAGTACTGGACATGATGCCGAGGCCGAGAATCTGGAAGTATCTGAACAGCCTGATAGTTTGACGGTGCTTGACCTGACTTTAAATGAGCAGATTCAACCTAATGAATCTAGTGTCACCAGTGGAACAAGTAAGGATGATGGTCCAACTGAGTCTTCAACCTCCTCCGAGCTCCATGAAGCTTCAAATGACAGCAAAAATACTGAAATTGTACCTTCAGGTACGCCAGACGTGGTCAAGATAGACCCCTCGTCAATCCCCGAGGTATCCATTGAGATGAAGAAAGATGAGTCTCTGTCAGATGGAGATGTTCCAGACACTTTCTCCAAAGCTTCTCCTTCCGAAGATGAAGAGGAGTATGATCCAGAAGTTGCATTGCAAGAGTCCGTACCACATCAACCAGAAAACCCCAATCCAGAATCACCAAACGACGATAACGACGTGAATTCATCGGCCTTAAGTGACCTTGAGAACCACGAAAAACCCGAAGAACAAAACGATGAGGATGATTATGATCCAGAAATAGGTGTTCAAGCAAAGGTGACAAAGCCTGTTACTTCAATACCACCAAAACCTCCAGCCAGTACTTTACCGGCCAAACCTGTAGGATTGCCACCAAAGCCACCGGTGAACGTTAATCACACACATGTTTCCAGTACCAATACCTTACCTATTAGCCCTCCAAATCCTCAGAATAACTTGAAGGAGGCGTACGATGCAATCATGCAAAGTGAGTTGGTTAAAGATCCTAATTTCATTAATTTATCGCAACAGGAACAAATGACCTTAATTATGGAGCAATTAAAAAAGAACAACGTCCATTTAAGTGGCACAGCATCCGCAGAAAATAGTAACGCCAATTATGATCAAGTCTACTCTTACAATAAGCCTTTCAAGTCGTTGAAGAGCCCAATACCCTTGGTTCCTGTGAACGAATTCTGTCGGAGACCAAATATTACCAAACCCATGAGTACCAAAGAACAGCACGATTACGATGAGTTTGTCAAGAGGGAAGCATATTACATGGGTTTGCAAAATTGGGACGAGTTTCCTGACAAGCTGAGATTATTTATTGGAAACCTTCCAGCAAATACCATCTCGAAGCAAGACTTGTTCCGGATATTTAGTCAATATGGTGAGGTTATTCAGATTGCGATTAAAGCTGGATATGGCTTTGCCCAGTTCAGAACTGCGGAATCGTGTCTAGATTGTATCAGAGGGGAAACCAATGTTCCGTTACATAATAAGATCATGAGATTGGATGCTTCTAGACCCCAAAAGTCCAAGAGAAATCCAAGAAGTGAGCCTATAAGCATCACAACGTCTCGTGGACGTGAACGTTCTCCAGACGAAGGGCCAAACAAAAGAAGAAATATTGTTCCAGACTGTCAAATTTATACCACAGGCAAGTCCTCGATATTCTTCCTTAGAAGAGTGAAAAAAGCTTTTTCCAATCTTCGAATCAACATCAATACTGAAGACATAACTCATAGAGAGCTCAGCGACGTCATAAGTGAAGCAGCTTATTCTGGGGTTTTGGGTGTGTGCATAGTAAAGGATATGAATGTTGACGTCCAAACCTTTGAGAGTACACCTGATGGTGGTGTAAAATTTGATGAATATGCAGATGTGGAACCTGAAGTCGCTGCTGATATTATTTATAAATCCAGAGTTAAAAAGTATGGTGAAGAGACTCCAGTTTCTCAAAGCTTTGAAGAGCCCGAATTCTCCAACAATGGGGGTAGCAGGCGTGGAGTGAGAGACAGAGGAGAAAGAGACAGAAGAGGTGGCAGAAACCATAGACATACTCAATACCCTCCTAGCGGTTGGGCTGCTGGTAATCCTGGTTCAAATCGACCATATGAGCAAGTTCCATATGGTAATCCCATCCAATCCAACTACGCAAAGCCTCCTAATCCTAACTTTTCAACTCCTCAACCACCATACAGTGCATATGCTCAATCAAATTACCAGCAACCGTATCAACAACCTTACCAATCATATCCTCCAGTTCTGAACAACCAATCGGAATTAATACAGGCGATCCAAGGGTTGGATCCTAATTCTGCTCAGAATGTTTTGCATGCTTTACAAAATCAACAAAACCAACAACACCAGCAGCATCAACTACAACATCAACCACAAAACATTGCTTATGGAAGAGCGCCACAACCTTCCAACTACAACAACTTTGGACCTGGTCAACAATTTAATCACCAAGCCCCTCCTAATGCAAGCTCCCCTAATAACCAAGTAAACTCGTTATTGAGTCAACTTCAATCAGGCTCATCCTCATACCCTCCCCAAAATCAAGCAGAGCCTGGAAGTACCCAGGCCTTAATGGAAACTTTGGCTAGGTTAAGTAGAAAATAGCCTTGCCGCATCTACATAGAAGTACGTATTATCTTCGCAATAGTATGTATTAATCCACCTCATTAATCCACCTCATTAATCCACCTCATCAACAGTATTGAAATGCTGTTCTTCTTGTGCCTTTGAATCCTGAATTTCCAAATTTTCGTTGTATTGTTGTTGCAATTCTTTGAACTCAGATTCATCTTCGAAATAGCCATTAATTCCAATGACTCCACATTGATTGAACACTTCCAAAATCTTTTCTGCTTCTTCAACCTTTAATGTGGCAAATATTTTGTTAACTTCATCGATAGACTCGGTCTTCACAGCTTCTTGGAGGTCCTTAGGTAATGAAGTGGAGAAAATTTCATATTCTGGCGTTCCTTCAGCTGGTAAGTTTACTATCAATTCAGTACCTTCGTCAAGTGCTTTCAACTGGATCATTTCCTCTTCATTTTGGGATCCAACTTGTTGCTCGTTTTTGAGGTATTCGCATCTAGTCTTGATATGATTGAACGTATTTTCCACATCTTGATTAAAGCCGGCACTAGCAGGAGAACCCGAATCGCTAATCTTTGAACAGAATAATTTGATCGCCTTGATTGTTTGATCCTTGGAAGGCTTTGGTCCAGCCAATTGGGCGACGTACTGTAATAATAAAGATTGATGGATAATTTGCTTAGCACGTGTACTATTTCCTTCCAATTGAGAATCAAATGCTGTCATTATAAGAGCATCTTTCTGTGCTTCGGAGCAGATGTTAGTGTGCTTGAACAAAAATTCGGCACTATCAGTAATACTCTTGCTGGAAATCTTGGAGAACTCTTCAGTAGCTGGAAGTAAGACCAAGTCATCATACTCTTGTACAGCAGATGTACTTTGGGTAACTGGCTGTGTAGGGTTGTTGATAGTTTCTACCACAGTTTGCTTTTCGGTACCCTTCGGCTTTTCTTCGGATTTTACCTCTTCCTCCTTGTCTTTATTCAAGAACGATCTATCAAATCCAGTATGAATGTCGTCACTACTGATCAACTGGGCTTTCTGGTTCAATAAATCATCCAATTTGATGGTTTGCTTGGATAAAATGTCATCAATCTTGTTTCTGTGGTCCTTTATGAGCTTTGCCAATAATTCTCCATCGGTTTGAGCACTTTCGTGATCTTCTTTGACTTGAACAAATAAGTCTTCCACCATCTCATTGTATGGGGGGGTATTCTGAATTTCTTCTTCGTCAAATTTTAAGTCCTTCAATCCTTTTCTTAAATCATCACCTTTTTCTGCAATCAAGCGGTTATAGTCGAACTTTTCTGATTTATCAAACTGACTGTTGAGTTTAGAAAAGACAACATCATTGTCTAAAAACTGGCTGGGACTAAGATTGGCCAAGAGATAGTCAACTCTGGTATTCAATTTGGCATACATCGTCAACTGAACCAAGATTGATTTGATCTCGATGTTTCTTTGCTGACGCTTTTCATGAATATCTCTTTGTTTCCATTTGATGAAAGAGTTCTTATCGACGTTTGGATGAACCTCAATATCGGAATCGTCCGAAAGTTCAATCTTGTCCCACTTAGAGTAATCAATTGGCATTTTGATTGATATTGATTTGAAGATTGAACACACTTATTTATGGATGAGTCTCGGTTCCAGAAGATTCCGTCACGTGACATGACTTTCTATCAGTATACTACAATAGTAATCAGGAAGTACTGATGTATTAGTTCTATATACTCCCGCTTGACTTAAGCAGTACCATTTGGTCTCAAACCAGTGAAGAAAGCGAGTCCATATCCAGTGGTCTCAAAAGTAATAGTAGTACCCTTTTTAAAGTAAAAAACATCCCCTGGGGAAACAGAAACCTTGTAACCAGTTTCATCAGTGAGAGTGTACTCACCTTCGACTTCGAGGATAATCTTCATTTCTTCGTATGTGTAGGTGTAGACCAAAGGCTCCCCTTTTTCTTGCTTGTAAAAACCGCAAGAGATTTGTTCTTCTTTGGGGCCTTCGGAGGTGAAGATATCACCCAAGAAAGAGTTGTTACCTGGAGAAGGAATTTGAGGTGGCTTGACCCCCTTTCCTTCTACTGCTGGCTTGTATAACATAGGCATTTTGGAGTTTTGTTTGGGTGCAAATTGGTTTGAATTGTATCTAACACTAGAAGATGTTGAGTGAAGAGTGATTGAGGACGTATTATGGGCATTTTATACTAAAGTCGGGTTGGTTGGTATGTATTCTTTGCCTCCTTTCGACTAGAAATCCATAGCCATCTTAAAAGTTAATGGTTTAGCTTTTCCCAATTGGGATAAAGTATCCTTCGAGATAACATTTTATCTGCACCCAAGTGGATAAATTTTGCGAGCACACATAACAATCAAGGACTGCAAGGATTAACCACTTTTTGCCTACCTGTATTCTCAGAGAATATGAGAATACGATCTCTTATTGTGGTCAAACATAAGAGGAGGCAGCTTACAAGATTCAATTGCACTTTCCTGCTGATAGTTTTCGTTAGTTCACTGTACATTTTTTATTCCTTTTATCCTTTTGCGTATTAACTAAAAACCTCGCGATATCAAACAACTGCATACTAAGTTCAAGGATTGATTGTTTCTGGGCCTTGTCATCTTCTAGGGCACATAAGATACAAAAATCAAAAAGAAAGTGCGCAAACCCGGAATCGAACCGGGGGCCCAACGATGGCAACGTTGGATTTTACCACTAAACCATTTGCGCGGATTTCTTGACTTTGAAAAATATTAATGTTTGTTGTTGTGTATAAATTTTGAATTAATAAGCTCTTACTAATCAATTATTTCTGGAATGTTGGCTACAGTGTCATCGATTTCTTCGGAAATGGCGGGTATATTAAAAGATTATGCCCCAATTCAATGCAATTACCTTTAAAGGCTTCAACTTCTCGGAAATAATGAGCATTTGGATATTTTTTGTAGCATTGATAAGAATCAATTCGACAGCCCATGGAGAGATTCCCCGAAATTTGTCATTTGCCTTCTTAGCGCAAAGTCACTTAATTGGCGCCAAGCGCGCTGACTAACCCGTAGAAGTTAAATGGACTTTCCAGTCTGTCCAGCCACAGCTCCTAATGAAAAAACTTATGTCAGCATGATCTGTAAACGTGCCGCCTGTTGCGCGCACCAAGTTGCAAAAAATCATAAAACTACGAATTTGAAAGTTGATTAAATTACAAAGGTTTGACCGTAATGGTGAGTCATCCATTGCAATAGGTATTTAGTCCGTAGATTACAATGTACTTCCCATTAGCAAAGAAAAAATAAAAAACATACATGAATGAGTCATAGTGAGGAGGAAGAAGAGAGAAATTGTTGATATTTTTTGGTTTTATGCAACTGAATGGATGAGTCAGAGTGGCGACAAAGAATCCAAAGAATATAAAAAGAAGTAAGAAAGACTTGAAGAAGAATTAGAGAGGTTGAGACTAAAGCATAGGTTGTTTGTTGGGGATAGGAGTGCCTTGCTGGTGATTTGAAGAAGTATGGGATTAGAAGAGCGGGAGGTCCAGTGGAGCAGTCTCTCTGGTTGAGGATCGGAAGTCAAGTTGACACCTTGACGAATCTGGAGGAGAAGTTGCTTGGGGTATGAAATCGTTGAAGTGTCGTTCATCCTACGAACAAGAACTTGGCTGATCTACTTAGAACAATAGCATGGCACTCATGCAAGTTTAAGCTACGGAAGTTACATAACGTGGGCACGTCGGCACCCGTTAAAAAAAAAAACTAGGGTCAATCCGTAAATCCGGGCTCTTTAACATCTAGAAACTTTGACAAATCGCGCACCGTTCATGATTGTGTCTTCTTAATAGCTTAATAGATTGTTTCTTTGTAATATTTTAATAGATATCTCAACCTTTTGATTTGTAATTGTGCTTTCGTCGCGATAAACGAAATCTTCGTATCCCGTTTCAATTCGGTTACATTACTTCCCTTCCTAAAACAGCTCTAATTTTTAGCATTGGTCTATTGCTCTCTCGAATCCAATACGGGCAAACACTCCCGCAACTGATCCAATTACCTCGAACCCTGAAAACTCGATCAACAATAAACAAATGTCCCTGTTCTCATAATAAGTGCTAATGATGAGCCATCGTCTGGAAGTATGTAATTACTAATAGAACTAGTAAGTGACATGACCAGCCCCAAACTTAATGTGCCTATCGCCATATAATGATATGAGTGGGCCATCTTTTGGGAATATGTAGTTCCGTACAGATCTAAGATGATTATCGTTACTACTCACACCTTTCTCTTGTGCAATAGATATAATTCTCCATAAGCACTTGCAGTTTCATCTAGCACGATGATCGCAATTGCAATGACTAAACCGCACTACTGTTCTGTGCCTCCAATTTATACTTGATTCTGATACCTTATCCTCGTTTATTACTGTATTAGAGACCTCACTAGGAGCATTTGTTGTATTTTGGTATGTTTTCGTACTGAACTTCTCAGCTTTATATATTTTCCATATTCAGTTGACTTGTCACTCTTTCTCGCTTGACTGACTTGGATTGGTATCACTGTCATGCTTAAGCTGGTGTCATTCTCTTATCTCGCTCTCACTCCGTTACATTATCAATAGATCAAGTCTGTGTTACATAAATCCTTGTTCGTAGTCATTTACGATTAAGTATCAACTGTCAAATACTCTCTAGCAGTAGCTTATTTTTATCATTGGCAACTACCAAGCTTTGATTAAATTTTTGTCTTTTATTAAACATATGAACTGTTTTCTTTGGAGGAAAAAACCCCTGACTAAACTAACCTGAAACTACTTACATGAACTCTGCTTACTAGAGAAATGCTTTTCTCGTTTCATTGCCAGATAGTTTAACTCCGTATTTAACTCATAATATGTTCGACTCCTATGCCCTTTCTTTTTGTTTTGCTAATAGGAAGTATATTTTCCAGATGACCCCCAAAGTTCTGGGTACCTGCTCAGAGCTAACTGGGCTGTATACCTATTGCAACTGAAAGCACGTCATTTATAATATAATTGCTATCTTATTGTCAAAATTCTGGGTTTTTTAATACTCCTATTCTTTGATAATTTTTCAACTTGGAGAGCGGTATTCGTCACTCCAGTTTAGAAACCATATTTGTAGAAACTATGGATCCATATCACTGGCTGTACAAAGATAATACTCTTTGTTTGCTTAACTTCCAGAGGGACTAGTCAATTTTATGATAGATGTATCGTTTATGGTGTTCTCTAGGGCAGCGCTAGCCGTCGTAAAATGGAAAGTTCTTTTTTATACTATGTATTTGATTTTACTCTATTCAATTAAGAGAGTGCATTAAACTATACTCTTGATACATTCTTATAGATTTAATAGCTAAATCTAATAAATTTGTTTGGATATGTATGGAAAAGGAAAATCCTGCTAGTAGCCAAAACTCGTTCCAACCAACTATCACGTGATAATCACGGTTTTGAAGGTACTTTTGCTGAGTAATAACAAAACGCTTTCTCAACAAAAAAATGGTTCTATGGTCTAGCGGTATGACGTCTCTCTCACCCAGAGAAGGTCTCGAGTTCGATCCTCGATGGAATCATTTGATTTCCTTTTTGCATAAAGGTTTATATATCCTGCGATACATGGTATTGAATACTTGATGTTAAACTAGCAGAAGAATACAGTCTACTCCTATTTGCTTAGCAAAATACACTTTGAATACCTCAGATCCAACTGCTCTAATTCTAAACAAAACTCGATATCAACAAATCAAATTGCAAAAACATGACCATTCTACCCTATTAGCCAGTTAGAATTATTCCCTCGTATTGTGAACAAAAATGGACAGATATTTTCCGATCTTCCATTTCCCTTAAATTCTGCAAAAACTATTAAAAATTTCAACAGTTTAGAGTGATCTTATCATCCGAGTTATTCAGACGGATGCGCTTAAGCAAAAAAGACCCAGCATACCCTAAATAGACTCAATAGGTAGCACTGTATTTGAAAATTCTTCAGCGACTGCTGGATTGATGTTTCTTGTGTGGTGGTAGTGGTCGCGAGGAATTGAAAGTTACGCAAACTGAACGTGATCTGAGCGCGATCAGATTCAAAATGTTTGCAGCCACTACATGCTGACAATAGAGACAGACCATTTTGACTACAATGAGCTCACCAAAGTATATCTTGGTGGGTTACATCTCTCCAGGTTAGATCAGTTTTTAAATACATCTCAAACGGGCTTCGCTCACTCGTCTTCAGGAACTGAAGTTACAACCTTGCTAAAAGGGTTATTTACAGCGGTGTCCATCTGTATGCTCCAATTACTATTCTTCTGCCTCTTACGTCCTACCATCAAGAACATATACCAGCCTCGATGTTACTATGTTCCTGTACGAGAAAGAATGGAGCCATTACCAGACGGGTTGTTTGCATGGGTAATGCCCACAATAAAGTACAACACAAGCTATTATCTAAGCATGGGACTGGATACCTACTTCTTTATCAGGTTTGTGAGTGTACTTTTACTTTTTTTCATGGTTGTGGGTAACCTAAACTTGCTAGTTCTTGTGCCAGTAAATTGGACAGGAAGCAGTCTGCAATACTCGGCCACAGGGATGGACAAGCTTAGTGTTTCCAACATCGCTGCCTCAAAAGTTCATAGACTTAATTTTCATTTTGTGATGTGCTTATTTACTGTTGCAATGTTCCAGTGGTTAATTGTCTATGAGCTAAACAGTTTCGTGAAAATACGACATTCATACTTGTCTAGCATAACCCACCAAGCATCAATTATTGCTAGAACACTACTCATTTCAAATATTCCAGATGATTTAAAAGATTCTGACAAGCTAATTGATTTATTCAGTGTGGTCCCTGGTGGGGTGAATACCATATGGTTATCGTACGACTCCACTCATATGAGTTTTTTGACTGCTCAAGCTATGAATGCTATGGATTACTTGGAAAAGGCTCAGGTGCTATACCTAAAAGAATATTATGCAAAAAAAGATTCAAAATATACTCCTTGGTTGCAAAAAATACTCTTGAAAAACAGAAAACATAGTGATCAAATGCCTAAAGACCATTGTAAGTATGAACCAAGCTTGATCCCTCAGTTTTACCCTCCAATATACCAAGGTCCCTTTCACATGCCAGTAATTGATAGAACCATTTGGTTTAGCCTTCCCGGAATCCTACGAATATTTAGTTTTCAGTCAAGGGTATCCATGATTGAATGGGCATTAACAACTTTAAACTACCTAGAGAAGGAAATAGAGCAAGAAAAAACTAGATTGGCTGAGTCTAAATTGCCAATTCACAACAAATTCTTTATTGAGTTCAATGACCAAATTGGAGCTTCCATTGCTAGTCAATGTCTACTTTCATATCAGGGAACGCTTGATCTGTGCTTAACTGAGGTTCATCCCAAGGACGTTTTGTGGGGTAATATTGCAAGTAGGAATTCGTACCTCTTGCTTATTGAGAACTATGTTGTCACTCTTTTTCTCATTATTATTACAGTTCTTTACATAATACCCGTTTCATTCATCGGATTACTATCTCAGATGCCGTTAATCACACAATTACTACCTTTCTTTAAGTGGCTAGAAAACATTCCAGATAAAGCAAGAGATACAATATCCCACCTTTTACCTTCAATTCTTCTTTCCTTACTAACAGAGATAATGATGAAAGTTTTCAGAACTCTTTCAGCTCTTAAGGGAATGCAAACGGGTGCAAGTACGGAAGCAAATCTTCAACATTGGTATTTTGCATTTCTATTCGTGCAACAATTTATAGTTATTACTATTCTGGCAAGCATCTCCGTGATAGTCAAGCAAGTCGTCGATAAGCCAACTTCGATACCCATTCTTTTAGCTTTGAATTTACCAAAAGCTGCAACCTTCTTTTTCCAATACCTTACAGTGAAAGCGTTAACATTTTGTGGTAATAATTTCTTGAGAATCCACCAATTAGTTTTTCATCTCACAATTTACAAGTTTCTTGACAGTACTCCTAGGAGAAAATTCGCAAGGCTAACTCATTTGACGAGGGTAAAATGGGGAACTACATATCCAGTTTATTCTGTGTATTCAAGTATTGGTTTAGTGTATACAATTATTTCCCCATTAATATCGGTGTTTATAATTTTTGTTCTTTGTTTGGTTTTGGTTTACTACAAGTATTCCCTAAAATTCATTTACAGCCATGTTAATGAATCTGAGACAAATGGAAAGTTGTACCCAGTTGCATTGTTACATCTTTATACAGGTATTTATTGCTTGGAATGTTGCATGATTGGAATTTTATTTTTACTGAAGAATGAGCGAGGAGAATGCCCTCTGATAGTTCAAGGGTATCTCATGTGCATTACGTTTTTGTCAACTGTGTTTTTTCATTACACACTTTATAAAAAGTATTCCAGGTATTTTTCCTATTTGCCAATAATTGCCGACAAGCCAGAAAACCTTTCAAAAAAACAAGGTCCGGACTTTAGCGAGAACTCAAATGGAGATAGTTACTACTCGGATAAAAAGTTATTATACCTCCATAACTCATTCACTTATGAGTACCCTCCTCTATGGCTACCTTTGGACCCACTGGGAATCAGTGAAATGCAGATTGATTATGCCGAGTCTAAGGTAAATACTCTAAGAGGTGGCCAAACAAAAGGGGCAATTATCAAATTAGATAATTATTTCCAAACGATTCAAATTAAGGTCTCCGAAGCCCCTCCAGGATACAAATAATCACTTAACCAACTTCACCATATTCTGAATCGAGTCTAGACTTAATTCTGAGTTTACTAAGTATATGAAACCATCCTGAAATGGCTTCCTCTTTCCTGAGATTGTCATCTCGGATCTTGCCATATAACCAAATCTTTTTCACAACATCCAATTGTGAATTTAGAACAATCACCCCCTGTTTAATTGGGATAATAGCTTTTGGCATTGAGCCAAAGTTAAAGCCAACAACCACAGGAACATATTCAACTGAGTCCATGAACGGGGTTTTGAGTTTACCCGATTTATAGTCCTGAAGAATATGCTCAATGCTCGATAGTTTCAACCATGAACACCCATCGGGAACCATTGCTTCGCGGTAAACTTCAAGATTTCCATATTTATTTCGAGGGAGTACTTCTGTAGTTCCCACCAACGTAATCCGAGGTTTAATATATGGGCAAGTTTGTGCAAATGTGAAAAGCTTGGTTTCATTAAGCTCTGGAGTTCCATTTGCAATGTTCAAGTTGTGTACACGCTGATTGTGCACAGATCTTCTAAAAGTTACCGTTGTACTTTTCATAGGGGTGGCAATTTCCTGGGGTTTAACAGATCTGCCAAGGAACTTCCACTGCGTTTCTGATTTTCCCACTTGAAGACAATTCTTGAAATGTACTCCAATCTTCTTACCATCAAGTACTATTTGCTTTATAGGAACTTCCCGGGGAGGTATCAATTCGTTGTATCTTAAATTTAACTCTGTAACAATATTTGGGTTTCGTTTCATTGCGGACAACGTATCTGGAATTGTATAGTTCGTTAAAGCAATTTCTCTTAAGCAATTCAATTCTTTATTAGCATCAGGTGAATAATCTAAATTTTTATTAAACCATCGCAATAGTGATTGAAGAAGAAGTGCACAGCGACCCAAATCCGTTCTCAAGTCAAGTTTATTGAACCATCTGTAAGATACATCCGACATATATCTGGAGCTCACGTCCAACATTAAATTATCACTACCCAAGGCTAGAACATATTGCATCCACATTTGGTTGAGCTCATTAGCAACCGGATAAAAAATGGGTGTGAAGTATTGCAACAAATTGGGTTTACCAAACCTTTTCAAACGAGTCAACCATTTCGATTCATCATGGAAGCAAATTCCTTCCAACACAATCAATTCCCCAGGGTCCAAGGGATTAACTACCTCACTCCAGTAGTATGGATATAGGAGATCAAAGTCCTTGTTAATTTCGAGCTTTTTATGATCTATTTTTGGCTGTGGTTTCAATTTTGTTGAAATAGGTAACACTGGTAAGGAAAAGATCATTCGACTCTCAAATCCAAGAGATCTCAACAAGGCAGTAAATAACTGAGCACCAGTATCTCTGTTATGTTTAAATCTCAGTATGACTTTTAAGATATCATGCCTATTCTGAATGGAAGTGGCGGCCTTAGGGTAGAATAATTCAGGCGTTTTTATTCCAATTGGAGGCAAGTAACCCAATACCCTGATTCCATTAGAATCAAATTTAAAATTAATTCTAAACCATTTTATGAGATATTTCAAGACATAGATGAAAAGTACATCTGCTTCCTGGGGATTCGGAAAGTTTGCAGCTTTCATATTCCTAAACTTCTTATAGGGTCCTTTTATGAATGATTCAGGTAAAAGTTTCTTCAATGACCGAAGCACCTTTTTATCAGAAAGCAATACATTTCTCTTTTTGAAATGGGTCATGTATGCCACTAGACCAAGGTGGTGAATACTGGTCTTTACTTGCTTTTCACGGATTCTCGCCTTTCTCTTTTCCTTATCAACATTAGTATGCTTTGCAATTGTAATATTGAATGATTCCTCGCTTGGGTCTCGAGTTGTTTCTTCAAGAGGATTAACTGGTGTTTGCAATGGGATCTCATCCCACTCATCTGAGTCTGAACCTGAATCTGAGGGCTGGAACTCATTTTCCACTTTGACCTTTCTTTTCTTGATACCCCTACCAAAGGCATCTATATCTGAGTCCAGATCCGAGTCATTGAATATGAACAAGTTTGGCTCTTCCCTGGCCATAGCATGCTGGTACCTTACATTGTTGAAATCGGGAGTGATGTCTAGTCACACGATCACACATCACGTGATATATACATTATTCATCAATACACATTAAGCTATTCATCATGAAGAACGTGGGATATGCCTACCCACTCATTGAGCAATGACCACTGGTTATCCAGCTCCGCCAAGCTGTCGTGGCCAAATATGTTAAGCTGATTGAATTGGGCCACGGACGTATAGGTCTTTATGGTCTTGACTTCTCCTTCTTCGTCGTGGGCCAAAGACTCGCTTGCATTGACAATATACCCGGTGTTTTCACCTAGATGGGATTCTTGTCCTACTAATCTTGAACCTCTGAAGTATGCCACATCCACTGTTTTGTCTCCAAGCTGTTCAGTGCAGCGGGATGCGGTGAAGTATTCATTTGCTTTGGCAGGCCCACTGTACTGAATGTGTAAGGGAAGCACATTGGCCACCACCTTAGGCACGTCCTCGAGTGCTTGTATTGAGTCAGACATCGTTGTTTCGAGTGATGGTTAAAACCGTTGGAGACGTGTATTTCAAACGCGCACTACTCATTGCGAATCTAATCTAGGCATACTGAAGGGCGGAATCCGGCAGAAGTCCCACCACTCAAATCTCCAAAGTTGGGCCTACGGATCCTACTTAATTACTATTGTTTGGTGTATAATAAAGTGCAGACGCATATTGTAATCCCTGTAATTAGTGATGGAAATAGGCCAATTGGAGGCAAACCGAGTCCCAATAGTAATACTAGATTGTAGATCCATAGATAGGTTTGTTTCAAGTCAAGAAAGCTAGTTGGTTAGCCAGTGAAATGGCATTGCCTCAAAGTTGCTTGTATGAGCCGGATATATCTAGGCAGTGTGAGCAAGAACGGTCCCTTGTTTCCGCGATTTCGTTATCTTGGTGTGTTCTGCTCAAGATTGTTGCGACCAGATTGTGGCTCTAACCCATTTATCGCGAATTTCCAGGGTCCGTTTGAAGACAACCATGAGTACGGAAACCAATTCCGTGGCAGCTGACGGAAAGCACCGCCTACACCCCAGTGTGATCGAGGATTCCAGCGCTGGAGAGGCTGGTGTGATTGCAAGCGAGCTCATGGCTGAAGAAGCGAGCTTACTAGAGGCCCAGGCGGCCTCCAATCCCACAAAGTCCTACGGTGCTACTGAGATAAATAACCAGCAAACCGACGACAATGGTGGGTACGCCTTACCAAAGGGCAAGTTGTATCTTTTGATTTCGTGTGTGTACATGGCGGTGTTCATGTCTGCTTTGGACGGCACCGTGGTGGCCTCCCTCTTGACGGTGATTGCTTCAGAATTGAACCAGGTGGGAAACATATCCTGGATAGCTACCTCCTACTTGGTCTCATCGGCTGCGTTCCAACCGCTTTTTGGCAAGTTGTCCGACATCTTCGGCAGGAGAACCATCTTGATAGTTTGTGGTGCCTTCTTCACAGTTGGATGTTTGATATGCGCTACGGAATCGTTCACCCTTTTGATTCTAGGAAGATTTATCGCCGGATGTGGTGGCTCTGGGTTTACCTCGCTCGGAACGATTGTCATGTCCGATCTCATCCCACTTCGTGACAGAGGTGTGTTCCAAGGAATGGGTAATATCTGCTTTGGGTTGGGTTATGCGTCGGGAGGGTTCATTGGGGGCCTAGTTGCTGATTGGCTTGGGTGGAGATGGGTCTTTATCTTACAAGTTCCCTTGATTTTGGTTGTCACTGCCGTGATTTACTTCTTCTTACACTTGCCTGAAGGCTCGCCTGGATTGGGAGTCCAAGGCGAAGATGTGCACCAGAAATTGAAGAGAGTAGACTTCTTGGGGGCATCTCTATTGGTTGCAGGGTTGATTTCATTTATGATAGCTGCCAGCTTGGGTGGAAGAATTATTCCTTTTACTTCGTTCACATTTATTGGATTATTGTTGCTTTCTGTTGCCTTTATTGCAGTCTACACTTATGTGGAGTTGTACGTTTCGGAAGAACCAATCCTTCCTCTCGAGGTCTTGGGTGTTAGAACGGTTTTGGCTTCTTCTTTTGCAAATTGGTTCTTTACCATGGGTGCCTTGGCCTATACATTCTACGTGCCCGTGTTTTTATCATCCGTGATTGGATTGTCTCCTACCCAAACTGGTCTTAGATTGGTTCCAAATTTTATCGGTGTTTCAGGAGGCTCGCTTGCAGCCGGAATTTACATGAAGAAAACTGGCCGTTACTGGCCGATTTCCGCCGTCTTAGGAGGTGTTGCCGTACTTGGATCCTTGAAATTGTTGACCTTTTCCCCCAATAGTTCTGTGTTCACCCAGTACACTATCACCGTTCTTCCAGGTATTGGTTATTCGTGTATGTTGACAACCAGCTTGTTAGCATTGATTGCTTCTGTTCCAATGAAGTACCAAGCCTGTACCACATCCATTCAGTATACTTTCAGATCTACCGGCTCCACTATTGGGGTTACTGTCGCGTCAGCAATATTCCAGCACATTCTCCAGATAAAATTAAACACAAAAATCCACAAGTTGGTATCAGACAAAAAGCTAGCTGCAAAGATAATTTCCAGGGCGTTGGCCAGCTCGCTGTATGCCCAAGAAGCTCCAGAATATGTCCGTGACGCGATTAGAGACTCTTATCAAGCAGGCTGTAGGGGAGCATTCGTGTTGAGTGTTGCTACAATTACTGCTGGCTATATTTGTCTGTTATTCATGAAAGAGTATAAGTTGCATACCAGTATTAACAGAGATTAAGATCCTCGTTACCGATATACATTATAATTTAAGAATTTTGCAGATGTTCGTCATCGTCTTCGTAGTTTTTGATCCGGTACAGATGACGTGCTCGGGACAACACCGCAAGTCTATGAAGTGGTTCGGTTCTTTCCAGGTGAATTCCCTCATCTATTGTGTATAGATTATTGGAGTGATTTGTGTTTACCAATGGGGCGACTTCACTTTCAGAATTAGCGTTGAGATTGAAGTTGGAGATTTCAGGGTGCTGAGGCTTCACCTTATTGAGAAGTTTAGGAGATAGTTTCGAGAGTATGTCTGAGCCACTGGCTCCAATTTGAAAGGACTGCTCGAACCTTGGAGAACCGGACTTTGCGAAAGGCGAGTTTCTGTAACTCCCAGAACCTGGTTCGAGTAATGGCGATAAGACTGGCGATAAGACTTCATCCCCCTTTATTGCCTCTTCTAATGCTTCCTCGATAACCTCACCGATCAATTCATTTTCCGAACTTATGTTCACGTTAATCAAGACCACCGCAAGTAAAATACCCATAATACCCAAGTAATAAACAAAATTCTTTGAAGAGTTTGGATTTTCCACATCTTCCAAAAGTAAAATCACAAAATCCACACAAATAGTGATCGGAATCGCAGACGTCAATGATAAAGAGGCAACCAATGGACTCGTTAAAAGCATAGCCATCACAATTGAGTAGTCTGAAACCACAGAGAATACACCATTTGCAAGTACCAGAATCAAAATGTTAGTGGATGGTGGAGGAAATTCGAATTTCTCGATACCCAACTGATCTGCAATGAATAACACAGGTACGCCAAGCAACATGGTAAGGAGACCGACCACCCCAAAGAGCTGGCGCTCGTTAGTGGTCTTTTTGCCCATTCCACAATTGACTTTCATGATAAGCATGTACGAAGAGTACATGAGCGCACCACACATCGCCAAAGAATTACCTAGCATCGGGTTCTTTGGCAAGTACTTCAGCCCCGAGTCGGGTTCGTTGGCCGATTCACTCATATTAACTAGAAACACTCCGATTGTACTGATAGTAACACAAACCACTTTCTTGAAGGACAATTTGTCAGTCTTTACGAGAACACCAATAATCAAGGTAAATATCGAAGTTGTACTGCTGAACACTGTTTGGTTCGCTGCAGATGTATACTGGAGACTCTCCATCACAAAAAAATTATAGAGAAAGTAACCAACTGATACCTGGAGAGCAAGTATGACAATTTCTGATCTGGTTAACTCCTCAGGCCCATCCTCAGTATCTTCGTAACTCTTGGCTATATCCTGTGCAGCGGTGTCTGAGACTCCAAAGAATTTCCGTTTTACAAGATCCAAACCGAATCTGTAGACATCGGGAATGAAGTATAGCGAGAAACAGGAACCAATATATACTGATATCAAGATCGGTTTATTGTATTCGTCGCCTTTCATCACCGAGTTGACCAATTCGAGGCCAACAACCCAGGTTGTGATTGCGATGAAGATGAAACATACTCCTAGCTTGTAGTTTTGGAGCTCGTTCCGATTGATGATCTCAAGGACTTCTATGGGATCTGAAGCCACTTGAACATGCTGATGTGACCCCAAGGGCTCGTACAAACCCAGAGTCTGTTGTTGTTCAGGACTCTTCATAAGAAAAGAAGGTAAGGAGTATGATTTTGATGGAAAGATAAGGCAATTTCGCAGACCTCATTGTGGAGAAGTATTGGCGATGTTCCTGTTTGCGCAAAAATTACCCAACGCATCTGGGCTCCGTTGACATATCCGGAAATTACTGCCGACAGCATCTTCTAGTCATTTATTATTCCATACATAATAGCAGCACCAGGCGACTCAGGTCGCTTAGTGACAGAATTCCACTCTGGCGCTGTCAAATTGGCGCGTTTACAGTCCTGTTTCCCAATCGGGATGCTAGCGGAATCAGCGCGGGTACCTGCTTTAGGTATCAATTGCGCAGGTTCATAGTGGGATGTTACCACCAATGCTATTTGTAAGTTGCAGCCAACCTCTTATCCAAGTGCTGCTTCGCAGTTATGGCAACTGTATCCTTGTTCGCTCCTCTACCCTTAATATCCTTGGTCAATGGGCTGGGGAATGGAGTCAACAAGGCGTCATCGTTAGGATGGCTAAAAAACACAATCGACAATCGATCTTGACCAGTTTCCTGGACTGCTTTGGGAAACTTGACACGGTGGATTGTAGATCTGAGCAACCCAGCTGACCAGTAGCTGAGCTGGTCACCAATATTCACCACAATGGGTGGCGCCTTTCCGGGGTATTTGGCTGTGTTGGGCGACACGTATGGTACGGCTTCCCAGCCCTTTGAGACAGGCGAGTATATTTCCAAGCCCTCTTGGTGTTCTTTTTGGAACAAGAGGGTCATCGAACCGTAGTCTGTGTGTGCACCAGCCCTTATGACGGCCTCTGGATTCAAGCTCTTTTGGCCTGGATAGTGGAGAAGACGGAACGTAGAGCCAGAAGCCTTGGAAGGGTCGTATTTGGATGCGAACCACTCCGAGCCTTTGGTTTCGTTGGTGTCTTCTATCTTCAAGCCGATAGCGAGGATTCTCAAGATTTTGATCGATAATTGATACATCTTCTTGATGGTCGAAACCACCAACTCGTGACGCTCAGGCACATCCTTGAACCATTGGGGAATGTCCTCCTCAGTCAAACCAGTGAGGAAATCAAGTCCCGAGAAGTTGAGGCCCTCCTTGGGATCGCCCAGCTTTTGAGTGGTGGGATCCAAGTTTTCGCCACCGTAGTCCACATATCCGTGATTGGAGTTGCTTCTTGAGTATTGCTGCTTGTATTCCGAGGGAAGTTCGAAGAATTGTCTCGATAACTCGAAGAGATGATCTACCTCGCTCTGCTCGAAGTCGTGGCCTTCCACGAACAAGAAACCCTGGCTAGTGGCAGCGTTCAAGAGCTCTTCTGCGGTGGCAGCATCCACCAGGCTGATATCAACGATTTGTAAGGGGTTACTCATCGGTATGCTGCTTCTATCTATGGTATCGGAGATGGCGAAATCTACAATTATATTGATAACGCGCATCTGTGCGCATCTCGACTCCAGACGTATTTTGCGACTCCGATCAATTTATCAATTATTCGTTGCAATAGTGAGTGCCTGAGTGCCAGTCCCACTATAGTGGTGTGGAACCTGCAATGATCCTGGAGTCCACAGCGATATGGGTGTAAGTATAGCCGTTTTATATCTCAGTTGGGGCAGGGTTGTTGCTTGAAGTAATTTATACTCATCCACTATGTCTTATCAGGCCATTTTGAAGGATGCGAAGATTTGTGTATAAATACATTAATCACGATGAAGGCAGGTTGCATCCATTTGGAGACACAAGAAACCCCAAAATAGCAAGCAGAGTTCATAAAGATGATTTTGAACCATAGGACTGAAATTGCCTGTAGGAACCAAAGTGAATACTACGAAAGCTCAAAGTCAACCTGGTGGGGTATATTAGTCTAATTACATTAATTTTCTACTGTTCTGAAAGCAACTTCCTCCGGTAACTGGAAGGAGACACAGAACATAGGCTTGGTAGGCGCAACCCTACGAACCAAATGGAATTGGGCATCTTTGATATTCAATTCGTACCCAATCAACTTATTAATCTTTTCAAGGACTCTGGCGTGGAGATCTTCCAATGAAGGCTCTGGTTGTTCTTGTGGGGAGTACTTCTCAAAACAATGAACATGGATGGTAGGCAACACGAAATCGGGGGATTCCTTGACAACCTTGGCCACTTCAGGATCACGGGAATAAAGACCCACGAACTCATCCAAAAAGGTCAATGCAGAATCAGGCAAGTTCATGGCATAGTTATTGAAGAATTTGGGTATGCTTACCTTTGTAGTTTTTTCATCCTTCACCACAATCTTTTCGTTCGTGGTAGGGTCTATCTTTCTTCTTTTGGTCACCTTGGTTTGTTCAATTACCTTTGCGCTATTCGACCAGTCAAGCAATAGTCTGGGGGACTGTCTAATGAAATCTCTGCCATCCAAGTTGAATGGTTTCACGAATTCGCTGACATGGTTTATTTTGATGTTCTCCTGTAAGTATTTGTAAGACTCTGGGTTGAGGTCGTTGGCTAACACCAAAACGTTCTTTTTGCCCGCAGGTACAGCAAAAGGACCGACACCAGCAAACACATCACCCACTACTTCTTGAGGCTTGAAATGGTTGATCAATCTTTCATGCTCGGTGCTCAATCTGGAGTTCCAGTATACCTTGCTGAAATCAAACCTGAACTTGCATCCACTTTCACTCTGCTCCACGAGAAAATCGTCCTTGCCGGCCAAAATGTTCATCTTGAAGGTTCTGAACTTGTTTCCGATCGAGTCGACCTTGTCAACCACTGTCTCAATCTTGGTGTTCTTGTCCAAAATAACCTGTCCTATCAAAGGACCGTATGGCTTGAACTCCTCTCTCAAGTTCAAGTGAGCCACATGACCAGCCTGGGCAAACCCTCCAGGGATCTCTTCCAAGAGATCCTCTGGCAAAACCGATCTCAAGATGTCGTCTGTTTTCCAGAACGAATAGTCGAGCTTCATGGTGTAGGGCTTGATTTCCACCTTGTACTCGTCGATCCTCTGCACAGCTTCAGGGGAAAGCTTATCCTTGTAGGTGGCCAAGTCGTCGATGTCTTCTCTCAACAATACGCCCCTGACGTTGTCGACGGTGACGATGTGTTTTATGGCCGGTTTGTACAAGATGTCGTCCTTGCACTGCTTGACAAATTGGCCAAGGTATTTGGGCTCGGGGAAACACGCCACCAAGAGCGGAACGTCCTTCTGGAAGAACGCCTTGTTGAGGACCTTCATGGACCTGTCGACTGGGGGACCAAACTTGTTCATCATCGAGTCTCGGCGAAGGGTTCTGCTGGTTCTATAGTACCTGAGCCAGCGATACATACCGTTGAGATGAGTCCTGCACCAAATTTTTGAGAAGACCGCAGAGCCAAAAAGCAGAACTCACTGCCAGTATAGAGACCACTACCCGTCAGAGCCACCATGAACGTATCGGACGTGATAAGCATAACCAGACCCACTCCCGCCACTATAGACTCGGACGTGGACATGTCGGACGACGAGTCCACCCAGGTCAAGCTGTCGATAGTGACGCCAGGTGAGATGGTGACAGATGATCCTGTTTGGATGAAGGGCCATGGTACCTACTTTCTTGAAGACAAGACGTACTCGTCGGTGGCAGGAAACATCTCCAGAGTCAACCGTTTGTTGAGTGTGATACCGCTCAAAGGAAGGTACCAGCCTGAGACTGGTGACCACATCATTGGCAGAATTACCGAGGTGGGCAACAAGAGATGGAAGGTCGACATCGGATGCAAGCAAGACGCCATTTTGATGTTGGGATCGGTCAACTTGCCAGGAGGTGTGTTGAGAAGAAAGTCGGAAAGCGACGAATTGCAGATGAGAAACTTTTTGAAGGAAGGCGACTTGTTGAACGCCGAAGTACAGACCATTTTCAACAACGGAATAGCCTCGTTGCACACCAGATCATTGAAGTACGGAAAGTTGAGGAACGGTATTTTCTTGAGAGTCCCTTCCAACTTGATTGTCAAATCCAAGAACCACTCCTATGACTTGCCGGGGAACGTAAGTGTGATCTTGGGTATAAACGGGTACATCTGGTTGTCCAAGACCACCAACAGCTCGCACAACAAGAACATGACCGTGAACTCCAACGCAAACAAGATAAATGCCTCTGGTGATCCGTCATACGTGCCTGGGGCTGGATCTGTGGCCATCACCAGATTGGAGGAAGAAAGTTCCTGGGAAATTTACTCCGATAAAAATGATCCAAATATCACCAATTCGGTCAGATCTAACATCACCCGTTACAACAATGTGATCAAGGCGTTGGCCTACGGAGACTTGGGTATAACTGAACAAAGAATCATAATGGGGTACGAAGCTTCGATGGCATTTTCTAATGTTGGCAGTATGATCGACAAGGACGCTATGGAAAGCATTTGTCAAGATGTCATCAATAACGAGAAAATGAGAGGGTAATCGCGCCCCTATAACTGCATTTTTGAAAACTTATAACATAACACCCATGTAGGTCATTCCTCATAGGTATCCAGGTAGAGCTCTACACTCAGGAATCGCACTGGACAGTGAAATGCCCCGTTAATATACAATAAATAGAATACATTCCTATACAAAGTCTTACGAATATATTAAAGGAAATGAAGATTTGAATTAGAGTATCAACTAGTAGGTAGGATCACTAGCATAAGTACTGACTGTTAAAGGTGTACTGATGGATCACTAGCGTGGCTAGCTCACATGCATAATTTGAATGAAATCAAACTGATTTTCATGCTTATAAAATCTTTCTCTTTTGCAAGTAGCACCTGAAATAAATTAATTGGAGAATACCTATGGCGGCTATGCAAACGAGAACTGTTATGGATACTCGTGTGTAACGGGAAAAGATTGCTTCGTTGGCATCTCTGTGGTGTGATTCTTGATCCACCAAGGCTTTCAAGGTGAGCTCGGAGTTTTCGAGGTTCTTGATGACATTATTCAATTCGGATTTTAAGAAGTCCATCTTGGAATCGAAATCTTCTTCGGTGAATTGGGGTTCTGCGCTTGGATCATCGCTTTTGTCTTCCGATGCCTTGAGTGAGGAGAAGTAGTGGGCAAAGGAGTTGTAGTTGGTGTCTTTCAATGTGTTTAAGGTTTTGATGGTGACGTCCAATTCCACATCGCGGGACTGTGGCTTGAAAGACCACGATTTGTCCATGTATATGTTGTCGAAACAGACGTAGATCAAGGACTTGCCGTTATTGGAGTTCAAAAGCTCGTTGGCCTTCTCCCTTTCGTGCTCCAGGACGGCTGGGGCTGCCTTGTGGCCGAGATGGAAGAGACCCGAGCGCTTGAACAGCTCCAACATGGACGGATCGTGGCCGCCAGGGCTGGGGTTGCGGCTGTTGAGGTTGGCAAAGATGAACGACACCTCGAAATCAAGGTCGTCCTGCCGTCTGAACGTGTTGTCCTCGTCGTCGAACACGAAGAGGTTCAACGATTGTGATGCAATACGGTTGCCAGCGTTGATTCTCAACATAATCACGTCTTCGCCGACCGTGGGATAGCTGATGCAGTTCTTGAGGTTGTTTTTGGAGGAGTAGTTCTTCTTGTCTCCGACCTTGACGGGCGGTACCGTGATGCCTAGCGACGCGACCCAGGGTAGTAGCAACGCTAGGGCTGTGAGTTTGGAGGGGGACACCATGGAGGATGGGAGGAGCGGATTTGGGGTGGAGTGGCGGGAGGTGCGGGAGGTGGGGCGGGAATAAGCGAGTGAGACGTACCGGCGTACGGGAGAAGGATCAATTAGGGTGTGTACCGATGTACTGTGGGTACTTGTAGTACTAGCAGTGTAACAACATGTAGACGCTAACAGTCCTGAGTTTTTTCCTGATTTTCTGTGCATTGGATGTCCTGGATATAACGCGTATGGGCGGCCTGGGTGGTGCAGCGAGTTGCGCCCAAAGCCACGACACAACGAGTCTGGCGTGGCTCAGGGCCAATGGCGTGGAACCTGGCGGCTTCCAGGGCGGCCATGCGCTGATTCCGAGACTGGAGTCCTGGACAGGATTAGAGGTGTTTTGGTTTTAGGACTGGTGGTGGTCCTAACGTGGGCCAGCGGTTTGGGGCAGGAATGCGCCACCAGCACCCCTTGCTGCAGTCTACGGGTGACGAGTCCATGTGACCGTCGAAGGACATCACTGGCAGGGCCTCCCTAAAATGTCCCTAAAATGTCTGTCTGGATTACGAGCGTGGTGCAGAACTGCACCAGTTTGAGAAGCGGGGCCTCAAGATGGCGCTAGTTGTATGAGTCTTGGCACGATCTGCGGTGGTGCGCGTCGCGCACGTGATATAAGCTATGTACATTAGTTTGGGTGCAAAAGCCAGGAGCTGGTGGAAGACGGCCGTGCTGGAAGCAAGAGCACCGTGGGAAATACTGGTGGGAATTACCATTGGCGGGAGGTGGAATACCACAAATGGAATGCCAGGGCGCTGGTGAAGTGATGAAACACTAGTGGAAAAACGAGCAACTGGTGGAAATTCCAATGGTGGAAGATGGTCCACTGTGCAAAATTCCCGTTGGAAATGATGAGCAACTTTAGCTGAAGAAGTATCCATATCTTGATTTCAGAACTGGAAAATGGAAGTGAAAGACCGCTGGGAAGTTAAGGAACTGGACCACTACGAAAGATGGTACACCGTCAGAGTGAAAAATTCACCGGTAGAAGTCGACCACTGTGTACTCACAGACTAATAAATAGCATTAAAACAAAATCGATAACCTCCCAAGCATTGAAAGCTCCCTTCATCTACCGTCTTTGTCTGCCTACGCCTTCCTCTCCTGCGCAATCAACTCCTCCAACCTCTGCTCAAACTCGTGCTCCTCCACCTTCTCCATGAGCTCCTCCAACTTGGACCCCGCCATGCATCCCGTCAAGTCGTGGAGCGAGAACCCACAACGATGGTCTGTCACCCGGTTTTGGGGATAGTTGTAGGTCCTGATTTTGTCGGAACGGTCGGTGGTGGTGACCTGGTCCGTTCGCATCCTGCGCTGCTCCACGATCTCCTTCTCACGCTCGAGAGCAGCTAACCTGGCTCGTAAGATCGAAAACGCTTTGGCTTTGTTTCGAGGCTGCGATCTTTCATCCTGCTGCATCACTGTGATCCCAGTGGGAATGTGCACCAATCTTACAGCAGAGTCGGTGGTGTTGACGTGTTGGCCTCCTTTTCCTCCAGCTCTCATGGTATCTATTCTCACCTCTCCTGGAGCAAACAGCCGTTCGTCTTCCTTCAACGAGCTCTCATTTCCCTCGGAAATCTTGGGAAGAACCACCACTGCAGCAGTAGAGGTATGTATCCGTCCCTTGCTCTCGGTCAGGGGGATCCGTTGCACTCTGTGAACGCCACTCTCGTGTCTCAACGCCTGGAACGCACCAGGATCATCGATGCTAATAATGACTTCGTTGACGAACCCGTTGTTGCCTTCGCTTCTGCTGACTATGTGGTGCTTCCAGCGCTTGGTGTTGGCGAAATTTATGTACATTTGCATCAAGTCTTCCGTGAAAAGGGCCGCCTCAGACCCTCCCACCCCTGGCCTCAACTCGAGAATACACGGTTTGTCCGAGTACTTTTGCTGGGGAAGCAACCTTGACTGGAGCACCTGCACTGAACGCTGTACCTGGGGGATGGTGGCCTCGATTTCAGCCACTGCCTCTTCCACCAACTCGTGGTCCTGTCCCTCCTCAGATATGAGTTCCTTGAGCTCGTCGAACGCAGCCATATCTGACTTGTACTGGTTGTAGTTGTCCAAGATGATACTGAGGTTGGAGAACCTGATGCTGAGCTCCTGCTCAAAGTTTCCCTCGGCCACCTTGGCCTCGATGGTCTTGAATTCGGCCTGCATCACCTCAGCTCGCTGGATCAATAACGGGTGGATCTTA
This sequence comes from Suhomyces tanzawaensis NRRL Y-17324, assembly GCF_001661415.1. Lineage (NCBI taxonomy): Eukaryota > Fungi > Ascomycota > Pichiomycetes > Serinales > Debaryomycetaceae > Suhomyces > Suhomyces tanzawaensis. Next base: position 1,041,716 of record NW_017963641.1, read on the forward strand.
GGCACGCTGGCCAACTTTTCTAGCGTACCAGAGACATCGACTGTTGAGTACGGCCTGGTCCATTTCGTTGCCCATACAATCCAACATGGACTTCTCCCTGCCAATCGTACCAAGGGAATCATTCTGGCGGTGGTCTTAGCTTAGATTTTTTTCACTCACTAAATCTCGACTCCACAAATCCTTTGAGGCATCACCATCCACTCAGGCAAGATGGACCAACCAATCGATTTGAACGAGTTTGTCAGGGCGTTGGAGGACCTCTCCCAAGAGAGTATCAACAATGCGAAGGACGAACTCTTTCTTTCCATCAGCAAACTTGTGGATACCAACACTGAGTTGGAGGCGGAAATTGCCAACTCCGACAACCACCAGGATAAAAAGTTGTACAGAGAGGTCATCGAAGAAAACCAGACCGTGATCTACAGCAAAACCTCCCGTTACGAGGCGTCTTTGAATGCATTGAGGCATAAGCTGATTGATGACCAGAAGTACCACCAAGAGCTCGGAAAGTTGTACGACTTGATCAAGAAGCCTGAGGCTCAAGATGAGAACCAACACGGTTCTCAAGTAGAGACAAAGGACAACAGTATCTACCTATAAATGGGTCATGAAAAATTGCTGGCTATTTTAGTGAACCAGCAGATAGTTTCAACCCACGATTGAAATAATTGATGCTTCAAAAACTACAATTGCCACCTTATACAGCTCAGCCAATAACATCAGTCACGCCTTCTACTCAAATTTTTAGCTAATTTATGACTATAATGACTATTTACAATAAACTAAAATATTGACATTTTAATATCCAGAATTGATCTCGGTTTGGTTCCGGTTCATTATTCTCTTTGAATCGGTTTAGGATCTCTTCCCCACAACTTATTCATAAAGGACTTTTCTTCTGATCTGAGTGGGTCTTCGGGTCTCTTACACACCAACATCCAAGTAGTACCCAAGTGAACTCTCTTTTCGTAAGTGATATCTAAGCCTGCCTCGTCTATCAATTCACCAATATCAAGATTCCATCTGCATGCCCAAGTTTTCATTCTTCTTTCACTTCTGAAATCCAAGTGATTGTTCACAAAGTCCCAGGTTCCTCTTCCATGTTCAAGTAATACAATTCTGCCACCTGGCTTCAACAAAGATGACATGTTCTTCAAAGCTTTGACAGGATCTTCGTGTGCACACAAACCAAATGCTTCAACCACTGTGTCATACTTGATTTCCTTGCCTTCGGATGCTAGTTGGGCCAATTCCTCGGCTTTACCAACTGTGAATCCAACCTTGCGGAAATCTGGGTACGCACTTCTGAACTTCTTCTGTGTGAGATCCACCATGTTTCTCGAGGAATCGAGGAAGGTGATCGAATTCACCAATTCGGGGTAAAAGTATGGGATGTTTCTTCCGGTACCACAAGCGACCTCCAAAACATCACCCTTCAACTGTTTCATCAACCACTTTCTACGCTTACCCAAGAACATACCTCTTTCCTCCCACTTGATTTCTTCATCATAGGCCGCAGCCTTTTCTTCGTAGAATTCAGTGGTGTCTTCAGCTGGTACAATGTTTGGATTTTCTGCATTGGTTAACTTATCATTAGTCAAAACCTCTTGCTCTTTCTCCTCTGCAGTTTTTTCACCAATTGGCTTGTCCAAGACTGGGGCCTTCTTCACTGTTCTTCTGGGCTGTTTGCTATACCATTCTTCTAACTCTTCTGGGGTTGGATTAAACATGACACTCTTGTCCATAAGATGCTTTCTTCTGAATTCCTTTCTCATCATCTGGTAAATTCTATACTTCTTTTCCTCCAAAGGTCTCAAAGTCTCCTGACTCAATTTTCTTAACATTAAGAACTCGTACTCACTCAAGCTTTTTGGGTCGTTCTTGTACTTCTTTCTAACATGTTGGATTTGTTTGTCTTCGTGGTAACGATCTCTCATATAATAAAAGAATGCCACACAAGTAGCACCAAAGCCACATATGTAATAAATGGTCATAGACTTCTTGAACTTTTCACTCTGAAAATAAAGTGCCCATTGTCGCCATTTTGGCAACTTTTCAATGTCTCTCTGCTTTTGGGCTTCCTTGTGATTGATGGGGAATGGGGAGTCTGCATACCCACGCAACGAAGAAATACGTGGAATTCTGAGGACTGTCCTCACCGCCGTTCTACCTGTCCTGGCAGGCAAACCAACTAATCCTAGCCTTATCATTGAAGGTTTGAACTTTGGAAATTTTCCTTCTATGATGGAGTGGATCTAAAGCGATTACCGGCCGCATCATGTGACGAAGGTATTTCCGGTCAAGTGTCAGTTGACACTACTCAACACCAAACAATATTGTTGCCTTACAACAATCAGCGCATGTGAGCTAAATGCTATCTACGAGTCGGTAGGCATCCATCAGAGAGTATAACTCCCGATCAAAAACATCCGATCGAATCAGAATGGTAATATCTCCAATAACAGAAAGTCACGTGAGGTCCTCGCTCGTCCAGTACTAGTTTTGATGGCAAACGGAAACCTCCACACCACCAACAGTCATGTCCCAACCTTCACCAGTATTAGAAGAAGCCAGAAACGCCGCAACAGCAAAGAAGTACGAGCTTGCGGAGTCCAAGTACAAGGAAATCATCTTATCCAATGAGTCCACCACCAAGTCGTTGCAAGAACAAGAAGCGGCCATTTTGGAGTTAGGTAAGATATACGAATCACAAGCACAACCAGAGAAGTTGAAGGAATTGATCTCTGAGTCTAGAAGTATTTTGGGTAAATTTGCCAAATCCAAGACCGCCAAAATCGTCAAGACTTTGATCGAAGATTTTGATACCATTCCTAATGCCTTGGACTTGCAAGTTAGTGCCACTAAAGAAAGCATCGAATGGGCTGTTGAAGTTAAGTTGTCCTTCTTGAGACAATCTTTGCAATTGAAATTGGCAGACTTGTTGTACCAGCAAGGGTTGCACAAGGAAGCGTTGAAGATCATAAATGACTTGTTAACAGAATATAAAAGGTTAGATGACAAGTCATCCTTGGTTGAAGTCCAATTGTTGGAATCAAAGATCTATCACGCTTTAAGAAATATCCCCAAATCCAGAGCAGCATTGACCAGTGCCAGAACCTCTGCCAACTCCATTTACTGCCCAACCATACTTCAGGCCGAATTAGATTGTCAAAGTGGTATATTAAATGCCGAGGAGAAAGACTACAAAACTGCATTCTCATACTTTTACGAATCCTTTGAAGGCTTCAGCTCTCAAGACGATAGCAAAGCTATCGTGATATTGAAATACATGTTGTTAACTAAGATCATGTTGAACTTGATTGATGATGTCAACAACATCTTGGGTCACAAGAATGTGATCAAGTACCAATCTAAAGATATTGATGCTATGAAGTCCATTGCAACTGCTTACTCCAACAGATCTTTGAAGGAGTTTGAAACTTCATTAGTAACCTATTCCACAGAGTTAAAGTCTGATGCTATTATCAAGAACCACTTTAACGCCTTATACGACAACTTGTTAGAACAAAACTTGTTGAAGATCATCGAATCGTACAGCTGTGTTGAGTTATCTCACATTTCTAAAACTATTGGTTTAAATTTGCAACAAGTGGAAGGAAAATTGTCACAAATGATTTTGGACAAAGTTTTCTATGGAGTGTTAGACCAGGGTAATGGTTGGTTGATCATTTATGACGAACCAAGAAAGGATGCTTCGTACGAGGCTTCGTTAGATTTGGTCAAGAATTTGTCTAACGTTGTTGATTTGTTGTATGAAAAGGCCTCATCTTTGAACTGATTTCAAGATATTTAATGAACCTGGTCTAAATTTTATGCTTATATTCGAATGTAAGGAAATAGCCTGAGATTAACTTGAATGGATAAGGCTTTATTCACTTCTTGACTAAGTTCCTGTACTCCTAGATTTTTCATAAAATACACGAAATACAAAAAGCAAGCTGAACTAATCACGTAGAAACTAATGCAGAGGAGACTGGCAGCCTGCTTTTCAAAAAGTAGGATTATTATATATTATTTTACCTTTTATTTATATTACATATTCTAATTACTAGAATGGATGAATTCCATAGACGGTGCAACGAAGTTGCTTTTATGCGAGGTCACTAATCCCAACTGCACCCTTTTCACTGGCTATCACAAAAATCTCTCCGGATATCACCAAGAATTCATTTAGTCTTCCACATGACAAGAAACACTTCAAGAAGTCATTGGACTCCTCTTTGGCGATTTCATTAATGATATTGTAGGCACCTTTAAGGAACTTCCAATCTCTGAATCTTGCAATCTTGTAAATTTGCAACAACTCAATGATCAAGTATGGAACGTAAATGGATCTTAACTCGTTGTATATTTGGACATCCTCATCATTAGTAGAAGATTTGATCAACCCATTGAACCAATTGAAAATCAATCCGTTTAATGTTCCAATAATGTTCTCTATTGTGGTTTGCACCTCCTTCGACTCCCAAAATGATGATTTTTTGTTCAAAGGTTGATTTGCAAGAGCTTTCTTCCAATCACTTATGAGACCCAACCCATTGACTAAGTCTTCATATTCCAATAATTCCTGTTTATTCTCATCCGAAATAGAGCCGTTGTACACTTCATTCGTTATTGATTTCGTGTGGACTTCGATATCATAATCTCTGATCAACTTCTTGAAATTCTTGGAAGAAGCAAACTTTTGAAGCGTGGCCAATTTTCCACTTAACAAAAATCTACGAATAATGATCAATGTGGCTGTAATAGAATCTTCATACATCTCATTCTCATAAAACCAGTCAACAGATCTGTACAATTCAAAGTCGATTTCATCGACATTCTCAACATCATCCTGGATTGCGATCTTAGATTGTGGTTTGTAATGGTCTTCTGTTTTCTTCATCACTCTTTCAACAGTTCTTCTCAATATATTGGTCATTTTGTTCTCTTGACTGTCATCCACCACGATTAGATCATTATCATCAACCACCAAAGGATTGGAGAGTTTCTTAGAAATTTCAAGCTGTCTGAGTCTTTCTTTGGAATCAGTAATGGATGACAAAAATAATGAATAAGTTTCTCTCGAATCCTTTTCGTCAGGAATGGTTGTAAGATAGATTGGAATCAATTCAGTCAATTGATATTCTGATAATTCTGAAATGTAAAGGGTAATGATCGTTGTTATATCCTTTGGATTTATGCTATTGGTACCGTCTTGTAAAATACCCGATTCGCCAATCAACAATTGAAAAATTGCCAAGTGAGTTACAACCCTGACAAGATATGGCTTGATTTGAAGGTTTCCCCCCGAAGTAATCAAGCTATGTAATAATGAAGTTACACCATCTATTATCACACCACCTTGTATGATTCTTAATGGGTGATTACTTTCCTTAGAGATACTGCCTTCAGACTTCAGCAAGATGTTCAACACTTCGTTAACATTTGAAGCTTGTGGCTTGGGTGTTTTATACGCTAATGTTTCTTCAAAAGTAGATGACAAAAACTCTTCAAACTCGTACTGGTAAAGCTGATTTAAATATAATAATAAGCTTTCTTCCCAGTTGTCTTTCGACTCCTTTAAATTCTCAGACACATCACCACCACTCAAGAAGTTGTAAATCATCTTTTCATATCTGTTAATGTTAGATCTTTGGGAAAGCTTGTAAACAGTCTTCTTCCATAATGACTTGTGCTTGATACCTGAAGCTTTCGATTGTTCTAACAATGACTCGTCGGCATCGGCAGCTTGTCTGTCGATTATTGGATCATAGTATTCCTGGGTATATCCAACAAGAATCAAACCAAGAGTGTAGTTTCCTGTGTTATTGGCAAATTCGATTGCCTCTTCATTTTTGTTTGCAAGTAATAATTTGTAAATAACATGGAAGGCTCTGGAATCGATATCCTCATCTTCGGGATATATTTTCTTATTGGATCTCAAAGGAGCGTCAGAGTCTAATTCTGCAATATAGTTATCAGATACATTCTGAGCCTTTGCCAATACATTCAAGTCCTTATTGTTAATGGATTGTCTTGTTTTGGTCCACTTTCCCAGAAGATCTTCCTCCATGTACGAGCTGTCCAAAGACTTGAAATTCACCTGAAGCCATTGTATGATTAGGGTCAATTCTCTCACTCTGGGGTGGTTGATTAACCAATTTTCTTGCTTGATAGCCAAGGATGAAAAGGCATATTCTTGTAAAAGTTCTGGTTTCGATGAGGCTCTGAAATTATAGAGAATTTCCACCAAATGCCACAACTTGGTTTCTAAGTCCCAGTTTTCGAACTCCTCCTTTAATTTGTGGTTTGTCTCATCTTCGGCTAACAACTCGCCAATTTGGATGGCCCTGGATGCAGAGATGGCCTTGAACTTCGAGACAATCTCAAGGGGATTCTGCTGCTGCTTATTGGCCAGGAAGTCCTGGAGCACAATAGCAAATTGCTCCTCGATATTGATAATAGAGGGGACGACTCCAATTGAAGACATTACAGTGGGGTGCTTTTGCTAGATGTTTTGAAGATGAAAAAACATTGAGCCGGTGATTCGTGTCACGTGATCCGAAGATCTACAAAATGCACCAGGCGAACGGTGCCTATTTGCAATCAAGCTAGTCTATCGCGGTGGTGTGTATGCTAACTACACATCCCAAGCTAGCTTCAGTGGTTCTTAGCTCGGATCCGCCAACGCCACCACAACTCTGCCTGGGCCCTACTCCAGAGTTGCGCACGCGACATCATGTCACGTGCATTCCCACATGACATAAACTCCGCTTATCAGCATCACCCCTGATATCAATCACGCCCCGACCATGTCAAGCCCACCAATTGAGCAAGCAAACCCTGATCCAACCTTCAATGACGAGGATAATAGTCCATTTGGAAATCAAGGGATCGCCAGTTTGATGAGCCAGCATAACCTCGGCCCTACAAAGTCCCCCGACCCCAACAGTGACCCTGATGATGACGATGACTCAGTTCTTCTCTACACCACTAACTCCAAAGCTGACCAAAAGTCAAGCAGCAAAGACAAGTATCCTACCAGCCAAATCAATTTCGAGAGCAGAGTTAGCAAGCTACTCAAGTCCAATGGAGTGGTTAAGATCCAAATTACAGAGGCTGGCAACTCGAATGAAGGCATGAACAATTCTCTGAAGAAGTATGTGGTGTATACCATCAAGCTTATCAATCAAAAGGACTCAAGCGAGGAGATTTTGACCAGGCGAAGATATAGTGACTTCGAAAGTTTACGAGAGGTACTCACGAAGATTTTCCCTCTTGTAGTAATACCACCCATTCCACCAAAGAATTACGTGAACTTTAAGGTATTGAACGGATTCGGACACTCGCCCTTACAAACTCATTTAACGCAAAGTAATGGAAACGCAGGCAGTGGTGGAGTGGGAGTGGTGGCAAATGTGGTTAACGGAAGTAGCACTACAGGAGGCTCTCTTGCAAATCATAACATTAACTCGTCCAATTACCCCTACATCAACTCAACACATCTTAACAAAAACCGATTAATTGAGCACCGCAAAAGATTATTGGCAAACTTCCTTAATAATTGCTTGGAGATTAACCAGATTCGTAATTTGGAATTCTTTGCAAAGTTCTTGGATCCCAATTCAAACTGGTCCGATGAAATAAGTTTAATCTCCAATCAATTACCCAAATCTATTTATCAACTGAATCCAGAAAATGGTTTGAGAACTGATCCAATATATGCAAATTTACCCAATCCTTCAACGGGTCACATGGGTTTCTTGAAAGATAATAGAAAAAAGTTGAAGGAGAAGACAAATAAAATTTTAAACAACGGAATCACCACAAGTTCGAACAATGAATCTTCTTCTGAGCCAAGTACCAGCGCACAAATTCCTGAAGGTTCCCCTGACTCAGATTACATATTGAATACTTCATCGTTGGACTCTATCAATAAAAAGATAATGGAGAATTTCATAGGGTTGTCTAATGACTATACAGAGTTAGGAACTATTTTCAATTCTTTTTCCTTGGTTCTAACTGATTCCGCTCGAGATGTCAAAGGTAAATTATCCGATGATGAACCAAAATTGAATATCATTTTTGATAAGATAGGACAAGTCTTTGACCGCTCTTATATCACCATAAATGTTCTAATCGGGGACTTGGAAACTAAATTCTCGGAGCCATTAGGTGAAGCTGTACAGTTCAGTGCTATTTTGGAGTTTATTCAAAAGTATCAAGTGAAGAAATTAAGACAACAGCTGCTACTCGATACTGATTTGAAAGTTAAAAGAAAAGATTTGGAAGAACTACTTCGTTTAGAGGATGAGGCTGCAAGAGTTGAGAGTGGACTGAATCCGGTAGTTAAGAATACTAAATACGATCTCGGTGCCAAGACCCCTGTCCAAACTCAACCACTAGCATCCACTAATTCTAAATCCAAGTTTAAACTTTTTCCCAGCATAAAGAAAATCACACAATATGTTTCAGATATTATTGATCAGAACCCTGAACAAACCCGGAAACAAAAGATAACCTCACTTCAAACAAAGATCAAGACTTTGGAAAAATGTCAGAACATCATGCTTGAGGACATTTCCTACATCGCCGATGAGTTAAACAAGAACTTCAAACTTTTCCACTCAAAACAGTTGAAGATGATCTATGAGATCTTGCTTTCCTATAACGGATTTTTAATTGGCTGGGCCAAGAAAAACATCGATATTTGGGAAGAAGTGAAAGAGGAAGTAATGAAATTATGACGAGACTATGGGATATCGCTTGGACAAATCGAACCCTGATTCGTAATAGCTTCACGCTCAAAAAAAGTCACATATGCATTTCTGTTCGTTCTACATCTACTTAATGTGAATCAGAAGCAGATCGTTAACGTCGACTAACTCCTCAAATATTTAATCAAAGGAGGGCCCCATTCGCCTGCCCTCTTGTAAGTGACAATATCGGGAGGGAACCCCTCGATGGCACCAACCAATCTCTCACAAACTTCTGGACCCTCACTTTTGATCCTACTCATTGGATGTAAATAGGTTCTGATGGTGAATACAACTGCTCCTGATTCGGGCAATTTGGTTAATACTTGTCTTTCGCTTCTGTAGTGCACCTGGTTGTCAAAATCCAAGCTATCATAATCCAATGCCACTTGTACATGATCCTTGGGAAGGTTGTGGCCCTTGTTGGAGTCATCAACATAATATTTATCGTGGGTTTGAACTGAGAAGTTGCTTCGGGTAACAAATTGTCCAGGTACTATTCTATTGAAGAAACGATTCATGGAAAGCTTCAACTTTTCTTCATACCCGGGGATTGGATGATGAACAAAAGAAAGAGGAGCGTTGAATCTATCCCTTGGATTAAAGCCTGCGGCAAAAGCAAACACTCCTGCCTTGAAGAAATATTCGGTACCATCTTTTTCGTCTTCTTTACTTGGGTCTTTAAGAAGAATAATGAAATCCTCCTCGATAATCTGGGTCAAATATTCCAAATACTTGGGGGCATCCTTGACGTCATTTGAACAAGTGCTTGGAACGTAAATATTGTTTATTTTGTTGTGAATCATGTCGCCTTCTCTCACAAAGTACATGGGGTACTTGTCACACATGTAGCTGGTAGCGACGGAGTAAAACTCTTTGATGGCAGGAAACGCCTCGTCCGTGTGTAAGAGTGTATTGGATCTGAGGTCCTTCTCTGCCGGGTAGGCAGGGTGGGAGTTGTTGATAATCTTAGACTTCACTGCAGTGACTTTCTTGTAGGAGTTTTCAACCAATAACCAGTCTTGTACGTCCAAAGACTTGATCCCCATTGTCAACTTATAGGCAGCATTTTTGAACGGATAGGACTTGAGAGGCTCCTGGGACTGCCAGTCAAAGTCGCTGGAGACTGCCTGGATTTTTGGTGGCGAGTACTCCTTCTTATCGTAGAAGCGTTTCTTGGCTGGCTTCTCGTGGCCTCTGGCGACCTTGAGCACGAGAAGGACCACGAGTAAGGGGATGGCCCATATCATGAGGTCCTTTGGGTTAAAGTCGAATACATCTGGAATGGCCATATCACTCAGAAAGAGCAGTGGTAGGAAATGAGTCAGAAGCGTTCATGATGAATCTCTTGGGTTAATAGAAGCGAGCGGAATAGGACTTTTCTGGAAATGCGCGGGAACAGGAACCCCAGACCCGCAATTAGTGGGGACTATGGGCAAAGTGCGGGACCGGTGGCACTGCTGGCACGCGGTAGTGGGGATTGTGGGTACGGAGGTCACCTTGTATCTCTGCTGTTGGACTCCCTCAGTGGTGGATTGTGGAATTGATCTGGCTGGAATGGCCTCCTTGTGTTTGTGTAACTGATCGCAGCCGTTATCGCTCCGGCTCGCCCAACCAGGCTGCAGAGAATAAGCCAGGGTCTCGCGACCCTAGTCGTGGGGTAACGCAAAGGTAGCCACGACTGGTTCTGTCTGGTCAAGTAGTCGGACTTAGATCCATCTTGTCTAGATGAGAGAGGTGGTGATATTAAACAACTGTAGGACTCTCACACAAGGCATTAGTTGCATTTGGAATTTTTCGATTTTAATGGCATATCTATGGATGGGGTCAGTGGGAGATCTTAAATCAATTCAATGGACACTCTGGTCCTGTGTTTGTTGTGGAGTTGAACAGACAAAGAGCTGAGTGATTCTTGCTCAACCTTTGCACTCTCACAATTCTTCAACTTTCGGAAAAAAATTGAAATATTAAGCTTTAAAGCATTTCAAAGTTGTGCTGGTTCCTTCTTTGCCCTCAATATACTATTTCACTACTGTCCTCTCTATTCATGCTTCCGAAAGCGCAAGTGGTGTTCCTGTCAAGCCCTGTCTCACCCAGGCTAGCTGCAAAAAGTGTCACGTGCCGTGCAATGGATTGAAAAAATTCGAGCCCATCTCTCCATCTCCAGCATGTCTATCTCCATCTCGTACCTTACCAAGTATCTTGGATCAGAGGTCCAGGTACAATTGGCCACTGATTTGTCCCAGAAATTATCCGAAGATATCGAACATGTTCAAGCTTTGTACGACTTGTTGGACGTGGTGGATTTGAACGATCATCACGAGATACACTCAGCGATTTTAGAATATTTCACAGACGCTATTTACAGCTCAGAATCCTCGAAGTATGAGTATGCTGCCAAATATATCCAGAAAGTTCCAAGGTTACGCCAAGATATCTTATCTAAAATTTCCAAGTCTTTACACCAATACATAAGTCAAAATATAAACTGGTTCATCCCCGAATTCTCTAGCATTTTGGAGATCCAGATAGACAGAGATGACTCCATCGAAATTTCCAACCAGGAGGTTATTTCCTTGTTTCAATTCTTGGAATATTTGTTGACCATTACCGAAAAGAATATGGAAATTTTGGATCCAGTTATTTTAATGTTTCTTGGTATCAATGATGAAACCATAAACTCTCTCATGACCCAATTATTGCGTTGGAGAATTGATGATATCACAAATAGTATTGGATCGTTCAAGATTTGGGAGATCATTTTTACCTTGGAAGCAACTGGAGTGAAATCGCATAAAAGCAATGGTTTCATATTATGGTTACGTTATTTGAACAGCCCCAACTTTGTTGCAGACAAAACTTTCGAAGAAGTTGCCCTGAAGAGCAATTATTGGGGAGTATTGCAGAACGGTCTTTCAAGCGTTTCCCACGAGCATCGTAAATTCTGCTTATCAATCTTGCAATTATCAGTTCAGAGTATCAAGTTTGACATTTCTAATGATTACATCACTTGGAATACTTCAGAATCGTCAATTCACCTTGAAGAGTGGTCAAGATATACTACTCTTTTTGAAGTTATGGGAGTTGATACCTCCTTGCATCAAGCAGTTGCTGGATCGAATGATATCATTGGATTAATTTCTTCCAACTCCTTGATCCATCCATCCTGGGGATTTTGTTTATTATCGACAGGATTCAAGGCCACCATGGATTCAGTAAAGAAATTTTCTTTGAATCTATTGTTATCTATACCTCCGGAGCACCTCTACTTGATGAAGTATGGACTTCCATTCTTGGAACAGATCTATTTGCCATATGCTATGTCCGCTCATCTCTTTATTGTCAGAAATGTTGATGGATTCAGTAAGTGTGAGTTTGGTGATAGATTGTCTAACTTCATTGCAAGCTTGGTTTCTAATTTGCGTACAAATGATGAATATGAATTAGTACTTGGTTCGATTATGAAAGTTTTGGAGAACTTGAAAGAATCTTTTGATCCTGCAAGAATATATGTCACACGTGGTATTGTGAAGGGTCTTGGTGATAAGCAAGTATTAAAATTTGGAGTTCACGACAAGATTCTCTTGAAGTTATTTGAAAATACATCCGAAGGTGATCTCTTTGAAACCGCATGTCAAACCCTTAACCTTCAAATTTTACTTCATTTCGAATTATCTGAAACTCAATTTATCGAAACTTTAGACAAGTTTGTAAAGTTAAATGGCTATAAATTGGTTAATGATAATTTAAAGGATATTAAAAATTACTTTTCTGGTTCCACTAATTTGTTCGAATCCTTAAAAAGACAGGAATCAGATGATTCCAAGGTGTTTTTATTACCATTTATTGATGATGATCAATTGATTCCTTATATCTTGACTGAATCTAAATACTTCCTCGTCAAAATTTTAGAATCGGGCTTGAATTTAACATTTTTACAAGATGATAGAATTCTTGAAGCTTGCTCTGAACTCATTAATAGTGATTTATTGATCCAAAATGAGGAAATCATATCATCATTGTCAAGAGTCCAGTTCAACTCAAATTCAGTCATTCAAGCTGATCCCTTGAAAAAATTGTGGAAGACAATTGAAGATGAACTTCAACTGGATAACTATCATACCTTAACGGTTGCGGTTAAGAAGTTTAGATTGTTCAATAAGTTGGTTCGGTTCCAACAATTCTTTGACTCGTACACAACTATTCTCGATTTGCATAAGTCAATGTTGTCAAATACTCTCGAGTTAACCAAAACGGTCAAGAATTTTTACAAAATAAAAGATGAAATTTATGGCGAGTTCTTTACTTTGCTTGAAACTTGCTCCAATTATGGACTCTTCGATCAAGTGTCAATAATTCAGGTTTTGGACTTGGTTAATGCCAACTCCTCTGATTACAGATCCAACATGGCGATGGTGAAGATTATGCAGAATTATATTATAAACTGTGAAGTTTCAAATGATGAATATGAGCAAATAGCAGAGTTTTTGGCAGCAATGTGGGATAACTTAGACTCCTCCAGATTGCAATTGAATCAGAAAGACTTGCATGTTCTTTTTATCAACACCTTGTATCATAGCAAACTTTTATCATCTACAACATCCAGTGAGAAGGTCTGTGATCGTTTAACCCATGTTGGCTTATCAATCATTGAGAACTCCCAAGGTAGGAGAAGTTTGCTTCCTAGCTTAGCAAAAGCCTTATCTTTCTTCCAAGTCAACCACAACCAGTACTTTGAATCGGCATCATGGTTACCTGAGATTCTAGTAAGATCATTAATATTGTTCCAATTAAGAAGTAATGTTTTTAAATTGGAAAAGATTATTGGTACATTTTTCGATGAAGAAATATCCTCATCTGAGTCTCATTTATACCAGTCTATTTACGGTCCGGATGAGGTAAGCTCTAAGGTTTGGATTTTGACAATTTTGAGTTCAATTAAATCTACCAAATTTGCCAATCAAATCATGCAATTTATAATTGACAACGAAAGAGAATTTTACTTCTTGCAAGTGAACAAATCAACAGATGGGTTGGAGGAGTGGACAAGAATTCAATTACTCTCTATTATTATCAGTATCATTGATGTCGTCGATTTTGATGATTATATGGAATCATTCATCAAGTTGTTGGAGACTGATCCAAGTCCTTTGGCAAGACTGTACGTCGAATGGATTGTCTCCTACAAATTGTTGAGCAACGAAAAGTACACCAAATACATCTTCGACTCATTATCCAATGAAATGATCACTTTAAAACCAACAGTGATAACATCCTACGAGAGAACATTAGTTTTGATGATCCAACACTTAAGCTCATCACAAGAATCGGACTTTATTTCGAAGTTCTTAACCATAATCATCCCAGGTGCAACCTCGAACAAAGCATCGACTAGACACTTTTCTTTGTCGTTGCTTTTGTCTATTTTCGAAGGAATCAAAGTTAGGGGCATCAAGTTAAATTCCCATATTTCAGAAATGTTGGAAAATATGCACAAATCGGCTTTGAAATCTGATTCATTTGGACAGTATAGAAGTGGGGATGCTCTCTTATGGGATATCAAAAAGGATATGACATTGGTTGGTATCAGTGGTGGTGTTCTTATGAGAATTAGTGACAGAGAAGAAATAGAATTTATTCCAAGAGAAGTTTATCTCGAGTACTTGACTCCAGAACAAATTGCGTTCTTGAACCATCCAGTTGGAGAAGATTTGAAGGATCTCTGGGTAAAAGAGCGCAAGGTTCAAAAGAGAGCCACAAAAGTTCCAGAAAGCTCGGCCCAATCTCCATTACAGACAAAGAGTGGTGCATGGAATACTATAATGGACGTTGATGTTACCGCTAGGGGAAGCGATATCGTTAGAAGTGACCTTATTGTGGTTTCTTCTTTAGTGAATAAACTTCCAAATTTGGGAGGTATCTGCAGATTATCGGACGTATTAGGAGCAGGTTTGTTGACTTTAAATGATCTCAATGCTAAAACACAACAACAATTCAAGAGTGTTGCTGTTACTGCTGATCAATGGATGCCAATGATCGAAGTTAAGGTCGAAGAGATCAAGAACTTCTTAAAAGAGAAAAAGAGGGAGGGCTACACATTAATTGGCTTGGAACAAACTGATAAGTCGGTTGAATTGAATAGCGAATTGAAATTCCCAAAGAAGTCTTTGATTTTGTTGGGAAGAGAGAAGGAAGGTGTTCCTGGTGATTTGTTATCTGAGCTTGACATGTGTGTTGAGATCAAACAGGTTGGTGTTATCAGATCAATGAATATCCAAACTGCCACTGCCATTATTGTTCATGCATACTCCAGTCAGCATTGTTAGGGGATCGTAAATAGAATAGTATTAACGAGTTTACACTATGTAAAAGACTTCGATCGAAACGAAATTTCTGTATGCTATCATGGAAATAACAGACGCAGCTACAAGTGCCAAATCTATCAGTATTTAGTATTTACTGGGACTCTCTTGAGTAAACATCACCCAAATAGTGCACCACTCAATACAGCTTACAATGAACACTTGACCAAGCGTCTAACCAGTTCTTGTCCTATTGTACATTTCTATCAAAATATAGCATCATTATCATCATCTTGCTCTATCAAAGCATCTAAAGCTCTAATTATAGCACCTCCAAACTTGTTTCCCATTTGAATACTTTTGATGATGGCAGTTTGGTTTAATCCCTTGAAGTTGGAGTTATTGGAATTGACAGCCAAGTTCATGTTGGCTATTGGTGTGATGACCTTGTTATTGTAAAATGTGACGATCAAGCCGTTTTCCAAAACTTGTTCTTCTTCAACTGAAGGATCAAAGATTAAATTGCTTCCAACGTAACCTAAAGTTATGAAAATTGGTGGTTGGAATTCCTTACCTTTCCCTTTGAAGTAGTCTGCAATAGGCTTGGCATTATCCCAGTCGTCTGAAAAAGTTGGTAACTCTGCAATTTCTTCGTCATTGGTTTCACTCACCAACAATGGTAACTTGGTAGTTTTGAGAGCCAAATAAGAAGTTAATGATATTAAGGTTAATGGGTATGATGAGTGACTTATGACAATGCAATCGATGAAAAGTTTGAATGAATATTTGGATGTTAATCTTAAGTAATCACTAGGAAAGTTTTGTTGCAAGAGATTGGTCAAGTTAAACTTCAAGTTGGAAACGAAATTCGAATTATCACGGAATCCTACCACATCAACGTCGCATTCAATAAGGTTTGCTTCCTTGGCTGCGACAACTACCTTGGCCTTTACGCTCACAATGCATTCACTTCCATCCATTAATCTAATTCTAGCAGATCCATTAGACCCAGGAAGAAAAGAAGTTTTTGCCTCCAAGGGCCTCATTTGATGCTCCGCCCGAGAATCGGGTCTGATGGTTGGTTTTTGGATGAGGGAGTCGTAGAGATAGGACCGTTCGGCGGGTGACAAAATCATGGCTAGCTGGTGGTACAGTATAACTAATGAAAATGATTTTTCGTACTGAAATACTGCAGATAAAAAAGAGATAATTGGTGATGGGATGGGGTCGAGATGGGATACCAAATGAAACTAAAACCCGAACTTCTCGACGCAGCTATTGACCCTCGAAGGGCTGGGCAGATAAAGCTTCTTGGATTTCCTAGAGATACAAGACCCTAGGAATCATTTGCAGTGACGGCTGGCTGGCACGTGTGATGTTTCACGTGACAGCCTATTGATGTTTTTTCTCAAATCTGTTCCTAGCTATAACAACAATCATGTCTACTTTGTTCACTCAATCAGCCATAACAGGCCCTGCTTCCAATGACCAAGCATTGGTTGCCAATAACCAGCCTGAATGGTTCCAAAATCAAAAGAAGCGTACTATCCCAAATCATTTAGTACCCAAAAAGAAAACTGGTTTCCACATCAACTCCTCTGTAACCAATAAGTCAAGTAAAAGTGCAGGTGCTGGGGGACGAAGAGTAGCCTCGGGGTCTTTCTCCTCCAAGGACTCCGGGCAAGTAACTATAGCATCAAAGGACCAATTCAATATTATGTCTTTCGGGAGTCAACAAAGAAAGGCCATCAGTCAAGGTTCTATTGTGGATCGCAACAGCAGAGTTGGTACTCTTTTTGATACCACTGGGCTAAACGATACCACCAGATTTGATGACACTATTAATGAGACCTACGAAGACTTTGGAACTGCAGGTGACGATTTGCCTCCATCAAGATCCATTTATGATCTAAACGATGAAATTCTCGTATCGTTAAACAAGCCAGCTCAACAAATAGATTCATTTATTAACAAAGACCCAAAGGATTTTGCCAACGTTTTCAATAGACAAGACGACTCGGAATCGTCCAACAATGCCACAGCGGCTCAAGAAAGACGCAAATCCATCAACCCATTGACGAACAACGAATCGGCTGTTTTGATTTTTGGATACCCCGAATCATTGGCCCCTCAAGTCATCCAACACTTCAAGGAGTTTGGAGATGTTTTAGAGGACTTTGATTCTCATCAAAAGAGATACACATTAGTGTCAACCAAGAATCCTCAAAGAAACACAATTGTACCCATTTTCAGCGGCAAGAACTGGATTAAGGTCACCTACGATAACCCCGGATCGGCCCTTGAAGCCTTACAAGATAACGGAAGTGTTTTCAACGGAATTTTACTTGGGGTAATTCCATACAGTAAACACTCCATCGAGAAATTACAAAAGAGAACTTTAGTGGATAGTGAGGATATTGGTGGTGGAAACATTACTTTGAATGATTTGAATACCACAAGAAATGAAATAAATAATGGGTCCATCTCCCCGGGCAGCGCTCAAACTCCTGCCAACACTGTTTCAAACAATACATCTTACACTAGTAGGTTGGACATAAAAGATGGATCGCAGTTCTTTTTGAAATCGGAAGGAGAGCAAGTCAAATCCAATGGTAGCTCAAATGAAAAGCCACTAGGCATATTTGGAACCATTTCTAAATACGTTTTTGGGTTCCATGAGTTGTAATTACATTAATATTCTAATGAATGTCTTATTAGTATACATTAAAACTAACGCCAGGTTCGTTTTGGAGAAGGTGGATGTTGTTTCACTGGTGAAGGTGACTTGAAAGGTGACTGAGACTGAGAGGCGAATTTGGATGGTGAAGGAGACCTTAACACATTTGTAGGTGCACCATTAAACAAATTAGACTGAAAGCCTAATCCATTTGGATTTGTAGGTCTGAATGACTCAATCCTGCTTCTCGAAACAGAAGGTGAATGAATGACACGGATAGGACTTGGGGATCTTCCGCCAAGACTGTTATGCGAAGGTGACCTTCCACTAAGGCTAACATAAGAATTGGATCTCTCCCGATAACCATTTATACTTGTGTGGGAGTTCGATCTTTCCCTGTAGTTCGAGTGAGTTGGTGATCTGTCTCTACTGAAACTTGTATGTGACAATGCAGGTGACCTTCCAATCAATTTTGAAGGACTTGGTGACCTACTGATTAACGATGGTCTTCGTTCATGTAATTCACCCCTGTATGAAGTAGGAGTTTCCTGTCTCCCACTGTTAGACTGGTAATAGACATTGTTGTCCTTAACTCTATTGCTCGACTTTCCTTTGTATGGAGTTGAAGAAGTGTACCATCTATTATCATTACTGTCATCTTGATCCTCATCTTCGTCATCATCATCCAACTTGAAGTTGTCTCTAGTATCAAACTCCTGGTAATATGCATCATTCTTAGTTAATCGGGCAAGCTGCCTGCACAATTCCTGGTTTTTCACACGTAATTCATCATAATCAACTTTCATTCTATTCAACAATTGATTCGAGTCATTCATCAAGTTGAAATCAACAAAATGACCAGCATTCTGGTCGCGATACTCGTCATAAGCATCGCCATAGTCAACGACTTGGTTGCCCTTTAAATCATGAGTAACCCACAATTTCAGCTTGTTGAATGCATATGGCCTGATATCAGTCAAAATAGATGAATCAAATGGTCCGAGTGTAGCATCAATTAACACATCTTTTTTCAAAATGGAAGTTTTGGGCTTCACAAACTTATTGTTGTACTCGTTGAACATCTCTTGATAGAGAATCTGTTTATCGTTGAGTAAGTCATAAAAGTTATCGATGAAGAAATAAATAGTCAAAGAAACCGACAAACTCAACATAATTGTGTATAGGAGTGAAGAGCTTGCAGGATTGAAATTGTGGATAATCAATGAGTTGATAGGGTTCAAACCAATGAAAACATACAAGGAAAACTTGGAAGGGTCCCAAACATTCAATTGCCATATTTCATCATCTTGTTTGTGGTCATCATCCATCTCCACAGTTATATCTGAAGCGTCATCCTTGCTGAACAAGTAGCTGAGAATATACTTGAATGCTTGGGTCACATACGATATGGATTCTATGGACGATTTGATGACCGATGCCGATTTGGGTTTTGTTTGGCAGTATAACAATCCATAGTTCTTCTTTTTCGTAATTATTGAGTATGTGTTCATAAGCATAATGACCTGGATCAAGGACCCCGCGATGTTGAGTAGCCACAAGATGGAGGTGGTGAGGGGCACCTCCTCATACTGGGTTGCTTGTTGAATTCTTTTGGAGAGAAACGATGATTTGATGCGCTGATACTCGAGATGGTCGGAATCGAACAAGATGTTTCTGGACTTGGAATCAATGGACTCGTAGTAGCTTAAGATGCTCTTGATGATCAAGGTGGTGATGCTAAGACCGGTTCCAATAGGGAACGCCAAGGATCCCGTATAATCGTCCCATTCTATGGACAACCGAATTTCGTTGAGGTAAAGAAGGAAATCCAACGGAAACGACTTGATCTTGGAAAGCAAGGGCTGCTTTCGGACAATCCTCCTTGAAGACATGGTGGTGGTAATGAGGTGATTTGTTTGTTGATACAGGCGCGTATTTTACGTAAGCTCATCTGAGAGAGAGTAGCCTGGAGAAGAGAAGAAGTGGACGTCAACACCACCAAAGAAGAAGTACTGCGAGCACGAATACAATCCACGAGCTTCACTTGTCCAAACACGCGTCGATACATACCACTCACAGCGAATACAGGCGGATATCCACACACATCATGGCCAGTGGAGATGATACAATCGCTCGGGTACGACACAAGAACTCAGTGCTCCGAGAGAGGCTAAGTCGGTTGATCAACGAGGACGAAGACCTCAAGGAACGGAAGAGCCCAGCACAGAGCCAGGATCACCACAGAAGCGACGACAAGGAGAACCGCCAGCGGTACTTCCAGAGCCTCAAGGAGAACGTGGAGCACCTTAAGAAGAAGCAGTACGAATTGCCAGGCACCAAGCAGGAGAGCCACGTACGAGCGTACGTGGCCAGCGATCGCTCTCTAGACGAGTCATTCGACACCGATCCGCTCGAGTCAGAACTGTCGCCTGAGCAGGAGGTGATTGCTCGATTGAGGGACCAGTTGCGTCTACAGGCGGCCGAGCGCAAGGAGTTGATCGAGGAGTTTCAGCGGAAGGAGGCGACCATGTTCAAGGAGTACCGGCACAAGGAGAGCCAGCTCAGGAAGGAGCTCGAGCAGGTGAAATTGGACCAGGGTCGAGACCACCACCAGCTCGAGGACAAGTACACGTCGCTAGTTGCCCGGCTCCAGCGCGAGAACAGCGACCACCGCGCCAACGAGGCCAGCTTGAACCACACCCTCAAAAAAATATCTGTCAAGGTGGTGATGTACAAACGCCAGCTCCAGGAAATGACCACAAAAAACGAGGCCTTGCAGTCTGTCAATAAGATCCTAACGAGGTCGCTGCAGGTTGTGCATGTGGACTGCACTGATGACGATACCGCCAAATTGATGACAGCTTCCGACACCACCACCGAGGTGCTCATCCGGGGATACAACGGGCCCCCAGCTAGGGAAGGCCGCCCCAGGCTCGCCAGGTACGCAGCCATGGTGCTCTTCGTGGTGCGGGTGCGGAGGATGGCTGAGGCCCGCAAAACCGTGGAAAGACGGCTCCAACTGCTCGTGGCAGACCTCCATGGGGCGGTCTAGGCTGCGGTGCGCTCGTAACCGTGCTATTATCAGGACGACCACGTCCAAAACCGGAGCAAGGCTCCTCGCAAGGCGGACCATCCTCGAAGGGACTTCGGTCCCGGGACGGTGGTGCGGGTGTGCGCCTCAGTGGCCCATCCCCAGGGTGTCTTCCCACCCCTGGTCCGGTTTCACATGTTGCTGCTTCCTCACTCCAGGGTTGCCGTTTTCGCATTTTGGCATGGTTCGCCTAAAAATTGCACCTGCGCCTGCCTACGTCATTGCGCTTTTTTGGGGCATGTTCTAGAAGCACCCTCCACACCCACTCTCAGTTTCACCTGACCGGTTTGGGACCGCTGCACACCAAGGTTATATAAAAGTACCGGACCAGCCTCCGCTGCCTCCTTCTCCTCCAAGTATACGTCTCGCCTACTATGTCGGATAAGTGCGTGCTGTTGGACTTGTCGGCAATCAGCCATGGCGCAGCCATGCCCCACATGCCCCAGTCCCCCAAGACCCACAACCACTTGCCTGCCAACATCACCAAGGTCACCCACATCCCCAACCTCTCAGCATTCGACCTCATCGTCGACATCCGCCCCTACAACTACTACTCTCAGGCCCACATCAAGCACTCCATCAACATCTGTATCCCCACCACGCTCTTGAAACGCTCGTCGTTGGACCTCTTTAGCATCTTGAAGTTGGTCAACATCCCACAACACTATAAGGACCTCCTTTTGGCCAAGATCACCAGCCCTGCAAGCGACCAGAAATTGAACGTGTTGTTCTACGACGGCAACTCGTGCACCGACAACATCTCCTTGAACCTCTCCCAGACCATCATCAAGTTCAACCAGTTCTCGGAAGTGTTCGATCTCCACTACTTGGAAGGCGGCTTTCAGGCACACCTGCTCCAGCCGCCATCGCCCAAGAAGACCAGCATCCACTCAGGCGACTCCGCCAGTACGCTATCGGACTCGGCCTCCTCCTCACCGGTCACCACAAACAGCACGTTTTCGA
This sequence comes from Suhomyces tanzawaensis NRRL Y-17324, assembly GCF_001661415.1. Lineage (NCBI taxonomy): Eukaryota > Fungi > Ascomycota > Pichiomycetes > Serinales > Debaryomycetaceae > Suhomyces > Suhomyces tanzawaensis. The sequence goes on from NW_017963641.1 coordinate 1,063,508, forward strand.
CGTCCTTGGACTCCAACGACGACTTGATCGAGTACACGAACTCGCCCCAGGACTGTGTTGACGAGTGCAGCGACGATAAGTCGTTCCTTTCGGGCTTCAAGTTGCCCTCCTCCACCAACTACAGAACCAAATTCATCAACTCGATCAAGAAGAACTCGTTGTTTGATGAAAAGGCTAGGGCAGCAGACGTGGGGTCCTACCACTACAACTTCAAGTACCCCAAAGGATACTCTCACAAGAACATTGCTGAGTTCCCTTACTTGCCCAAATGGATGGACTTCTTGAAAAGTTCCAATGAGACAGTGCTCACAGACCTTATCACCAAGTTCAACAAAATCGAAGCGTCTGAGAAGTTGAGATTGAGCTCGCTTGTCACCAACTGCACTAGCACTGATGGAAAAGATACCAAGAAGCACTTGCACATCCATAGCCCCTTAGCAAGAAATGAGTCTACTGCACTTTCAAACGTTTGTACACCAAACGGTTTGTGCCCAGATTGTGACGAAATCAACTACAAAATGCCCAAAGGTATCGAGTACGGTTTCAAAAATCGCTATAATAATATCTGGCCCTATGAGCATTCTCGAGTAAGATTGAACACTCCTTCGGAAGATGATTACATTAATGCCAACTACATCCTTTCTGAGTCGGTAGTCCCAACACACTTCAGCTACATAGCTACACAAAATCCTTTGAAGGATACTGTCAAAGATTTCTGGAAAACAATTGATAGTGAACAGATAAAAATTATTATCAGTTTGGACAACTCACCATTATTATACCTCAAGGATGGCAAAAATGTGTTCAACATTGAAACAATTCATTCTAATGCCTCCACTATTGTACGAAAAATCAATAATGAAATTTATCACTTCGAATTCAAAAAGTGGCCAGATTTTGGGGTTCCTCAAAACTTTGATTCTATTTTATCATTGATTCAATTCAAGAATGAGTTGTACAGTTCAAAATTAAGGCCTGATCAAAACAAGATTTTAGTTCATTGTTCTGCCGGATGTGGTAGAACAGGAGTCTTCATTACCATTGATAGTCTCATTGACCATTTCAAGATGGATTCAACTAAACTATTGAACTCCAAAGAGGATCTCGTATACAAGTTGGTTCAACACCAGAGAAAGCAAAGATTATCGATGGTGCAAAACTTGGACCAATACATTGTTAGCTATGAGATTTTCCTTTTCTATTTGTCTAATTTAGACAAGTACAAGAATAAAGTGGGTCCCGACTATTGGTTGGCTTCGGTGAATTCAATTTCTCAAGAGCCAACTAGGGAGAAGATCAGAACAGCAGAAGTCACCACTGAATACAAAAATAGTGATGATTATTTTCTGGGATTCTCGAGACCAAATTACACCAATACCGTAAGGTCTAATTAGCATAAGTAGCTTAGCATATGATTTAATTCTACAAAATAGCATAACTTTCGTGAGTTTAGTAGATTCGTAAAACATAACTATTAAGGATACTAATATGATGCTACAACGTCTGCAGGAATGCGGCACCGAGTTAGGGAAGACACAACAGTCTGACACACTATTAAAGTTTGGCGTGCCATTTCTCTTTGAGGTTGCGGTCGTAGCAGCATGATGCAACCTAAAATCTTGTACATTCTGCTAAATGCGAAGTCTCTCCACCCCCTCTCTGACGTTTAAATTAATTCTTGCTTCATTAATCACCTCAATTGGCAAGCCAAACACGGGGTTGACCGGTTTGGTATGCACTTTTTCAATTGCTCCTCGTACCTTGAAATTGAACGCCAAGGGATCTTCTCCTTGTTGGTCCGTCAACCCGACCAAGTGCTCGCAAATGCTCAATCCACATAAAGTATAGTTGGTATGGTAGAAATCCACCAGTTTCCCTGGTTTATCCCTAAATCCCCCTTGATCGGCCTGGGCGCATCTCAAGATGTAGTTCCTGAGACCATCACGATTGAAGAGCTCAATGTCGTTGGAAATAGACTCCAAGAGAGGGAACAAGGCACCTATCCAAAAACTGTAACATGCATCAACCAACTTGTTTGTACGGCCACTGACACCTCCTTCCACTTGGTATTGTCTTTGCACGCTCCATCTGATAAGCGAGGCCAAGTTGAATGACTTGGAAGTGTGGAATTCTGCCTTATCAGCGAATAATAAGAAGTAGCTGGCTACGGCACAAAACGTGTATCCGCCGTGGGCCTCTGTGTCAGGTGTGCCTGCGAAACCCCCTTCGTAAGTTTGACATCGATTGAGCCATTCCAAGGTGCCTTGGGTGATTTCAGGTGTGAGCATGTTCAATAGCGAACAAACGACAAGCACACAGTACGTCGATCTAGTGTCACTCTCACCATCAACATGCATTGAGAATGATCCGTCTTCCCTCTTTAATGATAAGTACCACCTGTAGAGATTTGGTCTTAATATTGTCAATACCTCGTAGTTCTTGGTCGATACTAATGCTAAGATTCCTGCATAAGTTGCTGCCACATGTCCAAGTTGATTGGCACCTCCTGCTATTCCATTGAGCCCATTATCTATAATACAACTAGATATTTTTGCGTCGACCAATTCCGCAAACCGTGCCTCAATCTCATCATCGATGGTGATGACATTGAGTGCATTGTAAAGCCAGTACATCATCCAGGGATGATTTGGATCGAGCACAAAGTATCCTGCTGGCAACTTGGCATTCAAAGATTTCTCGATGTATTTCTTGTGGCCAGAGTAGTTGAAAGCCAAATCAGGATGTTCTTTGAATGACTCGAGGATGAGGTCCTCGGTCTCATCCTGGACTATGGTTGTTTGTGAGTCGTAGTCATCCGTCACTGATGAAAGAGAGGGGTCGAAACTGGTATGAGATTTTGCTATCGACTCAATAAGATTGGCTTTATGACTAATGGGAGTAGTTGCAATCATGTCTTCGTAATCGGAATCGCTGTCTAAAGGAGTGTCGTCCTCGGTTTCTTTGGCAGTCCGTTTTCTGCCCAAAAGGTTTAGCAAGTATGAAACTTTCCTTTCATTCTCTGCCATTTTATAGGTTGCAATTGTTTCACTTCCGTCAAGCTATGTTCTACTCGATTCGGCCATCACTATGGACCATAGGTGTGGATGTGTCGCTATGTCGCATCAATGTCGCATCCCACTTCAGATTCTCCAGAGGTACCGAAATGTTATTACGAATATGCCTGTAGGCTGCTAACAAAGGTTGCTCAGAAGAACCCAAAGCAGTGCCTTGGACTACTACAAGACTTTAAGATTGAATAACAAGAAGAGTCCATAAAGCGGTTAACGAAAGTAGTTTGCCAGATCCGGTACCATTTTTGCTCGCAAATCCGGGTTTAATCAAAATTAGGTATAAAAAAGAGCAAAAAATATGCGATTTCTGTGGATCGAACACAGGACCTTCAGATTAACTGTGACTGAATCTCTTCAGTCTGACGCTCTCCCAACTGAGCTAAAACCGCAAATCGAACCCACGCCGGGAGTCGAACCCGGAATCTTTTGATTAGAAGTCAAACGCGTTAACCATTACGCTACGCAGGCGATTTGTTGAGAGAAAAAACTGTTGTTCAAACACATCGAGTTACCTATATATGCTTTCACGTGATCTTGCTGTTTTGAGCTATGTACTACCAAGCTGTTGCAATCTTCCACAACAGTCTTCACCACTATACTTGTCAGTTTTTATCTTTTGAATCCTTCTCTAATGAGAACATGATTTGATCGCATTACTGCTCAGATAAATTCCAAGCAAGATCTTAGCTTGTCAGTCGTTCTACGTGTGTGTTTTCAAAAAAATCTCTACTACAAAGCTTAGTACATTGTTAGCTAGACAGTATATTCTGATATAATTCACATTAGCAACAAAGCATCCATTTTCGCTGTGGTTAAGCTAATAAAAGCATTTGAGATCAAATAATTATGGCACCTCAAGTCTAATCTTGAATCCTTGAAGAAGTGCTGCAACATTAATTACAAAAAACACGAGGAAATGAAGCAGCTCGTATATATTTGGGTAATCTTGATTCCTATTTCCAGCTGTTAAACTTTACACTTTGAGTAGAATTGAATTCCCGTGGCAGAGCCTGTTGCTTAATTCGCTCCTTTTGATCTATTATCTGATTTTTTTGACTTTTGTGAAATTTCATCAGAAATACGAGGAATCGCCAATTCTAGTACGAACCCCAACGAAGCCATAAATACTTACAGTTCCAACCAAATTTTGATCTTTGTTCTGTGCAACCATGTCTTTCACCTCAAATGGCTTGTGGGTATATAAAGTCGTGCACATACCAATATTTAATAGTAAAAGTATGATACATAGTAGCGATTCCTTATCGAACACGAACTATGTCTGATAGAATCAGCTCCTTTTTCAGAAGAGCGTTCACTGAGTCCAACCAGCAATATTCGCCGGTAGACAACCAAAGCTCTCTGAACTTACCGGGGGCGTTTCCAGGAGATGAAGCAGAACTGGTTGTGCCAAATCAAAGAGCACAATTCAACTCAGAAAGCCTTAATGAGACTGCTAGGAATATAAAAAAATGGATAAACATCATATTCATAAGGCCATTGATAATAGTCTTGGTGATTTGTTTCAGGTTATTGGCCAAACTATTATCTATCGTGTACTTCAAAGATCAAGTGGCGACTGCTTCAGATGACTACCTGGTTCACAATGACTCAATCAATAAAGTCAACAAATTTATAAGAGACTTGGAAGACAGTTTGACTCCCGAACAATTGTCCAGAGGAACATCCTCCATGCCACCATTTTATGAAGGTAGCTACACCCAAGCATTGTATATTGCCACCAACCGTGCCAAGTTCTTATTTGTGTACTTGACCAATCCCCATAACGAGAGCTCATCTTCTCTATTCAAAAAGATCATTACCAACCCTAAGTTTATTGATATTTTTAACAAGAACAAAGATGTACTAATTTGGGGAGGAGACTTGACTAATCCTGAAGCATATCAGCTTGCGAACAGTTTGAACGTGACGAAATTCCCATTTTTAGGGTTGTTATGTTTGACCAGATCTGTGACCATGTCTCAGCAGGGACCCATCAAAACAAGTCCAAAGATTTCGTTAGTACTGAAAATTCAAGGAGGTATCAAGGATGACGTGGATGAGAACGCCTTAATGCGTAGCAAATTCCAGAAGAAGATTGTGAAATATGAGGGGGAGCTAGGGCTTATCCGGAATGAATTAAGAGATAGATACATGGGTCAGTTGTTGCAAAAGCAACAAGAGCTAAACTACGAGAATTCGTTGGCAATCGATAGGGCGAAAAAGCTCAAGAAAGCCTATGAACAAACAAAGAAAAAATATTTGGAGTACAAGTCCACTTACATTAATGAATTAATGAAGAATCCACAGTCTGGAGATCAATCCAAGATCGCCATTAAAATGAAAAGTGGAGCACGGCCTACATTTAATTTCCCAGCAGGTAATCCTGTATCTGATATCTTTTTATACGTCGAACTATACAATCAGGGGTTATTGAACACGGAAACTTCCGGATCCATCACCGAGACAGAAGCCCAACAGTTATTTGCGAATTTTGAAATGAAGTATGAGTTCAAATTAGTGTCACCTTTACCTCCCAGAACCAATTTGAATGAAATGATGGAACGTTCCATTAGGGAAATTGATGTGATCTACCCAAATGGGCTATTAATAGTAGAGGATATGTGATAATACATGCTGGTCAGAAAATATCCGACCCTTGGTGGTAATTTCAACTGTAGTCCAATCACTTGGAGACCTTTCCCTTCTTGGCCTTTTTCTTTTCCTTTTTCTTCAAGCCCACGAACCCGTTCTTGATAACCTGGACGTAGTCGGTCCAGAACTTATCCAAGCGGTCGTTATCGACCACTGTCGACAACTTGGTCTTGTCCTTTTTGTCCTTTCTGTCCTTGCCGTTCATTGCTATTCTTATCAACACGGGGTACTGTTCAGTGTTTTGTGGGTGTGAGTCGTTGGCGATCACATTGGATGAAAGGTCGTTGATGCCGGTGGTGTCTTCCAACGGCAAGGATGCAGAGAGTCTTTTCTGGGTCAAGTACACCGACGACTTGCCGTCGTTGGTGCTCAAGATCTGGGCGACCTGCTTCAAGAACTCAGAATTGTCCAACCTGGTCATGATGATGTCTGGATAGTATTGGAGTTAGTGATCGCTTGAACTCCAAATTTTTTTCTGCGCACGCCCGAGAGGGCTCCATTCTGGGAGCGAATGTGAGGGAGGGTCCTTGGAGGGTCCGAAGGGTAGTGAAGTAAGGATGTTGGCACGGGACTGGTTGTAGAAGAGCCCGATCCAGCCTCTCACTGGTATTGGAAGAGACGGTCCATCCATACGGAAAGGCAGAGCAGGAACCCTCCTGGGGCTGTACTTTAGTACTACCTATTCTCTGGCCCAAGGCAGTATCTACACTGAAAGGTATCTCTGGGACAAAACACTAGCAGATAACTCGCCCATGGAGCACTTCTCGTGGTGCTCGGGGTAGCTGTGGCAGTTTCCCTATTGGACCTAAGCGACCGCAATCCACAGGGTTAAGCCTCGCTAGGCCTGTCAGGGCCCCGGCGACCGCCGCAACCGCGTTATCTCGTTATCAAAAGCACGAATTTCAACAGCCACATCTTGACCACCACCTTCTTTAGCAAGCTCTCATGTCGTTGAACACTACGTCGCACTTGCCGCAGAGGCTCACAGCCCTCGTGGTGTCGGTATTGGTGGCGTTGGCTGCTGGCACGCCGTATTTGTACGGAGTGTTTTCCCCCCAGCTTATCCAGAGGGTGGGTCTCACCATTTCAGATTCGGCCACCATCTCGCTGGCTACGAACTTGGGCTCTGGCCTCGGGGGGTTGCCTGCTGGATTGGTGATCGACCACTACGGACCCCACATCTCCATCATGATCGGCTCCACTGGCATCTTTCTTGGCTACTTGGCGTTGCACATCATCTATCAACGTGCAATTGCCAGTCTTCCGTTGATATGCATGTCAATGGCGTTGGTGGGCTTTGGCTCTATCACCTGTTTCTTCGCCACATTGAAGGCTGCTCAAGCCAATTTTCCCAAGCACAGAGGCACGGCTGGCGCCTTTCCTGTGAGTGCCTTTGGCCTCGCGGCCACAATCTTCTCGGTGATTGCAGCTACATTCTTTAGCGGCAACTCTGGAGGCTTGCTCTTGTTTTTATCGTTGTGCTGTGGAACTATTGCCTTCGTGGGTTCGTTCTTCATCCACGTCTATCTCGACCAACAGGACCCTGGCGACGAAGAGCAGCAGGTACAGGCTATCAGTGTACCTCAGGTTTCTTCAGGATTTTCTGACGAAGAGTCTCCTTTGGTGTCCAGGTCCAATTCGTCCTATTCTTTGGCTGCCTTAGACGAATCTGGCACTAAGCTACTCAATGGCAAGACTTTATTTTCGGATTCTTTCCGGGGTACTAAGCCTTTGTTGGGAGGCAAGGGAGCCTCGGTCAGTTCTAGCACCTTGGATTCGGATTCTACGCTTCGTAGTATCCCTGAGCTGCCCAAGAGTGAGACATTATTGAATACCAAGAATAATCTGCAAACTGGCCTGGCCCCCGGTGCTTCAAAGAGAGTTCCTATCATCCAGATATCGCAGCCACAGATTGAGTCCCGACCAACCAGGCCGTTGGATGTAATAAGAGATAGACTCACCGATAGAGTTTTTTTGACACATTTCTTGGCTGTTAGTTTGAGCAGCGGAATCTGTCAGATGTATATCTATTCAGTGGGATTCATTGCAACAGCCCAATATTACTATGATCCTGAACATGGTCAGACTCAACTATTTGCAAGAGCCGTTGCGGCAATTACTGGTGGAGCCCCTATTTCAGGCGGAGCAGCTGCATTGCAGGCTGTCCAAGTCTCAGTGATATCATTGGCTTCATTCTCAGGCAGATTGATAGCAGGATTCTTGAGTGACTACATTCACAAAAAGTTTCACATTTCGAGATTGTGGATCGTTGCGGCAACTTCTGTTGCTTTGGCAGTTGGACAATTCATAAATATCCACAATGTTAATAATCCTCATCTTGTTAGCATCGCCTCCGCGTTGATAGGAGGCTGTTATGGATTGGCATTCGGTACTTATCCTGCGGTGATTGCAGACCAGTTTGGAACCAAGACATTTTCTACAAGTTGGGGGTTGATCTGTGTGGGGCCATTGACCGTCTTGTTCAGTTTAAACAAGTTCTTTGGCTACTTGTATGACTCCAATTCTGATCCCGCAACAGGGATCTGCTACAAGGGAAACGAATGTTATAAAGGTGCATTTGAAATAAGTTTCAGTTTGTGCTTTCTCCTTCTTGTTGTGGTGTTGATTTTGATTTCCATTGATAAGAAGAAGAGATAGATGAAGGAATCGCGAGTTTTTATTTATTGATCTCATTATGTATTTACAGGTAGGTTATATGAGCAAGTTTAGTTAACGCATAAATGGTTTGTAGTAAAAGTACTCAATCGACTTGATTCATACTTTCCAAATCGATTTCTTCCACCAATCCCTTTTGATAAACAGCCTTTCCTAATAAGCCAGAGAAATAGCTGGAGCTGATTTCGGCATCTTTAATTGCCTTTTCAAGCTTCTCCTTTTCTAATGATCTCTTATCTATACTTGTTTGGAAATTGTTCATAACTTGTCTAGATGGATAGTTCAAGACTCTTTGACATTCTCTTGCTATTCTAGTAGCATTATTATGTGGGTAATCCAACTCATGAATCTGTTTCTTTATCTTCTTTGCCTGGTTTCTAGGGAAGGCATGCGGAATATCATTCAATAAATAATAGATGGTAACACCCGAAACACAAACCACGAGTGGCATGGCAATCTTCTTGATCACAGTTGGGGTCAACACATGCGATAATTCCCAGGCTTTTTTGGCAAGTGCACCAGTAGTGAGGATCTTGCCCGAGGAATAAAGGGTATGCAACGTTAATTGAGATGGAACCAGCTGCTTTAAAGCCATTGCATTACTAGGAATACTGGTTATTAATCCGACTGGATTGTAGTAATTGATTTGGTCTCTGGTAGTAGAGACGAATGTACTAGGAACTCCAATCCACAACAAGAAGCTCTCTAATGAAGGGTCGAAGAAATCAGAAAATTCAATACTATCGTCTAGCTTTTTCTTTATGGAATCACGTTTGCGGGTAAACATGAGTTCTGAGTTGAAGACTTTGTCATGCAAAAACTCTTCACCTAAGTTGCTTTGACCGTATTTGATAATCTCATCGACCTTTTCGGAGGTTATACTTCTTGCATCTTCTTCACAAGTGATAATCGTTTCCAAGATTCTGTTAAACATCAGTTGCTGCGTGTCTCTTGCAAACTCATACAAATTCTGAATCCCGTTGAATTGTACCCCAAGAGATGACTCTCCCAATTGATTGACAGTAGTCAATATTTCCTTCTTGGTATTGTTATATACCTCAGTATAGGTATGATCAATAAGATTGTTGATTGTGTCACCAATTTTAATACTTTTAGACATTATTTCGTTGTACTTGGGACTGATCTGGTTTTTGAGTTCATGCACCTTTTGCTCTTTGGCCTTGGTATACACTTTCTCATTGAGTCTGGACAATGACTCCAAATCATTCAAAATGTTGAGCAAATAACTCTTTGCTGGCAACAATTTAGAAATAGCCCTCTTTTCCAAAATAAACTTTCTCAAAGATGCTTCCAAGTGATCAAAGTCAGGATTTGATCTTTCGGGACCGTCGTTGTTATCTGGATCATCATCACCGTCAGGGCCATCGTCACCCAAGACATCAGTAGAACTAACAAAATGAATAAACTCCTTAGCATTCTTGTATGTATCGGGTGACAACGTCTTTACCTGATCTAAAATTCTTTGCATACACCTTTCCTTATTTTTGATGTTGTCAAATTTGTTGACGACAATGAAAACGTATCTCTTTTCAGCTGCTGTTGCTGCAATGAATTCTTTGGCTGAGAGTGTGAAATGGTTTTCCGAGTTCACCACGAAAACAACAAGATCAATCTCTTCTTGTCTAGAGAATACTTGTGTGGTTTGATAAGAATCCAAGTTCAATCCCGGAGCATCAATCAATTTGATGTCGATCACCCCATTGTGTAATAAGCTCTCTTGAAAGGTCCTGTTGTCTAAAACGTACACCTTTAAAAGCTGGTATGAGTCGAAATCATAGACCAAGTCTTCCAATTTATCAAGTGGAAATTTCTCGTAGGTGCTCTCATCCCTTTGATTATATTCCGAGCCAATTCTAACAGCATGGACTTCTTCTATACTATTATTTTCTTTTGAAGCATCAATAACCTCGCAGAATACTGAGGTACAGGGTTGTTGATCTTCAGGCAAAAGCTTTCTTCTCAATAAAGCGTTGCAGAAGGTAGACTTACCCGAGTTTAAGTCACCAGTGACAAACACCTTCGAGGTGGTGTCATCAACACGATCCTTTAAGTTAAGCAAATACTTGACTTGCTGAGACAACTTCTTGGTTAAAAGCGAGGAAATGGATTTCTTGTCCAAATTTTGCATCAAGTTGTCTTCATTGTGACCGCTCTTGAGGTCAAGCTTCAAGATCTTGAAGGTTGGAAGTTCTTCGTCCTCTTCTTCCATGGCAGTCTTCGCCTTTTCAAGAGCCTTGGAAGACTTTTCGTTCATGATCATGGCTATGTGAGCACTTTTGGAGTTTAAAAGAAGATCGTTATTAGTGCCAGTCTTGGTAGGGTAAAACACTGGTCTCTTTTGATTTTCTTCCGTCAATTCATACAAGAGCTCGATGGTTTGGTTGATTGCTCTATCCAAACTGATCTTGTATTCGTTGTATTGGAGCTGTTGGAGAGACGCAGCCATGTTTTGAGTTCTCTTAGACAAGCCAGTACTGGATAGAGCCTTGCTACTGGAACCAGTTCCGGTTTGTCCATCGACTAGGGTGCTATGATCACCAAATCTTCCTTCTTCCGGGATGTACATCACCGAAGAGGGCACTTCCTTCTCCAACTTTTCATCGTCTTGGATCAAGGTTGTGGCATCGTCACTCGAGTTGGACACTTGTCTCTTTAAATGGATGAAGCCTTCAGACATGGTGGGATATCAGTTTAACAGTACCACAGGTCTCGCGCAGATAGACGAGAGGTGGTGAGGATAGCAAACAAGGAATGGATGTCCCCTTCAGAGTCACAGTTATACTGAGTAAGTGAGTGAGAACCGTCGTGGTATAGTTTCGTGATCGTTATGGATTCCAGCAAGGTTTGGAATTGCCTTTCAATGTAGCGCCACCAATTTTGATCTCATGACTTTGTGGTCACTGGAGCGAAGACGATGGCGGGGGCCGCGGTACGGGCTAGGGAGAAAGTGGTGCGGTAGAGCGAGAGCGAGGAGCAATCAGTGGTGCGCACCCAGAAAAACTTAGTGGGGCCACAGTCACCATCGTAGCGAGAGAGTGAGGAGAGTAAGGCTATCTGTTATGTTGAAGGTTGAGCAACCTTGTACTCGTGACTAGGTGCTTAAAGGAAGATATTGGGCTATTGAATATTCCTTTTGCACTCAATACGGATTTAATGGCGGGAAAAACGGTATCCACGCCTCTTTCTACACTGATTCAATGGCTGAAACATGAGACTGGCTATATGTTCTCCATGATCTTGACACTAAGCTTGCCGATTTCCACTGTGTCGAACTTGTTAGTGTCCTTGACCACTGCAAGCGACAATTTGAGAGCATCATTGATGAACAGGCTGGCAATGGCTTTGTACTGCTCCCAGAACTTCTTGGGCTCTCCATCTTCGAGGAATAATTCCTCTTCCTCTGGAGTGAGCGAATCCTCGTCCTTAGCCAAGATATGGGCGACATCTATTCTATTCTTTCTGAAACTTTTGGTCAAATGGGCCAATTGAGCTTCGGCTTCGGGAATGGCGTCATACTTGTGCTCCTCATACGGGCTCAATATTTCATAGATTTGAGTAACGGTCGAGACGAACTGGGGAAAGGCGTAGAAGAGGTAGGGGTCTTCGTTTCGGATGAGGTTCTTGAGGTTGTTGACCAGGGGCCGGACGAAGGTGCGGCCTAGCAGGTGCCTGAACTGGTACTCCTTGTTAAAAAGTTCGTATTTAAAGTACGAGAATGATTGGGAGGAAAAGTCGTTCTTTTGCACCCAAAAGAGATACTGTCCCCCGAGCCTGGACCTGGCATAGGCTAATTGCTGGGAATCGGTGATCGACAATGCCTCGAAGACCTCCTCGAGCTGGGTAAACCAGCTCAAGAGCGGTGCAGGGTCCCTGTCGTAACCTTGGTGGCCAAGACCGCTATAGACTGGTACTGCAGTCAGGATGTATTTTAGAACCTGTAAATCGAGGGACATTTCGGATGGTGGATGTGGAACAACCGTAGGGCGACAAGACCTTTATATAGCCGTGAACGGAGGTAGGTCGCCCAGAAATGTATACGAACCGAAGGGCCCCACAGGGCCTGGTTTACGAACTCCCGTATACAGGACGCAAGGAACACGTCCTGCGCATAATATTCTTCAAACTCACGTGCCACCTCGCTGTTCTCCGAGCTTATCTTGGAAGATCCACCATTCGCCAGCATAGGCCACTCTCCTTTCATGCCTCTTCACACCTTCGATACGTCCAAGCTTCCTGGCCCCGTGTTTGCCGAGGCATTGAGCCCCGAGTCGTTTGCACCTTACGGTGGGGTCATGAGTGCAGATCAACAGATCCAAAGGGCCCAGAGCTCAGCTGCTAACTACGGAACTGCGGTCAAACTACACAAGGTGGCCCCCATAGTGAACAACTACGCTCACAGTCCAAACACACAGCCCGCCACTGCCAACTGGAACATTTTCCGCTGCTCTGCTCCCCGGAAATTGATCACCAACCAGGGCACCTTCAAGATATACAACTCCAAAGTGTTGGAAAGACACCCATACTCTACTCAAACGTTCATTCCCATGGGCCAACACGCAGACCAGGTGTCGTATATTGTTATCGTGGCCCTCACCGACGAATCCAGCCCCCAAAAGCTCCCAGATCCAACCACGGTGAAGGCATTTCTATGCAGGGGAAACCAGTCTGTCACGTATGGAGCAGGCACCTGGCACGCTCCGATGGTGGTCATTGACGAGAGCGTCAAGCACATCGACTTTGCCGTGCTCATCCACGAAAACGGGGTAGCAGATGACGATTGCCAGGAATGCTATTTCGAACCCGGCTACCAAATCAAGTATGCCACCCCTTCAGGAAGCAAAAATTCTAGCAGGGCTAGATTGTAGTGATTGCAGGGTATTTAGTCTTCATAAAAAATCCATGACTTCTTCGATAATCTTGTTAACGTACTCTTCTCTTTTCTCAGGAGCAACATTCTGAACGTTGTCCTTCGCAAGTCTCAACTTTCCAAATATCTCATCCAAGTCCATATCGTTGTGATTGTCTTCTCTGTCATCGAGTAGTCCCCTGGTCATTTCGTCTGCCTTATCTCTTTTGTTTTGTTCGTAGTCATGGACTAAAACTCTATTAGTCCACTCATGGCTTTGCAATATCTCAAGTACCCTGTCCTTTCCAATGGACTCGTGGAACTCGTTCTTACCCAGTTGGCTGAAATTGACAAACTCGAACCCAAATGAAATCACAAGATCTTCAAGTTCTTCCTCGTCCCTCTCTGAAGTTGCAAGTATACACACGAAACCATCCTCAATGCTGTCTCTGATTTGTTCCACCACCTTCAAACTCTCTTCGATGTGTGCATGCAGTGTCTTGGGGTCTATGCAGAAGATCAATCCTTCGAGTACTTCCCGGATTTCTTCATACTCGTCACTAATGAACTCAGAGTACCAGTTCCTCAAGGCACTCAAGGCATCAGCTTCTAGGACGGAAACGGATCTCTCATCTGGGAACTCATCTATAAGGAGATTCAACTTGGTGGTATAGTACTTCGTGTTCAAGTCCGTTTTGACGATGATCCCGCTATGAGTATCCAGCGGACGATCAATTTTTTCATCTGGACGATCACTCCTAGACACAATATACTCTGCCACACGCACTTTACCTGTGCGAGGAGCTCCTAGGACTAGAACATGATTGGGAATCATAAGGAGGAAGGTATAGAAACAGTTATGAAAATGATGCAGTTACGTAAATGATGAGTAAGCATTCTCACGTGATCCTCACTAGATCAACCCAGATACAGCCAGAGTAGCAGAATACACATCAATAACATTCCTATGCCCCCGGTTGCTACTGAAGATACGACTAAAGAGGCCTCTCCGGTGATCGATACCAACCAATTGGAGAACTTGCTCCTTAGGGATGAAGATATCTTTCAAACGTCGTTGAACTCACAAGACTATTTGGAAAGTCTTTCGCCTATTATTCAAGATGCTATCAAAGCAAACGGATTGTCAGAGCTTATCAATAAGTTGAACAACATCGTCAAAGACAAGGATGAGGAGCTCACCACATTGTCATTAAACTCTACCGAAGAGATCAACCAGTGCATAGATAACATCGACAAGATCCATGATGAATCGCTTGAGTTGAACAAGAGTCTACTTTCCATAAACCAGCTCCTTAACAAATCAGTACATGAACTCCTGGTAAGGAAGAAGAACTTGCTTCAGCGGAAGGAAGTGAATATCAAAATCAACGAGACGCAAATAGTATTGAACTTGTGTATTCAAGTATTGGAGATTACAAACAAAATCCACGAGTTGATTAAACAGAAGAAGTACTTCAATGCCCTCAAGTTGATCGACGAAGTAACAAATGTGCACTTACCCAAGGTAGAGAACTTTCAGTTTACCATTAAAATTTACGACTCAATTCCACATTTGATAGGAATGATCAAAGAAGAATCTTTTGAGAGTTTGATCAAGTGGCTCTCGCTAAACATGGAGAGGAAGTTTGACAAAATAGGAGACCTCATCTATGAAAACTTATTCGACTTGCTGGACAATTGGGAAGCATTAAAGAAGAAAAACTCAAACTTTTTACCTTACAAATTGAACTCCCCAATAGAACTTTCGTTGAGGGATCCTTTGATGAACTTAAACTTGTTTAATGAATCAAGTGAGCTCAATATTGACTTGTCGGTATTGTTTGATTCCATCTTGGTGTACCAAACCCTTGGTGAAATAGACCAATTATCCGTTCTTTACAACAAAGAATGGCTTAAAAAGCACAATAGAATAATTTACCCCATCACCGCTACTACTTCTTCAAAGACTACCTTAGAAAATTTGGCGAACTTTTCCACCTTGGGTGCATTACAGGATTATCTTAAGAAGATTGCGTCCTTGTTTACAATGGACAAGCACATTAACTTAATTACCAAGTTTCAATTGAGATCCAATGATTTATCAAATGATCTTTGGGAGTCTTTTATTACGAAGTTAAAGCCAGTCTTGATTAACTTCTTAAGAACTCATAAGTTTAAACTGGTTCAAGAGTTGACTGATGTAAAGGACGTGATTGGTAATTTCCTTCAAATAATGGAGATGAATAATTATAATATTTTGGAGATATATGAAGTCATGATCATATTATTCAGGGATTATTTTGCCCCATTGATTATCCTGGACTTCAGACTAGAGTTTATCGAATCCATTCAATCAGACCATTACATGCCATTGATAGTGGACAAAAAGGCCGACTTTGATAACATCATAAAGATTTGTTGGTATGACAAGAATGCTCAGAAATTGGATACGAGTCATCTTCCAATTACTTTCCCATTCAGTGAAGATTATGTACATTATTGTTTGGGAATAAGGTCATTACTTGAAGAAATTATTCAATTCATCAATCAGCACTATAGCTACGATCAGAATGAATTGAACAATATTATTGTTAACGATGTGTTTGAAAAGGTACTTAGCGAAGAGCGTGGTGTTGGTATATCAAACGATATTGAAGAGTTTATCGAGAAGAACAGCATGAATAAGGAAATCACCTCGCAGAGTTACACCAACTTGGAATACTATCTTTATAGTGTTTATGAGATAGGTAAGCTCATAAACAGAAGATTGAGAATCCATACTGGTATTGGGATTCATAATATTGACATTAATGATTTACCAGTTCTCAAAGCAGTAGAGAATTTCAAAAAGCTCCGGAAATATTCTGAAAGTGTTATTTTCTCAATGGTGGATGGAAAGATCAGAGAATTGTTGGAATTGGTCGAATACGACGACTGGTTGCCGACCGAAAGTAACGCGGAGGCAAATTATTCAATCAAGGATTTCGCTCAATTCTTAGAGAATTTGTTCAGTTCCATTTTCTCCACCCTTCCAAAGTCAATCAGAACATTGGGTTTGTTCAGAACATATGATTTCGTTGCGGAAAACTTCTTGAATGTGTTGAAGGATACGGTTGTTTACAACAGAATTGCTATTGGCAATTTTGATCTCGACGTGCAATACATTGAAGAGTCTATGAAGAGATTATACAAGATGAATGGAGAAGTCGATGGAGAGGGTGACGGAAACAACGGTAACGTAGCGTTGGAAACCACCTTCACAGAATTAAGACAATGCATTGATTTATTGAAGTTAGACAATTATGATGACTTTACCAAAAACCCCACGTTCAGAATGAGAAACTTCGACAGAATAAGGTACGAAGACGGGTTGAGGTTAATTGGGAAGATGCAAGGGTACGAGGACTTGGGCGACGATCCAAACCGGAGTTTGGAAGACAACCAGAGCTTTGACCAGCAGTCCAATTATGACACCCAGTCCTTGTTCTCCACATCCACTGCTTCCAAATTTGCCAAGTTCAGCAGTAGGTTCAAAAAGAACGTGGACTAGTTATTGACGATGTATGTATAATTAACGGGTTGTCCGAACGATGTAGTAGCGAACCAGGGGAATGGGGTGGTGTGAGGATGTCGGAGGCACAAATGTTGTCTGAGGTTAGTTTTATCTCTAGAACAAAGATCCGGGGTCGAATGTGCCACTTCCTGTTCCTCCTAGAACCATCTTTTGAACTGGATTCGAGCTATGCCATCACTTCCACAAGTAGTGGTACCATCTCTTGTTGCTTCTCTCGATTTCCACCCGTTTCTCGTCCAAGAGGTCCTGGATCGAGTCCTCCAACTGCTTGGTCTTCTCTGCCAACTTCTTCTCCTCGACTTCATACTCCAATCTCAACCACACTGCGTGGAGCACTAGACATGTGGAAGAGGCCACGAGAAAGGTGTGAAGCAACGGGTTCTTGAACTCGCTGAGCTTGGGTTTGGGCTGGGCCTGGGCCTCTGGAAACGTAATCTTGGCCAAGGTCCTGGCCAATCGTGGTGCTGGCCGTATATGTCTGGAGAACATGTTTGGTGGTGTAACCTGTATTTTGCCCTGCACAACTTGTGAATCCAGTTGATCAAAACTGGTGGCCGCGATCAGGTGATGGAGTCGGGGTTTTAGCGCGAGAGTAAGAATTTCAAAGCCCACAACATGCTTCGCTTTGGACAAGGAATAAGAGGTGGCCTTCCAGGGCTTGCCAGGGCCTATGCGGTCAAAAACCCTTCGTACTCGCTCATCAGACCATACCAATTTGCCAGAGTGTTGAGCCTGCCATCGCAGCCTTCGCCAGACCAACAAATGCAGCTCGAAAGAATGAAGATGGACAGAATCGAGATGGAAAGAGCCGCCAGAATAAAGTACAGGAACAGAACTGCCACCTACTACTCAGCCTCATTGGCTGTGTTGTTCTTGGCGTTGTCGTTCGGGGCAGTTCCGTTGTACAGAGCCATCTGCCAGAGAACAGGTTTTGGAGGTATCCCCATCACCGACTCCACCAAATTCACTCCAGACAAGCTTATTCCGGTGGACACAAACAAGAGAATTAGGGTTCAGTTCACATGCCAGTCCTCGGGGATCTTGCCTTGGAAATTCACTCCTTTGCAGAGAGAAGTGTACGTGGTTCCTGGTGAGACAGCCTTGTGTTTTTACAGAGCAAAGAACATGTCCAAGGAAGACATCATTGGAATGGCAGCCTACTCAGTCACCCCAGACCACGCTGCGCCATACTTCAACAAAATTCAATGCTTCTGCTTCGAGGAGCAGAGATTGAGTGCTGGCGAAGAGGTGGACATGCCTGTGTTCTTTTTCATTGACCCCGAGTTTGCCAAGGATCCTGCAATGAGAAACATTGACGACATCGTCTTGCACTACTCCTTCTTCAAAGCCAGTTACACCGACGGAGAATTGGCTGCGGTTCCGGTACCCAGCAAAGCCATTGCCTAAGAGTTCTTGATGTGTCCTGTAAATAGTCACTATACACAGTGGGGAATCAAAAGGTGAACGATGGAAGAAAGGGGTTCCTGGAAATAGTGTCGCCAGATTATCTGATGGGATCTTTGTCTGACGGATACTGTAGGCACCTGTGGGTCTCGACCCAATTTTGGAAACTTGCGTTTTCTGGAACCCCGTTTTACGTCGCCTCATTTAAGCAATTTGTACATAATTATTACTAAAGGACGCCGTAAAAAAAGAAAGCTAGGATTCAAGAAAATTCCGGCAAGATCTGCAATATAGGGCCCCGAAAACTTCAGTTTGTCCGGATATTTTCAGCCCAGTGTAGTCATCGCTACCACCAAACACGAGTGGGCAATTATGCGGCCAATTACAGCAGGTCCGTAGGCGAGCTACCAGGTCTTGGCTACCGATTTGTGTAACCCGATATTATGCGACGCTCCTTGCGGTTGTTACAGGTGCTACAAGGGCGGGGCAGATTATCTTGATGATCTAGATAATGGTCCGACATTTTTCAGTCAGACAGAATCAGGATTGGCGGGTAGACAGGTGCGGCCGAGGCTTAGCTGCACACATCTCTGTGGACCGGTGCCGCAGTGGGTTCAAAGAGCCACCATATCTCATCGAGGCGCCAACAGGGCTTTCATATCCTAGCCAACCAGTACCCCTGCCCTTCGACACCACGTCACAGTTATGATCCCTAGCCAAATATGCTTTTGGTTAAACGGTCGGTGATTCGTTGATGCTTATTTCCATGCAAAAACCAATATATCCGAGTATGGCGCAAGTGGCCAATTAAACTTTCCCAGTGTCTAAAAGTTAGAATTGCACCTGCAGCCGTACAGGGCCGATTCTAATTAATGGGATACACACAGTCCAGTATATCCGCCCCCTCAGTGTCTGACTTTAGGTCCTGGTACAGAATGCCTCAGTGCCGGGTGTTTTGTCTCTATTGTTCGTACATTTTCTGGGCAAGCCAATGATTGATCAGATAACTCGATCAGTGCGGATTTCTTTTTTTGTTCTATGCCAAGACAGGTGTGTCGTATTGATCAGAGAACAAATCCGTCCAGATGGAAAAGTGGAATTGTAGAACTTGACATTCATAGCAGCCCCGATGGGCTATAGACTGGCTGGAGCTCGGAAGCTGGTCCACTAAACCTGAGTATGCCAAAGCCTTTTCCCCCGAACATTGGTCTGCGAGCCCGGCAATTCATGCAAGCGCCTTGCAGGACGCTCAATTTGAGTGTACTCATGCATGTATCCCATCTGATAACCCGTGAAATTCTTCGCTATCCGACACAAATCGGAATTTTGCATGGGAATTCACATAAATGGACGGTGATTTCTCCCTAATTTTGGCTTGAACAAGACACACAATGGTTCGTTTATCCAACGCTTTGGCCGGAGCCTTGACCCTCTCTTCGGCTTTTGCCTTGAATGGGGTGATTATATACCACAAAAAGGACTTAGCTATTGAAGCATGTACTCTTCTTATAGCAAAATCTGCAACCTTGTTCAATAAAACCGATAAGGCTGGTTACTGTTCGGTGAAGAACCAGCAGGCCTTGGGTACGATGGCCCACTGCATGGAACAACTTCCCTACAAGAAGTCTAGACAATCGTTCCTTGACTACTGTGACAAAAAGAACCACTCTATTACCGAGGAACAGTATTTAGCCGCTTACGACAACGCTACTAGTCACTTGGTGAAAAACGTTACTGCAGATGATCCAACCTACAAGATCACCAAGTTGTACTACAAGCCAGTCGCTCTTTCGCAAGTGAAGGTTAAAGGTGCTTGGGAGTCGGAAGTTGGTCGTTATTACAACTACAACTGGGCCCATTGGTATGGTATCGCCCTTGCTTCGTACTGGTTCTTTGTCATGTTGATCGCTGGTATTTGCAACTTGACCTACTTCTTGTTCCCCAACTTTGTCAAGAAGCTCACGGGTTCCACCATCAATGCCTACAGAAAGCATGTCACTTTGCCTGCATTGTTCGGTAAGTCTCACGCTCATCACTTGCAATTCCTTAAGGTGTTCCAAGTTTTGCTTCCAACTAGATTGGAAAGTATTTTGGTTTTCATCTGGGTTGCAATGACCATCATTTTCATGTCGGTCAAGTACAAGCACGATAAACCTAATGTTATCTGGCCAAAGAGTATCGCTATTGAGATCGGAAGAAAGATTGGTGACCGTACTGGTATTGCTGTGTTGTATGTCATCCCTACTTTAATTTTGTTTGCCGGAAGAAATAACTTCATGCAGTGGGTCTCTGGATGGCCATACTCTAGATTTGTGTACATCCACAAGTGGTTGGCTAGGGCTGCTTTCTTGATGATTGTGGTTCATGCTGTCGGTATGACTTACAACGGTATTGGTCTCGGTAAGTTTGTGTTCAGAAACAACAAGGACTACATGAGATTTGGATATGTGGCTACTGTTGCTGCTGGTCTCATGATGTTCCAATCTTTGTTGGTGTTCAGAAGAACCAACTACGAGTTATTCTTGGCCTTCCACATCCTCTTGGCTGTTCTCTTCATTCTCGGTGGATGGAGACACACCACTGAAGATGGTTTTCAACAATTCTACTATGCCGCAACTGCCATCTGGGTGTTTGACCGTGTTGTCCGTTTAGCACGCTTAGCAGCGTTTGGAATCCGTAGTGCTGAGGTTCGTTTGGTCGCCAACGAAACCTTGAGAGTCACCATGACCAGACCAAGCTACTGGGTGCCTTACCCAAACTGCAATGCTTACATCCACTTCATCAGACCAACCTGTTTCTGGCAATCACATCCTTTCACTATTGTTGACTCGGTGACTGAGCACAACACCATCACCTTCTACTTGAAGGTCAAGGGTGGTATTACCCACGGTTTGTACCAATACTTGAGCAAGCAACCAGACAACACTGCCATGATCAAGGTCAGTATCGAGGGTCCTTATGGACAAAGAAGTGCCATGAGCCGTTTCGAAAACACCGTGTTCTTGGCCGGTGGTAACGGTATTCCAGGATTGTATGATGAAGCCACCCAGATCGCTAAGAAGAGAAGTGGAGGTGTTAAGCTTGTGTGGGTTATCCGTCATTTCAGATCCATTGAGTGGTTCTACCCCGAATTGTTGAAGCTTAAGAACTCGGGTGTCGAGACCACTATTTTCGTGACCCAGCCTCATCTTGGATTGACCAACCCAATTGTACCACATGCCCTTGATGGTAGTGACGACGAGTTGGAGCGTTCTGAAGAAGAGGAAGAGAAGAAGTCCGAGAACCTTGAAGAATCCAATGATTACATCCAAAACGTCAAGAACAAGTTGAATTTCATCGAGTTTAGAGAGGGAAGACCTGACATTTACGAATACGTTGCGCAAGAAATTGCCCAAACCAATGGTCCAATTGCCTTTGGCACTTGTGCCCATGCCAAGATGGTAGATGAAGCCAGAAAATCGGTGGCTGATCATCTTAATGACACTAAGTATAGAGTGGAGCTCTTTGAGCAATTACAAACCTGGTAGATATAGAATAGATAGTTAATTGTATTACGAGAGATTAAGATATAGGATAGCGAAGCTTGGAAGGACCGGGCACCTTGTAGATTGTATTGGTCACGTGACATATGCGGATGGGTTTTACAGGGTTGGCCCACTTCATGAAAAGGGATCCCCGGGGGCCAAGAGTTCCCCAGGAATATACGTAGATACATATCTTCCATTTACACACAATCAGAACCAATTTTGGCCTTCTTTTCCTCCTCTGGATAGGGTACCCATCTACCCAGGTGGTCGGAAGTCGCAAGTGCACGTGCTTATATATCCGAGGGCCAGTACGGGTTGGCGGAGCAGCACTGCATCCAGGACACTAGCGACTGCGTTGCACATCAGGAGATTGCAACGGCTGCTCGCTTGAGCCGAGGTTTCTTGGTACCACCGATCTCTTGGCCAGGCACCCGTCCTCTCGCCCAAACACCTTCGTGCCATTTGCCATTACAGGCTGGTCCGCTTCGTCCATCTCTGTCCCGCCGGTGTGCTCCCAAATCGCACCATGCATTGCATCTTGATCCACGACGAATCAGGCCAAACCTGCAGCTGTCTGCTGCACTTCCCGCTTCTATCGGAGCACCAGTTCGTATCGTAGGAAGTGTCTGACAGCTGCTGTGACAGCTGCTGTGACAGCTTGACAGTGTCCATTGCAACCTCTCCATCTACACCCCCATCACCAGTTCCACTCGTCCCCCACCACCACCCCCGACGCCTCCACACTGAGCCTCTCTCGCTGCCGACGCACCTCCCTCTCCTAAATTGTACCCACCTGGTCCCGATACGCGCGATGTCCCTCCCTATCCATCCCACGCGACGTAGCACAAAAAAACTTTCCAGAGGCGGGAGATTGTTTTGATCGAGATTGAGGTTGATTCGCATTGATTCAGACTACCCACCACGCTACCCCCACCCTAGCCTGGCCCATCCTGTTGCTCGCATCTGGATCCTTCACCCAGCCTGTTGGAACCTCGAACTTTCGCCTATCTCTGCCCAACCAGCGCAGGCTGCCATTCGTTTCTCCACCACCTCCAACCACCAAATGCATCACCATAGAGCCACCCACACCTACAACGTGGTGCGTGGCTATACGCCCACCATCGACGTCCATCCACGAGCAGATTCTTCCGACTCGAGCGAAACCGATCGGTGCAAGCACAGTAACTCGGGAGAGTGCCAAAAGCCGGTGTCGAACAACGCGGAAACCATTGCCCTTGCGGTGGTGTTGCCGTGTGTGGTAATCATCATCGTGCTTGGGTGCTTTCTCTTCCGCAACTACCGCAAGGAAAAGAAGGAGTCCATGGAGCACGATCCCGATTTCGACGAGAATGGCGAGGCCACTGCGTTGCCCGACTTGCCCAATCCCAAATATAACATGGAGGATCCTTTCCACAACAGAAACTCGGTTAGGTACCCGCAAGCGGTCGCCGAGGCTGGTGCCCCCGGCTTGAACTTCCACCACGTCAACAAGTCCTCCAGCTCGTTGGCCATGTCCAACATGACTGGAGACCCATACATCGACACCTTTTCATTGCCTTACCAGCACCAAACCGGCTCCAAGGCGTCATTGGACGATTACGCCAGGAATTTTGGAATTAACGGAATTGACGGACCCACCAGAGCTTCGGCCTACGTTAACAGAACCCGAAACTCCAGCATCAGCCAGCCTCCCATCAATGGCTTTGCTAACGTATCGCCCCAAAAATCTAACTTGAGAACGGAAATCACCAATGCCAACGTCCAAAAGAGCCCCGTCAAAAAATTCGGAAACAAAGAGTACACAAACATTCCAAACCATTCGACCACTTCCATAAGAGATGGTACTGAATTGACAAAATTCACCACTGCATCAGATATCGAGTCTGTAACCAACTCTGAAGATTCTTCTGCGGGTGAAAAGTATGAGGGTGGTGTCAAATACGAGAACGAATCTACCTTAGAAGTGAACAATAATAGTACTGCTCCAAGGCCATTCTTCGACAAGGTACTGGGTATTCCTCCCACCGCAGGACTTTCCTACGACAGGGAGGCTCACTCAGCCCATGCTCACCATCCTGAACCTACTGTCGAAGAATCGCCAGTCTACATCGATTCCCACACTGATGATAAATTGACTTCTTCTCCTTTTGATGACACTGTTAACGATACAACCGCTAACACCACTTCAAACACCTACCCTGAAAGAGAGCACAAGTTGGATTATGAGAATGAAGAGCCCATCGATGGAGACTTTAATTTCTCCACCGATAATAACACCACTCAAGACCAAAGTCATTTGACTCAGGATCTGGAGTCGACGCCATTTGCTAAAAGTAAGTCCCCCAGAATTTCTCAATTCAACTTATTGAAGAATGACAGTGATGAAGAGGATTTCAATAACGAAGATGAAGTGGAGGGTCAAGCCCTTACTGCTGAAAAAGAGGAAGAATTGAAGAGAATGAAGTCAGTTTACAGAGTATACTTTGATGGTGAAAGTACTCATAATCCTGGAGACGAAGAAGAGCGTGGTTTCAAGGTGGATCCATCTCAACCTCTTCCTCAAATTAACGTTGACGGTATTCCCCAAGCAAAGTCTGATGAAAGAATCAGAATCAACAACGAGTTAACTATGGATACCAACTATGACAAGAGAATGACCACTACTTCTTCCATCTACCCAGAAGGTGCTGATCAATCTTATAATCAATCATATGAGGAACAGCATTTCTATGAACAACAGCATGTTCAACCTCCTGTTGACTTACCACCATTACAACAGCTAAGAAATGCTTCGGATATTCGTAAGTCTACTCTTCAGACTTACACTGACTTCCGCCCGAAAACTAAAAATGTTGTTACTTCTCCTACCCAAAAGCATACATTTAGCCCAGTGGACAACTGGACCTCTCCAAAAAACTCTCCTGTGAACCAATCGCAATCATCCTTTGTGTCTGTGAATCAGCCTCAGTCCATCTTGCCTCCAAGCAATTCTAGTACAAGTTTGAACGGTTCAGTCGGAACTGTACCCTCTGCTACGCAGTTATCCAGATCATCGGTGGTGATGTTGAATCCTGTCACTGAAATCACAAAGCAAAGAAAATTCAAGCCAGCTGGATCTTTACCTGCAAATTCTGCTGCGTCTCCGCCTAACCCTTACAACCCTCAATTTAACCAAAGTTTCGCTAGTACCGATGGTAGTTTGATCCCTGGTAATAGAAAGAGTGACGTCAGAAGAATGATGAATACCAATTTTTAGGTAAGTGTTATCCAGGGTTGTATTTGATGGGGTCTGGAGTGCTCCACTGTTCATTTCTTTGAAGTATAGATTTCTTTTGGTTTCTCAGATCAGTTCATACTACGTGTCATTATATATACCAATACCTTCACAATATATTTCATTACTATTATATCTATAACCTCTAATGTACACTCATGACAATTCGTAGTCATCAATCTTATTTTTATACTTGAGAACGTTTCTCTTGATCTTGGAGGTGTCAACCCATGTCAAGTAATCTTCCATGTTTCTGGTGACCAAGTAAGCAGGATCGGTGATGACATTTGGCCCCACTCTGACGTGGCCCTGTTCTATGAATGTAACTGCATTGGCTATGGTTTCAGCCATCTTTAGACGACACATCACTGTCCCGATTCTTCTACGGCAAAAGGCACTCACTGTCACCTTGTTTTCCAAATCAGAAATTTTGGACTTGGTAGCCAAAATGCCCATGCTGTAGAGCTTCTCAAGGAGAAGTTGTTCATGCTTTATTCTGTAAGGGTCTGTCGCTTGCAACATTGAAAGCTTGTGTGCTAATTTTCTGATTTCACCACAGATCTTGTTATATTTATGATAATCCTCTCTGTTTTGGATGTGGTAGGTTCTCATGACCTGGGTGTCCCTGTGCCCCTGGTCCTGCTTCCAATCAAGGAAGTCGACCTTCTTAAGGAGCTTCTGTTCGTGATGCTTGAGGGCTCTGACCATTTCAATGTGTGTGCTAAGCTGATGGTTGGTTTCTACTAAAAGAAAATTTGAGATGATGTGCCGCGTGATTTTTGTCACGTGACACCTCACCAACGTCTCACCGACAAATTTTCATCTAGTCTGGTGTACGACGAACCAACAAGCATGTTCCGTCAACCTGCCTTGGGCCTTATAACGAGGAGAGCGTTCGCAACCTCTCCTATTGCTAGAACCAATATTGGAAAGTTGCCCATTAAACTCAACGATTCCGTTCAATGTTTTGTGGAAGAAATTCCGTACGAATTCAGCAAAACCTTCTCCAAGGGTAAGGAAACCTACAGATTAGATCGTCAAATCATCATCAAGGGACCTAAAGGTGTGTTGAAAACTGCGGTTCCAAAATTCGTCCAGATCAGCAATGTCGACAACACTATCACTGTCAGTGTGGACGAGCCAGAGAACAAGATACAGAGATCCATGTGGGGAACAACTAGAGCTTTGCTTCAAAACAACTTCATCGGTGCATCTGAAGGCCATTTGGCCATTGTGAAGTTCGTCGGTACTGGTTACAGAGCCACGATCGAAGAAGCTCCCAACGGTAAGAAGGTTGTTGCGCTCAAGATCGGGTACCCATACACCCCAAAATTACCCGTTCCAGAAGGTTTGACCATCAGCTCGCCAAGTCCAACCAGATTGTTGATTGAAGGTGCCGACAAGCAGCAGGTCAAGTTGTTTGCTGCGGTCATCAGAAAGTACAAGAAGCCAGAGCCATATAAGGGTAAGGGTATTTTTGTGGATGACGAGACCATCAAGTTGAAGGAGAAGAAGATTAAGTAAGCCTTCGGCACGCGCAGGAGCTAGCATAGCCAAGGGTTTAAAGACTTGAGAAAACCTGTTCTTCAATAACAACCCCTTTTCTTCAAACTTGGTCTGACCACCTAACTACTAAACTAAAGAGACCAGAATCAAACGCTGGTCGGATCATGATTCCCTACGTTCTGAATCGTGATCTAGATGTACTTGTATATACGTTCATAGCATAATATCACCCACTAGAACCATTTACTGTATGCAGTCCGCACTCACCACTGAAAAAATTTCATCACCATAAATCGATACACCATCATAGACACTACAATGATCGGTCGTATATGGAGTACTGTGCCTAAGACCGCCAGTGTCAGACCTCTAGTCTTCTCGCGCGGAGTAGCGCAAATCATATCCATTCATGCCGTTCCATCTGTGAAAACCAACGTCCCTACACTCAAGCATTCCTTGGAAGAATCCAACTTGAGAAAGAACTTGTTATCGAGACCAGGATTGTTGGGTATCAAGAGAGGTATGATCACCTGGTTTACCGAACAAGGCGAACAATACGCTGCAACCGTCATTGAAATAGACGCCTGTGAAGTTATCAACCACAAGACCATTGAAACTGATGGCTACAACTCAGTGGTGTTGGGACAAATCGACAAATTAAAGAACATCAGCGAGAAGAACTTGAAGCAATTCCAAATTGCTGGAGTTTCTCCAAAGCAAAACATCGGTGAGTTTAGAATCAGAGACCAAACTGGGTTGATTCCAATTGGAACTGAATTAAAAGCTGACTACTTCGCTGTTGGCCAGCTCGTGGATATCAAGGGAGTCACCAAGGGTAAGGGTTTCGCTGGTGTTATGAAAAGACATGGATTTGCTGGTTTGAACGCATCCCACGGTGTTTCCAAAGCTCATAGATCTGCCGGTGGTATGGGTGGTAATCAAGACCCAGGAAGAGTTCTTCCAGGAAAAAAGATGGCAGGTAGAATGGGTGGTAACAACTGCACTGTTTTGAACTCCCAAGTTTTGCATGCTGATCCTGAGGCCGGGATCTTGGTCATCAAGGGTCAAATTCCTGGCCCCAACAAGAGTTTCGTGAAGATCATGGATTCTAGAAAGTTGTACGGCAAGTCCCTCAATAAGATCAGACAAGAAGAAGGTGTTTAAGTTCATGTATATAGGCTAGAACTAGCAACAGGCGCAAAGTAAAATATTTTGGATCAAAATGTAGAAAAGCAGTAAGAAGTACGATTTGAACTCATGTTGCTAATGTCTGGAGTGACATATTTATTATGGTAAATAAGTAAATAACTGAGTCTGGTGTAACCAGTAATAAATGTCAATGTGTACCACATTACAGAATCATCCACACAGAAGTTAAGAAACTCCCAAAGATATCAAGTACCACTGTGAATAGCGCAATCCCTTGTGGATTGAACCAAGTTATTAGCTTTCTGCTACTTCTTTCACTCGAAGTGTCTGACCTCAGCTACTTCAAATGAAATAAGTTAATTAAAAGTTAATTTAACTCATGAAATGTTCCAAAAAATAGTGATACACCATTGACAAAGACAATTCCCGGATGGTTCTGGTAAAAGGCAAGAACCATGTTCGATTGAAATTGATCTTCTGGCGATGCCTTTTCAAATGGTGGAGCGAGAGCGCCTTTTATAGTTGTGTTTTCATAGTCCGGGTAACTGATTGCGCAAAAACATTGGTAAATGCACATACGTTCGAAAGTGGATTTGGTAGCAGTTTGAATGTAGATATCTCTTCCATTTCATTCAGACAATTATTGAAATGTTAGAAGTGAAGCTAAACTCGAGTCGAATATTCTAGAGCAATCTTCATTTCACATAAAAAAATATCACAATCCCGTATGAGTGCAAAAATGCTTTGCAATTGCTTATGAGAAATCAATTCTGGTTGCCCTCTGAACTACGTATCTTGATGGTATAAAACATTATATATATTTATATATGTAAAGACAAGCTATTATGTGATGGACGATAAAGTACTGCTTGGCCGATCTTCTTGTTAAAATGCTTGCTATCATCGATAGCATTGGAGAAACATTCTAACCAGAAGCGAATAGATGCTATGAATAAGAATTCGATTTCAAGTCTGGTTTCCTGAGATTGCTCGCGACGGATCACCATGTTCTGTTGAGGAGGCACCCTCTGATGGAGTTGATGGTTTATTCGTCGTCCATTTCAGATGGCTTAATCAAACCACCAACCCTCAAATCTTTCTCCCTTTGAATCTTTTCCTTTTGTCTGTTTTCCTCTTCCTTATCATCAGCAAACAAGTAGTCAACTGGATCACCACCGAATTCCTTCAATTGAACCAAGAAATCTCTCAAGGTGGCCTTAAACTTGTATAAGTCATTGTAGATGGAAGTCAACACGTTTAAGAAGTTGAGCAATTGCTCCTTCTGCAAATTCTCAAAAGCTGAGGATAATAATTGAGCCAAGTATTGGATCAAGTATGCTGAGTTAGTAGTACCTTCAGGTGCTTGCTCACTGGTATATAATGGAGTTTTGATGACATTGTCCTCCACCAAATGAATCAAATGAGCCAACAATTGTGCTTGGTATCTAAACCCGGATTTATGATCAGGTTGAGTGAAAACATAGAAGGTATCACTTAAGATTTGGAAGTAAAAGTTTTGATAGAAGGCTTTGGTAAAAGTGGTGTCACCCAATTTTTCGACATTTTCGATCAACTCAATAGTTAAGATTAATCCATTGTCTTCCACTTCTCTGTTGTTATGCTTGAAAGCCCATAATGCTGCGTTGATCAAAGATTGGAATGCGTCTCCAGATAATTGCAACAAGGCTTGGAACGACTTAGCGTTGATTTCCTTAAGCAACTTGTAAAATTCGACTCTGTGCTCAGGGTATTCAACAAAGTCATTTTTGATCATGTCCAAAGTACACTCGAAAACATTTTGCAAAATAAGAACCACGCCTTCAGGAATCAAATGACCAGTCTTGTTTACCAAGGCAGTCATACAGTTCAAGACTTCGGCATCCCTAGCATCTGGAACATTTGAGTTGTAATCTTCCAACACAGCACCAAACAATGGTTGAGACAAATCCCTCACGATTTCTTCATAGTTATTTGATTGATTGATGTAAGTCTCAATCATCTTCAAGATTTCCTTCTTGATTGTTCTCAAGCTTCTAACCTTAGGGGTCTTGGTTGAGATCAATCCTTCTTTTTCAATGGATTCAGAAATCATAGTAGACACTGCCTTGTACAAGGAAAGCATATCCACATACATTAATCCCAATTGAGAATAGAAACCTGGACCCAAAGCCTTACAAACAGCAACATTGGTCTTGATGATATTGGCAATGATCTTGACATTTTCTGAGTTGGTTAATAATTGTGGGTCCTGACCAGCATTTTGGATGATGGTACTCCAAGCCATGTTTGGTAAAGTCATGAGATCACTCAAAAGTTTATCTCTACTATCCTTCTGGGTCTGTGCACTGATTATGATACCACATGCCTCGTAGAATGTATGAACCTGTTGAGGTTGTAAGTCTTCAGTGATTGATTGAATGTTGTTAATAATTTCCATAATGAAAGGTTCTCTTTCTTGTTGTTGCACAACAGCGAAATGCTTCTTACACTTGGTTGTGATCTTGATGAAAGTATCACACGCCATATCCTGGACACCCTCGTGAGTCTCATGCATGAATTCAAACAACTTGTTGACCACTGTTTTGAGGAATCTCCAGTGGGCCTTCAAGAATCTTGGGTATTGGCCGACAATGTACATAATGTTAGAAGCAACAACGGCTTTGTTGTCTTTGCCTCTCTTCATTTCAGTCAAGGATAATAAGTCCTTGATCACATTAACCAAAAACTTCTTTTCCATATCTTCGTTCATAGTACCTGAGATGGAACCAATGGCCCAACATAAAGTGTTGATATTTTGCCAAGACCACTCACTTTCGTCAATTTGTCTTGCCAATTTTTCATTCATGATTTGCTCAGTATCATTGACATTCAAATGAGTCAAATACACAAGGACTTCTCTCATTGACTTATACAATTGGATTGTATCACTCTCTTTAACAAATTCTCTAACAATTTCACCTTCATCGTTTTCAACGATTAAGACTTCTTCAGGTCTGGCCATGTTTTCAATAATAACCAATCTCAATTTAGACAAGACCTTGTCGTATCTATGTTGTCTAAGAGGAAACTCGGCCAAAACTGCGGGGTTAGGAGCACCTCCACCTCCAACTCTCATAGTGTTTCCATGAGTTAATTGCATCAATGGGGACAATTGACTTTGAGGCAAATTTTGGATTTCCAAGAAGAGACCATGAACGAAGGTACTCCAGAAGTCTAAGCAAGTTTTGAACAATTCTCTTTCCTCAATTCTTGATAATTCCAATAAATAATACAACGAGTTCAAAAGAAGCTCTAACAAAGCTTCATTTTGTTCCAAGGGTATTAAATGGTTGGACAAAAATGAGCACAAGAACATTGCCAAATCCTGCAAAAAGGATTGATCATTAGTATTTGCAACCTCATAAGAAGTCTTTAAGTTGGTAGTAATTGGAATGATTAAATAGATTTGTTCCATGGATTGCCTAAACATCTGGATTAATTTTTGCTCGTAGTCGGTATTAGTGGTAGACAAACTGGAAACTTCAGTTAAACATTTCAAAGAAATGGCTCTTGTATCGGCAGAAATCAAAAGCTTTGTTGATAACATGTCTAACAAGTTCGTCTCGAAGATATAGGAGGCAGGAATCCAATGGATGTATTTCAATAAGGCATTCAAGGTAGATATGATCAATGATGGTTTAGTTGTTTTATCCAAAACCTCGTAACATAACTTAAAAATTTCCTCGAATTCGGCCTTCATGCTGAGTTTTAAGTTTTGAGCCTTTCTTTGGGTCAATTGATCTTGACTGTAGTCGAAAACTTCTTCACTTAATAACTTCAAGATAATCATATTGTTTTCACAAACATTGAAAGAGGATCTGGACGAGGTGACGATCTCAGGAATGAATTGAGGCCAGTTGTGGGGCCATTCTTGCTTTAAAACGGAAACCAAAGTCAAATCAATCTTGTTGATCAAAGCCTTCTGCTTCTCAAAGACCTCTTCATTGTCACACAAGGAAATAATCATGTTGACGATGAAGTTTCTAATCCCAATTCTTTCGTTGTCAGGTATAGTTTTCCAACGGTATTGGATGAGTTTGTTTAAACACGAGAGAGCAATGTACTTGGATTGAGCATTATTAGAGTTGGATAAAATGTGATCCGATCTCTTCCAGGATTCAGGGTGTTCCTGGAATTCGTTCAAGACCCGCTGTGCGCTTTGCTGGTCGGCACCGGAGCCTTTGTAGAAGCTGTCGACCACGCGGTCAAAGAGCTCAATATTGAGTTCCTTCGAGAAGTCGAGAATCTCTTCCATTTGAAGCAATCAGTCAATAAAGTTCCAGGTGGTGCTACAGAAAGTCACGAAATTCTCTCGGTAGTCTTGTGGCCAGTGGGTGTGTGATTGTAACTGGGCTGTCGTGCTTGGCCTTGGTGGCTTGTCTGGCGGACGCTTAACACTTGCAAATGGATAAAAGTCGTGTGTATACCCCTTTGCAAACTCTGCAGTTCAAAGTCGAGGTCTTACACAGTCGGTGTGGTGGTGGATACAATTCCTGAGAACTAGTGCTTGCGTAAGATTGTTTAGTTGTGTTGATGATATCTCGAATTTTCCACAGAGGGTTCTTTTTTCAGAATTGGCGTGCGCACGCAAAATGAGTATCCAAGGAGAAGGGGCTACTATCACTTGCACCGACGGAGATTGCCTGCGGTCAACGATCCAGGCTGGAAAGACGGGGTGGTATAATTTGTGTCGGGTTAATTGGGCGGGCTGGGGAGCGAAAGAGGGGAATGTCTTGTCGTTGCTGTGGTTACGAACGTGCTGTTGCGAGGGTTAATCGTGCTCTATATGGAGAGCGTTTGGTGCATGGGCCGGGGAGGGCGGAATTGGGCAGATCGATCTACTAGTGGCGAAGGCGGCGGGGTTGAAGCTGCACGTGTGTGTGTATCACGTGTCAGAGCCTGAGCCCATGTGGCAACGGTGATTCAGACTGGAATGGCTACTGATAGTAATTCTGAGTTTACAATCACTCGTGCAAACCAAAGAGAACCAGCTATAGGAGACTCCGGATGTAACAATCTCTACTCATTCTACTAATTTTGCTGTCACACGTACATTACTATTTAGGCAGCTGGCTTACTTTTGAGCGAAAGCAACACCCTTTTCGATGTTCTTGGACAATTGGTCAATGGCAACTTCCAATAACTTCTTTTCGTCGTCACTGACTTGGTTGAGAACGTCGTACTTGACTTCTTCAATACCAGCCTTGCCCAACTTAACAGGCAAGGAGAAGAAGTCCAATCCCTTGACCAACTTCTTGGCTTCAGCAGCACCCTTGATGGAAGAGTCCAAGTCCAAGAAGGTACATTCAACAACCTCTTCCGAGGAGGTGAGGGCCTTCAAGATAGACTCAGCCAATCTGTAACCAGCGTAGGCCATGGACAAAGTGGCGGAACCAGCACCGTTCTTGGCCTGAACAACCTCGTCACCACCGAATTGCACTCTGTGGATCAAAGCCTTTTGCTCTTCGGCAGACAACTTCTCGTAGTATGACTTGGAAGCACCAATGGAGTACAATGGCACGATGGTTTCACCAGAGTGGCCACCAATGACGTTGACGTTGAATTGGGAGGCCTTGGCCTTACCAGCTTGGGCAATGAAAGTGTTAGCTCTGACAATGTCCAAAGTGGTGACACCGAACAATCTCTTTGGGTCGTAGACACCCTTTTGCTTCAAGGTCTCGGCCACAATTGGAACGGTGGAGTTGACAGGGTTGGAAATCACAAGCACAAACGCCTTTGGTGCGTGCTCGGCAATTCCCTCGGCAAGGCCCTTGATAATACCAGCGTTGATGTTGAACAAGTCATCTCTGGTCATACCTGGCTTTCTTGGAACACCAGCAGGGATGATGACAAGATCGGTACCCTTGAGGGACTCAGCCAAGGCAGTCTTGTCTTCTCTGGAGGAAGGCAAGAAAGAGGCAGTGGCAGAGTCGGAATTGATGTGGGACAAGTCGGCACCAACACCTGGCACGTTGACAACGTCGAAAAGCGACAATTCATCAACGTTGGGGTTGATCTTCAACAACAACGACAATGGCTGACCGATACCACCGGCAGCACCACAGACTGTAACTTTAACCATTTTTTATTTGAAATATTTCTAGAGTTTAGAACACCCCTGAAATATGGCGGGATCCTCACTTTATATAGGCGGGAGGAAAGCACACTCGCAACGACCAGTATGGGGTAGCAGTATGGGGCGCGGCACGTGATGGGCCCAATGTCCGGGCGAGTGGAGAGGGGATCCGAGGCCACCGGGGCATTTCGGAACTTGCTGGCCCCGGCCAGGAGGGACCAGGATGGACGAAACAGGCTGTGAAAGCCTGGCGAAACACGGAAGACTGACGGCCTGGAGCAGGCCGGCTTGCTCTGGCGATCTGTACCGCACATCGCCTGCTGGTGGGGAGAATTTCGCGGAGGGGCCATCTAGCGACGCTAGCGCTAACGCCGGAACCAGTGGGGCAGGAGAATGGAGGTCACGTGATGTGGCGCACGTGATCGGTAAGTCTAAAGGTGATGTGGCGCCGACAACGGCTGCTCCAGCGGTGGGTGTCAAGGCCACAGTGGCACAAGATAGCGGATCAGCAATTACGAGTAGCAGCCTGACGCGTCCACCAGTCAGAAATACTACCAGTTCACGAGACTGCCAGTCACGTCATCTAGCAGCTCCACGACACCCACGCATATCTGACATCCGCAGGATGTCACGCCTACAGTGTCTGCCGATGGGACCGAGCTGCATGTGCAGGGTACGCGATATTGTCGCAGCCACGCGCGACATCTCTACATCCATCCTCCGACACCATCCTCCGACACCATCCTCCGCAACAGTTATAGTCACTTCTCGCACCGCTACACGGGGAGTGTCGGTGCATCGCCCGCCGCACCTCTTCCCCCGCCTGCCAGGGTCTTCCCGCCTCAAATCCCCGCCCAAAATGGACCCCATCGTCTCGCACCCTCCTCCGTACACTCACCGTCTGTACACTAACCGACTCCCGACACTTGTAGGACCCTCTCTCGGTTGTGTATGAGCCACCACGGTCTGGCTCATCGTAGATTAATCCCCCTAACCCCTCCGACACCCACACCAGTGCCCCGCCACCCCGTGCACTAGCCCCGTCCAATCGTCACCCACGATTGTCTTGGCCATCGCTGTTCTCTTTTCTTTTCACACCGTCTCCGCCAATTGCACCCACTGTCGGAAAAGTGTCACGTTCGTGCAATCTGGCGCGCAACACTTATCGCAATTGCGAAATATAAAGTCCGGACTGCCCGCCGTTTGTTATCATCAACGATGACTTCCCACAGAAGAAACCTGTCGATCTCGTCCACCGAAGACGACCCGTATGCCCATGCCGAGAGCTACTACGGAGACAAAAAGTCGCTCTCCAAGTCCTCTAAGTTGGGCAGGGTCCGCACGTTTTCTGTGTTTGAAACAAAGTCCAAGATCTTCGATGATTTCCGCAAAGATCTCTTGAAGGACCACAAGAACTCGTCTTGCGAGAACATCGGCGACGACAAGACCCCGTCCCCTGAAAAGTCGCCTTCTCCCCCTGCCCCTGTTACCAACGGAAACCGCAGACCCTCCATCGTGCCTATCTATGATGACATTGCCAACCAGAGCTCCTCAGAGCTCAAACCTGAGTTGCACGCTCGCCGTGCCTCGGTGGACGACTCCTTCTTGAGACCCAAGAAGTTCTACATCAACGATATAGACCTCACCTTGCGGGAGTTGCTCGAAAACGAAGACACTGATCATAACTACCAGATCACCATCGAAGACACCGGTCCCAAGGTTTTGAAGTTGGGAACCGCCAATTCCGGTGGTTACACTAAGGCACCCGTCAGAGGAACCTACATGCTCAGTAACCTCTTGCAAGAGCTCACCATAGCCAAAAGATTTGGCAGGGACCAGTTGATTTTGGACGAGCAAAGGCTTAACGAGAATCCAGTGGCTAGAATCAAAAGATTGATCACCACTCAGTTCTGGAAGTCCCTTACCAGAGAAATCACCAAGGACAACATCGTCGAAATGTCCAAGGATACCAAAATCAAGGAGAGCTACTATGATGCCGAAGGCAAACTCATCGAGAATTCTGAAAGTCACAGAATTTATATTCCACACAATAGACAAGACCAGTACGAATATTTCAATTCGATCAAGAAGGCCAACCCAAATATTGTCTTG
The DNA here is from genome assembly GCF_001661415.1 of Suhomyces tanzawaensis NRRL Y-17324. Lineage (NCBI taxonomy): Eukaryota > Fungi > Ascomycota > Pichiomycetes > Serinales > Debaryomycetaceae > Suhomyces > Suhomyces tanzawaensis. The sequence goes on from NW_017963641.1 coordinate 1,099,435, forward strand.
GATGTGGTGTATTTACCTGAAAAAATCGATGGTCAATTCATCAAATCAATAAACAATAAACCTGGTTTGTTGGCACTCAGTGCAAAGCCTGATCCGAACGAAAAAGGAAATCTCCTTAACGAGCCATACGTCGTTCCAGGTGGAAGATTCAATGAACTTTACGGATGGGATTCTTATATGGAAACCCTTGGGCTTTTGACCGACGTCACCCCAAAGTCCAACCATGAGCACTTGAGGTTGGCAAGAGGTATGACCGAAAACTTCATTTACGAAATCCATCATTATGGTAAGATCTTAAATGCAAACAGATCCTACTACTTGGGCAGATCCCAGCCACCTTTCTTAACCGATATGGCCCTTCGAGTCTTTGAGAAAACCAAGGAAGTTTATCCCGAAAAGCTTCCAGAAACTATAGATTTCTTAAAGAGAGCCACTTTGGCCTCCATCAAGGAGTATCTCACCATCTGGTGCGCCAAGCCACGTTTGGATGAAAAGACGGGCTTATCGTGTTATCACCCTGAGGGTGTTGGTATTCCACCAGAAACTGAAGCCACTCATTTCGATGCAGTATTAAAGCCTTATGTTCAAAAGCACAAACTTACACAGGCAGAATTCATTGAGAAGTATAACTCCCAAGAAATCCATGAGCCTGAGCTAGACGAATATTTCCTCCATGATAGAGCTGTCAGAGAGTCTGGCCACGATACCAGCTACAGATTGGAAGGTAAATGTGCTGATTTAGCCACTGTGGACTTGAACTCGTTGCTTTACAAGTATGAAGTTGATATCTCTACCGTTTTGACGAACTACTTCGACGGAAAGTTGCAAGATGTCAATGGAACTGTACACCAAGCTTCTGAGTGGATTCAGCGTGCAGCCACTCGTAGAAAGAACCTCACCAAATACTTGTGGAATGAAAAGGACTCGATGTTCTACGACTACAACGTTAAGACGGAACAGCAAACTGGTTACGAGTCTGCCACCACTTTCTGGCCTTTGTGGTCGCAGGCAGCTACTCGGGAACAGGCTAAGAAGCTTGTGGAGAATTCTGTCAGCAAGTTCGAAGAACACGGTGGGCTTGTGGCAGGTACTCTTAGATCTCGTGGAGAGATCAACTTGCACCGTCCTTCCAGACAATGGGACTATCCATATGGATGGGCCCCACAGCAGATTCTTGCGTGGATCGGGTTGAACTCGTACGGCTACACGGACGTGGCTAGCAGGTTAGCCTACCGTTGGCTTTTCATGATGACTCGTGCGTTTGTTGACTACAACGGTGTTGTAGTCGAAAAATACAACGTGTGCAAGGGAGCTGTGCCCCATAGAGTGGATGCAGAATACGGTAACCAGGGATTGGACTTCAAGGGTGTTGCAACCGAAGGGTTTGGCTGGGTTAATGCCAGTTACTTGGTTGGGCTCCAATATTTAAATTTACATGCAAAGAGATGTTTGGGTACATTGACCCCTCCGGAAGTGTACTTGAGGAGTATCGAAACTCACAAAGACACTGTCGAGGACGTCCAGGGAATAGTTTAGAGTTTATGATCTGCCACGGCAGAAGTTATGTGGCCATGTCGTAGAGTTTATTTATCTAGAATAAGACAAGATACAAGATTTATAAGCGTGATACTACGCTAACAACCACAACGTCAATTGTAGTACCAACTCCATATTTTACACAACTGAGTGCATGATTCTATACTAATTTGCTGTGTACTTATTCTTTTAAAATACGAGCTCGATATTCATGGCATGCAAATAATTACTGCATTCTACACTAACTGGTTATAACTTGTAATTATTATATCTTCAGAATCAGACTTTTTTTTGTCTATTATTATGGGCCGGATAGGATCGTCTTTTCGACTGCGATTGTGGGCTGGAAACAAACACACCTGAACAAATATTCAATTAAGAAAGGGAAATTGTCCTTTTCTCGAAAGTGAGAAATCCCGTGCCAATTACTTGCAGCTACACTCTGACTACGCTGGCAGCAATTACCCTTTCCGGGACTCGTGGCCTGCCCCAGATCACAGATTGTCGCTGCCGATCGGATTTTTTCAGTGTAGGACTCCTTTTGTTCGTTGGGGTCGTGCGACTGGCCATAGCAATGAGTGACTATATGAAAAATTGTAGACACCACTCCACCATAAGCATGAAGAGCATATTAAGAGGGACCTTACCGAGGGCAGGCCCATTCTACATAAAGCGGGGCATCGCAAAGTCCCACCGTGGTCACAATGAAATAAGCAGCTTCAAAACCGCCGTCGAAACCGCAGAAAAGTTGGTCCAACCCAAGTCAGACAAGTTCAGTGACCCATTCTCCATTGTCAGCCATGAGATGTCCAACTTGGCCAAATCTATTGCCAGTCTCATCGGGTCAGGCCACCCCACATTAAACAGGGTATCTAGCTACTACTTCGAAGCCGAGGGAAAGAACGTCAGGCCGTTGATTGTATTATTATTATCCAAAGCATTACTGAAGATCCCTGAATCGGAACGTACGCGAATAGATATCGATGACCAAGACGTGACAGAGCAGCCCCACTACAAGGGTACCCCCACCAAGACCTCTGTTGCCGGAAACACCGTGGACGACCTGATATCGCCATTGGCGGTGTTGCACGGAATTAACCCCAGAGTTATTTTGGATCCCTTGTCGAAACCAATGGACCAGTTACCACAAATCGATGCTATCAACGGAATCTTGCCCAAGCAGAGAAGATTGGCCGAAATTGTGGAGATGATCCACACTGCCTCCCTTTTGCACGACGACGTGATTGATTTATCCGACGCTCGTAGAGGACGCCCAAGCGGCAACATTGCCTTCACCAACAAAATGGCAGTGTTGGCGGGGGATTTCTTGTTGGGCAGAGCCTCGGTGGCCATTGCCAGATTAAGAAACCCAGAAGTCATCGAGCTCTTATCCACCACCATTGCCAATCTCGTGGAAGGAGAGTTCATGCAATTAAAGAACACTGTCATGAGCACCGAACCCACCATCAACAACGATGGCGATGCAAAGACGGTTCCAGAAGCCACTGGTAAAGTTCCAACCGTGTTGCACGAATACTCGGTGGCCACTCCCAAGTCAGTTGACCACGCAACCAACGTGGATGCGGCCTTCGAATACTACTTGCATAAGACCTACCTCAAAACTGCTTCATTGATGTCCAAACTGTCCAGAGCAGCCGCGGTTTTGAGTGGAGCTCAGGACGATGTGGTTGAAAACTGTTACCAATTCGGACGTAACTTGGGATTGTGCTTCCAGATTGTCGATGACATGTTGGACTACACCTCCAGCGACGATGCCATTGGAAAACCTAGCCAGGCCGATTTGAAGTTGGGTTTGGCCACTGCGCCCATTTTATTTGCATGGAGAGAAAGACCGGAATTGGGCGAGTTGATTGCCCGTAAATTCAAGGAAGATGGCGACGTTGAGATTGCCCGCAGAGCTGTGCAACAGTTTGACGGTGTTGAAAAGACTCGCCAGATGGCCCGTGAATACTGCCACCGGGCGTTGGAGAACTTGAGTGTTTTGCCACCCTCCGACGCCAGAAGCGCCTTGGAGCTTTTGACCAACTCCGTTTTGACCCGTAGTAAGTAATGATCCTGTATATACATATAGATATTTATTAGTAGACATCCATATCACCGCTATGGTAGCTGGCCCTCGCCTGTCAGTGCGCTCCCTGCCCGATTAGGCAGTCTACGTTTGTGGACGGCGACACCCAAAAAAATTTATTCAGACTACCGTGTTAATCAATACAACCACCACAATGTCTGCTGAAGATACCAAGCCAAAGACCGAGGACGCCCCAAAGGTGCCTACCAGTAACGTGTTCGCCATGTTCGGAGCCAAGAAGGAGAAGAAGGAAGAGCCCAAGGAAGAAGAAGCCGAAGAACCAAAGACTGACGCCAAGAAGGACGAGGAGGCAGCTGATGAAGAAGAAGCCGATGTCCATTTCGAACCATTGGTCCAATTAGAAAAGGTTGACGTCAAGACCAACGAAGAAAACGAAGAAGTGTTGTACAAGGTCCGTGCCAAGTTGTTCAGATTCCACGCTGACACCAACGAATGGAAGGAGAGAGGTACCGGAGATGTCAAGTTTTTGAAGCACAAGCAAACCGGCAAGGTCAGAATTTTGATGAGAAGAGACAAGACCTTGAAGATCTGTGCCAACCACTTGATTTCTCCAAACTACGAGTTGAAGCCAAACATCGGATCCGACAAGTCCTGGGTCTACAACGTCACTGCCGACATTTCGGAGGGTGAGCCAGAAGCCGTGACCTTGGCCATCAGATTCGGCAACAAGGAAAACGCCGAGAAGTTCAAGGAACACTTCGATGCTGCTAAGGAAGCAAAATAATGTCTATAGCATAATAAAGGTATGAAATGCACGCGTGCGGGATGTAGGAGCGGTCAAGGAAGTGCAGCTGTGCCTTTAGAGAGATCAGATCTGACTTTTGGTGTGTCTCGAAGAGTTGCATTTGTAGGCTTTGGAGCTGTTGGCCAGGTAGTAGTAGCTGACGGTGGGAAAGACGCCATTATAGGCGTTGGAGGTACTGGTGCAGGTGGCGAGACATACAAACCATTCGAAGTTGATCGTGTGTTCCCTCCCTGATCCACCAAGGCTGAGGCCCGTCCCTCACATGGCCTCCGCCCAACGGCCTGTAGCCCGAATTGGGCGCATTGTTGCATTGTCTCACTAACGACTTCTGCTACTTCCTACTGCCCATGTGTTGCACCACGTACTGGGCCCAGGAAGTACAGGACTCGTCCCTACTGGCGAGTTCTGTCGCTAACCACGGCGGTCAATGCTACCAATCAGTCGTTCCACGACCTCCAAGACCCCACCACGCCCGTAGTGACTCCAACTAAGATCAACTTTTTTGCCGCCACTAAACATCCACGTGCCCTCGTAATTTCTTGCGATAGTGATATTGGAAGAGTCAAGAACCTAACCAGTCCAGAACTTACAAAACATCCTTCTTTCTCCCTGGAAATCGCCCCGAATCAAGAGTGCCTCCCGTCCCAGTCCTCCAGAGCCCACCACTAGCCTCTGTCCCTCCCAGCTCGATAATATCGTCTCCCACTTCATCTGGCTAATCTCTTCCATCGCTCCGCACTGACCCATCTCCATGAAGTTTGGTAAGTACCTCGCGTCGAGGCAGCTCCAGCTCCCAGAATACTCGGGACACTTCATTGACTACAAGGCATTGAAGAAGTTAATCAAACAGTTGGCCATTCCCACCCGAGATGAAGCCAATCCTGCCACCCAGCTGGAAATCCAGCAGAGACTCCAGGAGAACAAGGCCTCGTTCTTCTTCAGAGTGGAAAGAGAATTGGACAAGGTCAATTCGTTCTACTTGGAGAAACAGGCCAATCTCGCCATCAACTTGAACTTGTTGATCATGAAAAAAGACGAGTTGCTCAGATACGACCAGCACCAGGGTCCCAACGGCCAGGTTGCCCTTCGAAACTCCATTTCCTATCTTAACTTGTACCAGAATTTCAAAAAAATCCACCAGGACCTCATCAGATTACAGCAATTCATCGAATTGAATGAAACTGGTTTCTCCAAGGTGGTTAAAAAGTGGGATAAGAGATCGAAGTCTCACACCAAGGAATTGTTCATACAAACTGCGGTCAGCGTTCAGCCAGTGTTCCACAAGAATGAAATCAATGAGTTGAGTGACTTGGTTACCCTGAGCTTGTTCTATTTGGAATCTATTATGGATGGTGATTTTTCCTCCTTGGCTTACTCGGTCCAACCAGTCACTTCAGCCGTGCCAGCCACCGCAACAATTGGAAAAGATATAGACTTACCCATGCCTGAGGACTCTACTGTTCCACTCTCTAAGCCTGATCTAACTATTGTGACAACACCCACTACTACACATAGGCCTTCCATCATTAATCTTCAAAATAATGAGATTGACGAACTCTACTCCTCTTTCGTCAATATTGCAACAACCAAGGATCTTGATCTTTCCTTGTTGTCTAGATGGATTGACAAGGTGTTAAAAAACTCGGAATCATCCAATACTTCAAGTAATGTCACAGAGCCAGCCAAGTTCGATCCATCTGTTATTAGCAAACTTTCGAAGATCTTCTTGCTTTCAATTTCGAACCTCAAGATCTCAGATACCTTCTTGGAATCATTTCTAAAACTGATCGACTATCAGATTGACTTCACATATGTCAGCGACGATTTCAACAACAACAACAAAAATGTGATACAAGAGTGTTGTTCAATTCCTCCACCTCCATCGCAATCAACGTCGGAATCGCATGTTGTAATAAATAATGGTGTTAAAGTCATTAACTCCTCAGATTCAATAAACCATTCAAGAACTTTCATTGTTGAGTATATCATGAAAAACTTATCGGCTGACTCTACAAAGGACTTGCTTATTTGCAAAGATTTCAATGGCAGAAGTGGGTTACATTATGCCTCACAAAATAACAGACTTGACTTATTGGAAATAATCTTGCCTAACTTTCCAAAATTGCATCTAGATGATTTGGATAACGATTCCATGTCTCCATTATTATTGGCAATCAAACAAGGTAATTTCACCGTGATTCAAAAATTAGTTCAGTCTGGCAGTAATTGCTTCCCCAAATCAGAGGAAAGTAAATTGCAATACTTGCCTATAAATTTCACCTGTAAGTTTGGAGACTACAAAACTTTGGAATATTTATTGTCACATGCTACATCAAAAGAGTTGATAAACCAACAGGATGTCGAAGGATTATTGCCAATTCATGTCGTTTCGCGTTCGGGCCATTATAAACTAATCAAGTTGTTAATCCAATATGGAGCAGATCTAAATAAGACTGATGGGTTAAACAAATGGACCCCAATATTTTATTCTTCCCTTGAAGGACATGTCAAGACGACACAGGAATTGGTTAGATACGGTGCGAAAGTGGATTTGGTTGACCAAGATGGATATAATGTATTATACTATTGTGTGATTGAAGGCCATATTGAGGTTTTAAATGAATTATTGAAATACTCCAATACTATCTTAACCAAGAAGAACAGGGAAAATGAAGTGAAACTGCTAGCAAGTGCTAAATCTTCTCCTATTGCTCGTGATACAACTATTCCTTCAATCTTGGATAATGATTATGATTCAGAGGATAGTGGAAATACCAACAAAGATATCAACGTTGACAATATACCTGATTTCAAATTACCTCCTCCGATCTTACCCATGAGAAGATACGGTCATAATTTCTTGGAACAAAAGGTCCTTATCGAATTAATATTCCCTCCTGATTCGCAATTCGTCCATTTGTTTGATTCCACTATTAGTGACTTGAAACCAGGTCGATTAACTCTCACATCTAATATTACTGATATTGTTCCAAGAAATATCTTGCTACCATTATCGCAAGATACAAATTCTACTTACAATTGTGTTTTTCAAACTGAGGTGGACTCACTAAACGATTTCAGAATTGATTTTGAGATTTTTCCTAAGTTTGGTACGAGATTAATCGCCAAAACTACCGCATTATCATTTTCTCAAATCGATACTTCTTCTCCAGAGATAAATTCGATCCAGCTCCCATTGTTCGATTTAAGATTGAGAAATATTGGTGAGTTGAAGTTCAACTATCAAATAATTTTCCCATTTTCTGGTACCCTTCTTGAGACTTCTAAGTTTGATACTTATTGGAAGTCCTCGACTTGTTTTGTGAAGAACAGGCAGACTTTGAAGTTGAACGCAGCAGGAGGCTTGTCGCCAAACAATTTCTTATCGCCCTCATTGGTTAATGGTGCAACCAACGGAACCACAAGTAATAATGGGGCTAGTGCAATTCCTGCCTCTGAATCCAGTGCATCTTCTGTGGTCACAGCTACTTCTTTGTCAGGGGAGTATCTTCGTATCAAAATATGCTTGCTCAACGATGGAACTCCAATTGTCTGCCCTCATTGGTCTATTTCTATCACTGAGGATATTGATCTTTACTTGCCTAACTTATCGTTAGAGCAACTTAGCTCTATCACGAATAATCTATTCGATTACCAAAAGGTTATTCATGACCTTTCGAGGATGACATACAAGGATATTGGATTGATAAAGAAGTTGTTGCGAATTATCTTCCTTCCTCTAGACATTCTTCTAGAAGTTTTGAGCGTTGACATTAATTTGAACTTGGAATTAATGTTCCCATCATTATATGAACTAGAGAATTTACCGTTCATAGGGAATATTCAACTGAATTTGAATAACTTCATCGATTTTACATTAACTGATGTGTTCAATCATATCAGAAACTCAAAGAAAAATCCAGTTGGAACTAATGGTTCAATTGCACCAGGAAATGGCGGTCGTTCGATAATCTTTTTATCATCTAACTCACTCATATGTAAGATACTCAACTGGAAGCAACCAAATTTCCCGGTATTTTTGATTATGAATGGAATCACCTACAATTCTAGCAAGAGGTTGTTTGAGTCTAGGACTACAAATGGCTTGTTGCTTGACGATATAAAGAAGAAGTCCAATGTTGTTGAGGTGCTGAACAAGAACGCCGTGGATACAAACTATCAAGAAGTTACCATAAGGTCGATAAAAGAGGCGGTTGAGTTCACCATCAGTAACAATCTTATAGGACTCATTACCTCGATTCATTTATTAGATTTAGTTCCTAAACTAATTCCCTTGATAAGATCCAGAGGACTCGTCTTGGTGGCTTCAAGTGACTTGAATGATGACAATGATAATGATGAAATGATTTCAAAGGATTTGGATTCCTATACAAGAACTGAGATAAATGGATTGCGTTTCGATGACGTATTAAGTTTCAAGGAGGATATTACTATGTAATTGGTGACAATTTATGCATATAGTGCAACACTTGACAAAAGAAACAAATAAATGTAACATAGAAATTAGATATTAGTGTAAGCTGTAAGTAGCTCTATGCATGAGCCTCAAGAACACTAAACAAACTGCGTCCTGGGCGTTGGTGGTCAAAATTTCCTTCTTCTTGGAGGTGGTGGAGGAGGCGGAGTCTGACCCTTTGGGAAGTGACTTTTAGGACTAGGTGGTGGTGGAGGTGCTTTTTTCTTCAAGGCCTTGCGGACTAACAGAGAAGAAGAGTTCACTGATGACGAGGATGAATCATTATTCTTATAAAACTGGTTACTTTGCCTAGAAGGGACAGGTACTTTTGGCAAAGGCTTTGATTTGAGAAATTCAGACGAGAGATCGAGCATGTTTGTGTCAGTTATTTGAGTCCATGGGGATTCTTGCTGGTTATCATCATTAATGGTCAAAGCCTGAAGACTTTCTGACATGAAAACATTGTTATTATTGTCCATGAACTGATTTGTTGTTGGTTTTCTGCCATTAGTAGTGGTGGTATGATGGTAGAAATCACTTCTATTTGATGTTCTGACAGACGCAACTCTTGTCAATGAGATATCAAGACTTTCGATCGATGTTGTAGAATCAATATGTGTCAACTCGCCAAATGATTCATCCTGAGGAGTTGGTGGAGAGGAATCTTTTCGATTATGTGGTCTCACTTGTAACCAATCAATGGACATGCATTTCATAGCCATTTTTGAGATGGTGAGCCTTTGTTCCCTTTGATTTTCTGATATAGAGGTACTGTCTTGATCCACCTCTGAGTTGATGACTAAATGCCCCAATAGATCCATTAATTCCCGTTTTTTGAAGTCAAAACCAACTTCATTCAATTGTGAGAATCTCAAAAGCGGATACAAAACTTTGAGGTAGGTTAAAATCAAAATAACATTCTCGATTTCTTCGGTATAATCCAAATCATTCATATCCCGTATGAATATTTCGATTAATATCCTTAAATCGTTCATATAAATCAATTTTGATGTATACGATGTAGTGAAAACCATGTAAAGAAACTTAAGGATGAGAATCTTGATAATTCTGGACTCTTCTCTATTGAGATGGTAGATCAACAAATTGATGAACCCAGTAATCTTGGTGGCATCTTGGGTGGATGCCCTCTTGCTAGCCTTACTTCCCATCAACCCTTCAAAGACCTTATTTCTGACTGAGCATGAGTACGATTTCATTAAATATTGTTCGTTGATGAAAAGAAGTAATTTGAACTGCTCGTAGGCCGTTAGTTTGTCTTCGTCTTCCAGATTATCACCATCAAGGTCGTATTGATTAAACATCTCATTGGATAACAAGTACTTAATGAGAGTAGGTATCAACTTTGTATTGTTTGTCAAATCATCGAATTCCTTATCGCTCAACAACTCTGTGTGGTACAAGTACTCAAAAAGAATATCACAGCTAAATTTCAACAAGATATAGGGAGAGCTGGACTCGGAGTTACCTGGATTATTGTGGATGTTGATGACATTAGAGGTTATAAAGTTGGAAATTACCGTAATGAAATCATAGTCTCTCAAGGTTTGGAACATTTCCGCAATATCAATTGATTTGGTGTTGCCATCTTCATTTTCCACCTTAAGGAGCAAGAGCAAAGTGATGCACAAGAACTCTTTCAAGCACTCCTTCTCGTATGCCACCCGGATGTTGCACTGCTCGAGATCGGGCACAGTCGAAGCGTTCTCGTCATCGGGAACTATGCTGAAAGTGCTGAGGAACGCTAGAATTTTGCCAATGCAGAAACGGTAGTTTTTGACAAACATGTTCAGGGTGACGAGCTTGAGGGCGTAGAGTGACACCGAGTGATATGTCCGCTGGTTGTCGATGATGTCGTTGTTGTACACATTATCAATGATGAACTTGATATAGATGGAGAGGTTCTCGTTGCACTCGGACGAGTCGCTGTTGATGAGCATGGAGGTCAACTGGTCATCGAGATCACCTCGCGGCTCTGGCTGTGGCTGCTGGACCCCTGGGAACGACGTTTTAGGGATCTCATACATTCTAGAGCATATCAGTGATTGGTAGATTCTTGTATGGGGTAGAATGTCGTAGTGTGGTGCGCACTGAGATAGTGCCGAATCCGGCGAGTGGGACTACAGTTTTGGCTGGGTAGTAGATAGACGGTGTACAAGAAACGGGCGTGGGGTGGGCATGAACCAATCCCCTGTTGTCGTAGTGACATCGTGGAACTCTCCGAGGTGTGACATATTTTTCTGTTTGGGGTCATTTTGATCCACTTTCGGATATGAATAGCTGATGCGATAAGACGCACTAATAAGGCTATTGGTTGCGTAGGCTCTTGCCTCGCATTGGTTCTGGGCATCTATATAAAGTTTCACCAGGCAGTAAAGATAGTGAGATCAAAACGTATTAATTCTGGTTTTGGATGAGAAGAGCTTTTATTTGGAATCAGTCACCGAAATTGTAAATATTTCACGATTTTATCCAATATTGTAGTTCCGAAAGGATGTTACCTAGTCACTACAGTCCATCTCTAAGATAGAGAAGTGTCTAATGGCATTTTATCTATGGAATAGAGTCATTGACTCTAGTCTCTCTATCAGTCCTCTTGTCTTTAGGGAGGACGTTGTCTATCAGTTCCCCACTGTTTTCAAGTATATATCCGTACCCCATCCATAGTAGCTCTGGATGGTCAACAGGCCCTTGGTGTCGGGCAAAATCCCGTTTTCGTCAGGAATGGTGTCGTTGAAAATCTCTACGTAGTTCTTCAGAAGCGGTAACCCGTACCCCATACCAGCCACCACGTTTCCTCCTACTCCTGGTGGAACGTTCAAAGTCTTGTAGCTCTCGCCCTCGCCAGACTCGAACGTACTGAATGAGTAGTCAAAGATTTGCAGCAATACCTTCGGTTGAATTCCCTTACCCTTGTCACGGATCCTGAGCTCAAGGAAGGATGGTTCTGCTGAGGTGGAAATCGTGATCTGGACGGGGTCCTCGACCTTGTTTTCGATGTGGGCCCTGAACGAGTTCTTGAACACCTCGGTAAGAATGTAGTCCAAGTGGTACTCGATGTAGGGGAAATGAAGCACATCGCCGTCGTCCTTCTTGTAATCGGGCTCCTGTTGACTCCAGTAATTCTTGGGGTATAAGTTATGGTCGATCTTGATGGGCACGCTCTGGTCGTACTTCATTAAGCAGATGTCGTTGACGAGCTCTGCGTTCTTCCTGATGACATCGGGGATGTTGAGCTGCTTGATTACCCCATTGTAGCGGCCTCCCTGGACAAATTTGCCCGCTAGCGACTCCGACAACTTGATGTGCTGGTGGGCAATGAGGCGCATACTGATGCGCTCCTTGAGGTGCTTGTCCAAGAAGTCCTTGATCTGCAGCACGCTCAACAAGTGGGACACCTCCTGGAAACCCTTGGAGAGACTGGGAAGCGTGTCTGCATGCACGTCTATGAATTCCTCGAGCACAGTCTGCGTGAAGGACTGGTTTTCGTCCAAGTTCTTGGGCGGGTCCAACGACGCCGTGATCAACGATGACATTGTCTGGAGGTAGGTGTTGTATGACTCGGAAATCGACGGGTTGAGCACCACCAAGTAGGGCAAGTTGCGGAACTCCTTGAGTCTGCGGGCGTTATATGCGAGCAAGTGCTCCACGGTTCCCTGGGCGTTGTTGATGATGAACTCCTCCGATAAGCGCTCCGACTGCTGGTAGAGCCTCTGCATCGAGAACTTGGGGAGGTCTTTGTTGGCGTAGTAGTAGATGGGTCTCTCGAGCATGGTTCGGATCTTGTACTCCTCCAAGAACTTGGACTGCTCGTGGGAGGTGGTGGAGGACTGACAGCGGAATTGGCCCAACCGGCTGGCAACTGGTCGGATTCTTCGAAACATCATGGCGGGCGAAGATCCTGTGAGATTTGGACAAGTATATTGAGAGTTGGTCTGTCCAGAGTAGTGAAGTTAGGAAACGTCTGTGACTAACCGCCAGCGCGCGACAAATTCTGGTGTGACATCTGGGGAATCTGCGACATCATCGGTCAAATCATCCCTACCACCACACCGTCCAGGCTTCAGTGGACTCTAGAACATACACAGCTGCCAGAACTGTCGCCACCAGTCCAGTGTGCTTGCCAGAAGATCCTTTAAACAGCAAGCTCGCTCCAAATCTGCCAATTATCCGCCTTCCCTGCGATGCCCTCCATCGACGTGTGTCCCGTTTGCGTGGACCGTCCCTTGGAGCAGTCCCACACCGTCACCTCGGTGGCATGGATCCAGTGTGAAGCCTGCAATCAATGGTACCACAGTGTGTGTGTCCAGTTGGGGCTGCTCGAGATGAACAACCTCCATTCGTACCACTGCGCCAAGTGCACCAAGACCCACGGTCCTTCGACGTTTCGAAGAAAATCCAAGCGCAGCAAGATCCAGATCGACTACGTCGCTTTGAACGATGGCGAAGTATTCGCCGTCGACAAACTGTCGCATCCACACGTCACCAGCCTCTTGGAGTTCGCCACCACTGGGTCCGACTCGGAGCACATCTACATCCAGAACGAATTGACCACCAAATTTGCCTTGAAAACAGGCTTGCGCAAACCCATTCTAGTTCCCAATGCCACCGAGGAAAACTCGGGCATGAAGTTGCCGTTGGACCCCAAGCAGATCACACTCGACTATATCACCGACAAGGTGGGCGAAGACACCTCGCTCGAGGTCATGGACGTGCTATCGCAGCAGGGAGTCCATCCTGGGTGGAACATGGGCCAGTGGCGCGACTATTTCAACTCAGATGAACATAACAGGGACAGAATCCGCAACGTAATCTCATTGGAAATCTCGGACGTGCACCCGTTGGGCACCCAGTTCAGAAGGCCCCAAATGGTGCGAGACTTGGATTTGGTCGACAAGGTGTGGGACCGCCACGACGAGCAGCCACGGTCCAAAGTCACCAAGTACTGTTTGATGTCAGTCAAGGGCTCGTTCACCGACTTCCACATCGACTTCGGCGGCACCTCCGTGTACTACACCGTGTGCACCGGGTCCAAGACGTTCTTGATGTTCCCGTCAACTTCCGAAAACCTTGCACTCTACGAGGCGTGGTGCTTGGAGCAGAACCAGAACTTCATGTGGTTCTGCGACTACTCCAAGAACATCAAGGGCAAGAAAGTGCGCCCATCGCAGGGCTTCAAGGTCACCCTCCACGAGGGCGACTTGTTCATCATTCCCAGTGGCTGGATCCACGCCGTGTACACTCCCGAAGACTCAATCGTCATTGGGGGCAACTTTCTTACACTCCGAGACATGGCCACCCAGCTCCACATCAGCACCATCGAGAAAACGACAAAGGTGCCGTCCAAGTTCCGGTTTCCCATGTTCAACAAGGTGTTGTGGCTAGCCAGCTGGTACTACTACACGCACCAGGATGAGTTCTTGCGGGACGTGGGTATGACACCTGCAAACGCACCGTTATCCGTCAAGTCCGAGTCCACCCTGCCTGGTGACATCAAGCACGAGCGCGAACCTGCGCTCGCTGTGCAGCCAGAGCATGAACTACTCCAGGGCCTTATCCGCCACTTGACTGCCCACTACGAGCTCAGCAAGACCAACGCCACCGCCAAGCGCAGCGTGCCTACTGACGTGATCGGCAAGGACGTGCTGGCGTATCTCTCCCAGCTCCTGGCGTGGGCAAGCACTTTCTACCCTTGACCTATCCATACTACCCGCAAACACAATAGTTTTATAGTAGGGCAGTGCGCCTAACCAGCAGATGTCAACTCAATACATTTCTCCATATTAATCCTCTGGAAACACCTCTAAGCCCATTGCCACGCTATCACGGCTGGCCTTCCACACCATGTCCGACGATGTCACCAGCAGCCTACTCTCAGTGGAGTCCCTGGTTCAGAATGTGGCGTTCGAGCCACCGTTGGCATTCTCAGGTTCCTCGCCTGACCCCGAATCCCACCACGGTCTCCATGCTTACAATACCTACTACCCAGAGGACCAGGCCCCGATTGCCAGCACGAATATCCCGTTGTGGCGCAGGGTACTCGAGTACTATCGTCCCTTCTACATCCTCGATCACCTCACCTACAAGGATTCCAAGGTGGTGTTGCGCTCGTGGGTCCAGGTGTTTGTCGGAGTGGTGCTAGCCACCGTCCCTCGCACCAGCCGCTGGATAGGAAATGCCACCTACTTGATGCAAATCATGAGTTTCATCGCCGTTTCGGGTGGAAAACTGGTCCAGGCTTCGTTCAACGAGAACTTTGTCGTGGTGCTTTTTGCGGTGATCTCGTGGCTATTTGAAGTCGTCAGCCTGAAAATATGCAACCGGCTTCGAGGAGGCATCACCCACCACCAAGTGACACAGGCCCTCATCGATGAAGGATCCTGCACGGTCGAGAACATCGCTTCGTGCTTCGAGTCCCAAGTCTACACCGCACGTTATCTCGAAACCAGAACCAGCGTCATCTTCATATTTGCTTTGATCATCGGAATTGCCCTCTTCGGGTACTTGGATTCCCTCAAGTACCCAAGATCGGGTTTTATAGCGGGCCTGATCAGCTTGATCATAACACTTTGCTACACAGTGTTCTACCCCACATTCCAGCCCATGGTGGGTCTCTCGGTGATAAAGCCTCTAGGTGTGGGTGCAGCTATCGCGTTTGCTGTTTCGGTAGTGATATTCCCCCATACCTCAAGCTACCAGTACTTGGATTCCACGTTGAGTATCCTCAAGAGCTTGAAGGTAGAGAGCACCAATAATCTTCGGTTTTTTCACTCTATTAAGCCTTCGGAGGGCTCCTTCTCCAACTACAAAGAGTTCAAGAAAAACGTACATGCTTGTAAAGGCAAAATCCATGCATTGGATGTCCATGTGCCGATGATTGAAAGAGAGTTTTCCTACTCAAGATTCAATCAACTGCATTTGAAGTCTTTCCGCGCCCTTCTAAGGAGCTTACTACATGTATCATCGGGCTACGACTCTCTCTATGAGATGATACAAGAAAAAAAGGATTGGGCTGATGATAACCTAACAAGAAGGGTTAGTGTCGTTTCTCAAAACGGCTCAATAGCATCCCATGGGGACTCCAAATTCTTCACCACCATCCATGAATCCTACAAACAAGTGGGAGAATACGAAAATAACAGAAGAGTAACACTATTGAAGAAAAAGATATTGAACCTGGGCTATCAAAAGCTTACAATTCAAGAGTTGGACTTTGTCACCAGCATCATACAAACGAACTGTAGTTCATTAATAGAGGTCACTGACCGAGGGTTACAAGGAATAGTATCATGGCTTGAAAATGCCAATGACTTTAGAATATTCGCGTTATGGCCAGGCAAGTGGAACATGCACAAACAAAGGCAACAAGAAAGTCATGAATCGCTTGAGAAGGTGAAACAGAACATTATCGAGGAAATGGAAACATTCTCCTCTATTCCAAAATTAGAAGAATTAACCAGACAAGCTAGTCTTAATGAGGAAACATTATTATGTTTAATAAGCGAACTTAGTTTGTATCTTCATCTATGCAAGAACCATTGCAGGCATTTACTTCGAATCATAGACTTGTTCTTGGTAATGGATAAAGAACAACCATATCCCAAATTTCTGAGCTACTTCACCAAAGGAACGTCTTCTTTTGAAGATGATGTTCCCAAATTCGAAGATGAGGATACTTCATTTCTTGATTCCCAAGTTCAAGCCAGAGACCCGGATGCTAATGCACCAAGCAATGTTTTAAACTTAGTTGGAATTCAGGTGGTAAAAGTGTACCACTTTTTGCTTCATCCTCAATTGTGGTTCTTGATTAGAGCAGGTGGTGTGGTAGCCCTAGCGGCAACTCCTTACTTTGTCAGAACTACTGCCCAATGGTATTTTAACAACAGATTGGTCTGGGTCGTCATCATGACTGCATTGTCCACTTTCCAGACTACAGGTCAATCGGTTTACGTCTTCGGGAGTAAATTAGTTTACTCATTTTATGGATCCCTCTTAGGGTTAGTGGGATGGTACATATCGAGAGGAAATTATTACGGATACCCTGTTGTTTGTGGTGTGATTTACCTTTACTTGGTGTATTATAGGCATTTTGCTAAGCACAATTTAGTGGTCCCAAATGTCTTATTCGCGGTGACCACAATTTTAGTTCTAGGAACCAGTTTTGTGGACCTCAAATACAGCCAAGTTGCCAATATCGGATCAGGCTGGAGGGTTGCATACACGAGATTCGTTAGTGTCATTGTGGGACTTTGTATCGGATTTTTAGCATGTTTATTTCCTAAACCCCATTCATCAAGAACGGATTTAAGAAGATTATTGGCTAAAATTATATCGGAGTCAGGTACAATTCACTGCTACGTATCAAAGTTTGCATTGCATAGAGTGGAATATCCAAATTATCATATAAAAACTAGTGATGACTTGATAGTTAATACCACTCGAAAAAACTTTCGTCGTGTGGCCAAAATCTCGTCGCTTATGGTAGCTTTGACTCATGAGATTCCAATTTCCGGAAGTTGGCCAGAAGCAAAGTATGCCAAATTGCACAACATTTTGTATGACATCACTCTGATTTACTTCTTACTATTGTCGATATTTGATCAAGTGGAAGATCCAGAAGAGTGGGTACCGATCATGCTCCGCAAAATGGGATGGTCAAGTGCTTCTTTGAACGGTGACTTGTTTGGCATGATTCACATGTCTAGTGATGCATTATTAACTAGAAACCAATTGCCCAAGATTACAGACTCCAACCTTTCAGTGAAACACCTAGAAATCTTGACAAATAGATGGGGGATTGCAAAAGGAAAGCTTAGAGACGGGTTCTATCGAGCAGCAGCCAGTGAGAAATTCCCTGCCTCAGATTCTAGTCTTGAGCATCAATCTCGAGAAGGTGATGTTCACGAGTCGGTGATGGAAAATCTTGATTTCCAAAAAATATACAGTCATGATGGTCAATTGTCTAACGTGTCCTTGATTCTAGCACACATGCTATTCGAAAGATTGGATCAAGTTATGATAGTAGTGAAATCTTTGGTTGGAGAGAAGTACGACTTCGACATTAGTGGTCTTGAAGACCCAGAAGAGGACTCAAAACTTCTCCCACTTAAATGAACATGATCGCTGATACCACAACTATTGTTGAAATTAAAGTCTATGGGGCCTGTCTACGACTTGTCTAATTATCATATATTTACATTATCCATTAATTACTCTTACAACTCCAAAGTAGTTCCCTTTTCTCTAGCAGCTTCACCGTACTTCTTGATTCTGATAGATTGGACAGCAATGAAACCAGAAGTGTCTTCTGGAGAGAAGCCGGTCAACTCATCCATAGAAGATTCGGTTTCATCGTACAACTTCTCAGTGTCAGAGTATCTACCCAAGATAGTCAAAGAACCCTTGTAAGCTCTGGCTCTGACAACACCGTTAACGGTCTTTTGGGATGGTGGAATCATGGATCTGACATACTCACATTCTGGAGTGAAGTACATACCGTTGTACAACAACTTGGAGTAAGTGACAGTGACGAATTGATCTCTGATGGCTCTGACTTCACGATCCAAGGTCAAACCTTCCAAATCGACGTGAGTGTTTCTCAAGATGGTCAAACCTGGGGTTTCGTAACAACCTCTGGACTTGATACCAATGAATCTGTTTTCAACGATATCAATTCTACCAATACCGTTTCTTCTGGCCAAAGCGTTGGCTTCGATAAATAATTCGACTGGGTCGGTGACAACCTTCTTACCACCGTCAAGGACCAACTTGACAGGCAAACCCTTTTCAAAGACAACCGAGAAGTCTTCTGGGGTTTCTGGGGCATCGGTTGGGTCGACAGTCAACTTCCACATGTCCTTTGGAGGAGTGGTGTCTGGGTTTTCCAAGATACCAGCTTCGAAAGAGATGTGAGCCAAGTTCTCGTCGGTAGACCATGGCTTAGCCTTGGTTTGAGCAACTGGAATGTTCTTGGAAGCAGCATATTCCAACAAGTCGTTTCTACCAGCGAATCTGTTGAAGAATTCAGGGTCTCTCCATGGAGCAATGACGACAACGTCAGGCTTCAAGGCGTAGAAAGACAATTCGAATCTGACTTGATCGTTACCCTTACCGGTACAACCGTGAGAAACAGCGAAACAGCCGTGTTCTTCAGCAACCTTGATTTGAGCTTGGGCAATGACTGGTCTGGCCAAGGAGGTACCCAAGAGGTAGACGTTTTCGTAGATAGCGTTGGCTTGAATGGCTGGGAAACAGACTTGTTCCACAAATTCCTTTCTGACGTCAACAACAACGAACTTGGTAGCACCGATGGCCAATGCCTTCTTTTCAGCTTCCTCGAAGTCTTCTTCTTGACCAATGTTGGCCAAGAAGGCAATGACTTCATAGCCTTGTTCCAATAACCAGGCCAAGATGACGGAGGTATCCAAACCACCAGAGTATGCTAAACAAACTTTTCCTTTAGACATTTTATGTAAATAAGTAGAAACTTAATAGATGAAGGGAAAAACTTTCAGGGAGAATTTTTCATCCTTTTATACCATGGCGGCCCAATTTTCAGCCAACGATAACGAAGCGCGCTTAACCTGAATTACCGCATTAGGCATGACTCATTGAGTGTGCACGACCATGCACCTTGGGTCCCGTACATGGGCAAGTGCATGGTCTTTGACTCATTCCAGGGTCTGTGTAGGAAGGGTGCAATGGAGTTAAGCAAAAGTTGGGAAGCTAATGGTGTGCTTTGCGACCTAATAAGGACCAGCTTGCTCTATGAGTAAGCAAAGCGAACCACAACAAAAGAACTTAAGCATCGAAAGCTCCTGTCCATGGCATGAAAACAGTGCAATTAGTGTATGTGGCAAAGAACAGGAGAACACCGGAGCATCCAATGGCCGAATGGACGTAACAGCCCTTTACAAGATGTGAACCACAAATCTGTGTGGTGCAAGCACACAATTTGATTTTTGAATAATTTGCGAAAATTTCGCATCTGTGAATAAGTCAAAATCATTCCTACAAGATTTAATGGATTGACCTAGTCTATCAAGTGATAAAAAAATGTGTATTATGCATTACAAGATTTACCTTTGGAATATGATATACTTTCCATTAGCAAAAAAGGGTATCTAGTCGTACCTGGCTAGCTCAGGCCAGGTGCTGGCGTAACTAAGGGGTCATCCAGAGAGTAGATTATAAGTGGCATCCCATTAACAGAATAAGCAAACTCTCGAGGAACGGGCTTCATCAAGATAGTACCACGGCCCTGACCTGCACTAGTATAGCATTGACACCATGACTCGCCTACGAAAAGTTACAATCCGAGTAGTCACACACGTGACTTAACACGTGATACATATTGCGCAACCAGGGCTCTTTCACCACGTTGAATAGTGCCTGCCAAGCACTTATGCATCCGGGGCTATTCGCCCGCCCAACTAGACTATTGTGGTACATGCCAAGGGCTACCTGAAAACAGGCTATCTGTATCGGAGTAAACCGCTCGGCCCAACTACACGTGATGAGTCTCAGTCACAATGACTACGGCTCACTGATTAGTCATGAGAATTACCCAACACTATATCACCAGCACCTGTGCCAGGGGGCCGAGGCTACTGTAGACGCGACACTACGCAAAACAATTGTTGGACCTATCCTCCGTAGGTGGCTATTATCTGCAGACTGTAAGCCACACGACCAGAAAAATTCCAATACTCACTTGATTCGTAGTCATCAGTCATAGTCATAGTCATAGTCATAACCCCGAACAAAAATTATGACGGGGACAGAAGAGGGGCTGAAGGAATCCAAACGGATGGGAGTCACGAATGCCATACGGAATAAGCTCAACTTCTTGGATGAGCGGTTGTGGAAGCGGTTTTCCGCCAGGCGATTGGAGTTGATTGATACCCTCGATTTGAGTTCTCGCAAGGCCAGTGAACAGGATGCCGACATCAAGATGGTGGCCGAGGCATTGCGGGTGGAGTTCGGCTACAACGAAGACTTCGAGCTGGACTTCGACAAGTTGGTTCGGGCTGCCGTGCAGAGTGTGCGGCGGAACCGGAAGCGGTCTTCGAAGACGAAGCACGAGGACGAAGAGCCTCCCAAACGGCACAAGCCAGGACCTGAGCAGCTCCCCGAGCCAAAAGGTTCTCCCAAGACGGTGGTAGATGCCACCAAGGGTGGTGATACCACCACCCACCGCAACTTCTTGGCGGAGATCTCCAAGATTGACTCCGATGGAAATGACGAAATCTACGACTTGAACTACTCGAGAACAAAGCACTTCTCTACGGAAGACAGGGCCAAGGCTGCCATCGACTCGATGATACGGCCTCGGCTCCAGGCGCCTGTGACCAAGAAGGACGACAGTGCTTCGTCGGCGTCCGGCACTCCGTCAGGGTCGTTTTCGGGGCTTTCTGGCGGCAAGCCCCAGTTGCCTCCATTGCAGTTGCTGGCCACTGCCAGCGAGATACCAGACGCCACGGGTGCCAAAACTACGCTCATCAACCACATCGAGCGGTCAAAATCGTGCCTGGAAAGCGTGTCCAAGAAGTCGGAGAACATCCAGGCGCTCGGGCGGTCGATCATGTCCTCGAGCATCGCCTACGTGTTTGAGAAGTCGTTCGAGAACGTCAACGAGGTGTCGATCGAGTATCTCCGCAACAAGCTCAACCACGAGGTGTTTCTCGCTCGGTTTTTCCGGGAGTTGGACCCCGAAGCTACCACCCAGGTCAGCGACGAGATCGCAGTGATCTCGCTCTACACGCTCCTTGGCGGCTGCGTCAAGGACTTCGGGTTCGAGGTGGTGATGTTCCCGCTCTGCGAGCTCTTATACGTTCTGGTGCTTCGCGACTATCCGTTGATTGCGAAAAACTCCACTGCGTTTCGCAGTGCCGACTATTTGCGGCCCCATGGCGAGTCTGTGTATGGCGGAAACAACTCGTTGAGTTCCTTGGCCGCTGTGGCCACCGACATCCAGATGCGTGAGCAGCGGCCTGGTGGAGCCAAAATGACTTCGGCCATGGTTCAGGCCAAAACTGCTGCATCGTCGTCGCACTACGCATCTCCCATTGCATCCCAGCCGTTGAGCAGGTCACTTTCTCCCGAGATCCACCTCACGGGCCATCCTGGACCTCCACTACCCGCACCACCACCGGTGCTTAAGGGCAAGAAGCAGGTGCTTCTCAAGTTCCTCTCGTCGGTGTTGGAGTTCTCCTACGGCACCAACAACCTGGCACCACCACGGCTCATGGAGCTCCTCGAAAACGCTCGCAGTGCGTTCAAGCTCACCAGCGCCAACGACTCGATTCTCGGAGTGCGCAACATCAAGGACGGGCTCATCGTGCGCACCGACTTGGACTTGGAGCGTATCTTCAAGCACCAGGAGAAGATCGAGCTCGAGATCTTCAGCCAGCGGTCCAAGGCCATACCCATCTACGAGATCACCTCCACCGTGATTCCCAACTACAACGAGCGGAGCCCAGCCGGCGATGGCCCCAAAATCGTGCTCCCACCGCCGTTACAGCGGGTGGCCCTCGCGCACCCGAGACTCGATGGGGGAGATAAAAGTGGGTTGCCCTTTCTCTCCAATAACGACGAGGCGGCCATGGTGGCGGTGGTGCCGTCCACACCACCTGTGCCGCCTCCTCCACCACTTCTTCCCAGGTTCCAACCGCTCTTGTAGCCCAGGGTCGTTACGTCAGGCTCCGCGCAGACTTTTGGGCCAACATATAATTGTTGGGGTGGTTGGGCGCACGCCGCCAACGGTCGGTGTGCGGCTGCGAATCGGTATATAGGGATTATAGACAGAGCCGTGCAATGGCCCGTTAGGGGTCGCCAGTAGTCGCCATTGGTTGCCGGTGGTTGCCGGTGGTCCAATGGTGGTCCCTCTAGGTCCTTCCAGTCGTCATCTAGTGTTTCTTTACTGGCCATTTGGTGCCCCCTTCGGGGGCCCCTGGGCCCACATCTGCAATGCCCTGCACAAATGTGTTGAGACGCGCCCAACCATTTTTCATAAAAATGTTGTGTGAGCTCCATTTATATACCCCGGCATCCATTGATCCAGTTTATGCGGGCAGCGAGTATATGGCACCTAACTAACCTTTCCAGATACCTCCCATTCCGAATCACCCCCTCTGTACATACCTATTCCAGCCTCCGGACCCATACACTCCGCCATCACAACACTGCCACCATGTCCGAGTCCCCCGATAAAGACTACTCCCAGCTCCACGCTGGATTGGCCCCCCACTTCAAGGGCTTGAACTCCGTCCACAGAGCCGAGCCAGGCAAGATAACCGACTTCGTCAAGTCCCACCAGGGCCACACCGTCATCTCCAAGGTGTTGATTGCTAACAACGGTATTGCCGCCGTCAAAGAGATCCGTTCGGTGCGGAAGTGGGCCTACGAGACGTTTGGCGATGAAAGAGCAGTGCAGTTCACAGTCATGGCCACGCCAGAGGACTTGGAGGCCAATGCCGAGTACATCCGTATGGCCGACCAGTTCGTGGAAGTGCCAGGTGGAACCAACAACAATAACTACGCCAACGTCGACTTGATCATCGAAATCGCCGAAAGAACAAACGTCCACGCCGTGTGGGCCGGGTGGGGCCATGCCTCCGAAAACCCATTGTTGCCAGAAGGATTGGCCGCGTCCCCCAATAAGATCATTTTCATCGGTCCTCCCGGGTCTGCCATGAGATCCTTGGGTGACAAGATCTCCTCCACCATCGTCGCCCAGCACGCCCAAGTTCCATGTATTCCTTGGTCCGGTACTGGTGTTGACCAGGTCACAGTCGACCCCGAAACTAACTTGGTTTCGGTCGAAGACGAAATCTACCAGCAGGGTTGTTGTACCTCTCCCGAAGACGGTTTGGTCAAGGCCAGGCAAATCGGATATCCCGTCATGATTAAAGCCTCCGAAGGTGGTGGTGGTAAGGGTATCAGAAGGGTCGACGACGAAAAGGACTTCATCGCGTTGTACAAGCAAGCTGCGAATGAAATTCCCGGTTCCCCTATCTTCATCATGAAGTTGGCTGGCTCCGCCAGACACTTGGAGGTCCAATTGTTGGCCGATCAATATGGTACCAACATCTCCTTGTTCGGAAGAGATTGTTCCGTCCAAAGAAGACATCAAAAGATTATCGAAGAAGCCCCAGTCACCATTGCTAACAAGGATACCTTCCACCAGATGGAAAACGCTGCCGTCAGATTGGGTAGATTGGTCGGTTACGTTTCTGCTGGTACTGTCGAATACTTGTACTCTCACGCTGACGACAAATTCTACTTCTTGGAATTGAACCCAAGATTGCAAGTCGAACATCCAACCACCGAGATGGTCACCGGTGTTAACTTGCCAGCCGCTCAATTACAAATTGCTATGGGTATTCCAATGCATCGTATCAGAGACATCAGAACCATGTATGGTGTCGATCCTCACACCGCAACCCCAATCGATTTCGAATTCACCAATGAAGATTCCCTCACCTCTCAAAGAAGACCAGTGCCTAAGGGTCACACCACTGCTTGTCGTATCACTTCGGAAGATCCAGGTGAAGGGTTCAAGCCTTCTGGTGGTAATTTACATGAATTAAATTTCAGGTCTTCCTCCAACGTGTGGGGTTATTTCTCTGTTGGTACTAAATCATCTATCCACTCTTTCTCTGATTCTCAGTTCGGTCACATTTTCGCTTTTGGTGAAAATCGTCAAGCTTCCAGAAAACATATGGTTGTTGCATTGAAAGAATTGTCTATCAGAGGTGATTTCAGAACCACTGTGGAATATTTAATCAAATTGTTAGAAACACCAGCTTTCGAAGGTAACACCATAACTACTGGTTGGTTAGATGAATTAATTAGCAAGAAATTGACAGCTGAAAGACCAGACCCAATTATTGCTACTGTTTGTGGTGCTGTTACCAAAGCTCATATCCAGTCCGAAGAAGACAAGAAACTTTACATTCAGACTTTAGAAAAGGGTCAAGTTCCAAACAACAGTTTGTTGAGAACCGTTTTCCCAGTTGAATTTATTTATGAAGGCCAAAGATACAAGTTCACTGCTACCAAGTCCTCCAACGATAGTTACACCTTATTCTTGAATGGTACCAGATGTGTGGTTGGTGTTCGTCCTTTATCCGACGGTGGTTTGTTATGTGCCATCGGTGGTAAGTCTCACTCTGTCTATTGGAAGGAAGAAGCTTCTGCTACTAGATTATCTGTTGATAGTAAGACTTGTTTGTTGGAAGTTGAAAATGATCCAACTCAATTAAGAACTCCTTCTCCAGGTAAATTGGTTAAGTACTTAGTCGAATCAGGTGAGCATGTTACTGCTGGACAAGCTTATGCCGAAGTTGAAGTCATGAAGATGGTTATGCCTTTGATTGCTCAAGAGAATGGTGTTGTCCAAGTAATTAAACAACCTGGTTCTACTGTTAATGCTGGTGACATCTTGGCCATTTTGTCCTTAGATGATCCATCCAAGGTCAAGCACGCTTTACCTTACGAAGGTACTCTTCCTGAATTAGGTGAGCCAATTGTTTTAGGTACCAAGATTGTCCACAAGTTCTTCTTGTACTCTAGTATTTTGAGAAACATTTTGACTGGTTACGATAACCAAGTCATCATGAACTCTACTTTGAAGAGCTTGATTGAAGTCTTGAAATCTAAAGATTTGCCATTTTCCGAATGGAATTTGCAAGCATCTGCTTTACATTCAAGATTGCCAATCAAGTTGGATGAATCATTGAATGCATTAGTTCAAAGAGCAACATCTAGAGGCGCTGATTTCCCAGCACGTCAAATTTTGAAATTGATTCAAAAGACTGCCACTGATCCAGAAACTGATGCCTCTTTCGAAGCTGTTGCCGCTCCCTTGGTTGAAATTGCTACTAGGTACTCTAATGGTTTGGTTGAGCATGAATTCGATTTCTTCGCTAAGTTGATCATGGAGTACTACGACATTGAAACACTTTTCTCAGGTGAAACCACCAGAGAAGATGATGTGATTTTGAAGTTGAGAGATGAAAACAAGTCAGACTTGAACAAGGTTACCACTATTTGCTTATCTCACTCCAGAGTCAGCGCCAAGAACAATTTGTTGTTGGCTATTATGGAAGAATACCAACCTGTTTTGCAATCATCTTCTAGCATTGCTGTTTCTATCAGACAAGCTTTGAAGAGTATTGTTACCTTAGATGCTAGAGGTACTGCCAAGGTTGCTTTGAAGGCAAGAGAAATTTTGATTCAATGTTCTTTACCATCTATCCAAGAAAGATCTGATCAATTAGAGCATATTTTGAGATCTGCTGTTCTTCAAACATCTTATGGTGAGATTTATGCTAAGCATAGAGAACCAAGATTAGATATCATTCAAGAAGTTGTTGACTCTAAGCACACTGTCTTCGATGTCTTACCACAATTCTTGGTCAACAATGATGAATGGGTCTCTATTGCTGCCTCTGAAGTCTACATTAGACGTTCTTACAGAGCATACTCATTGGGTCCTGTTTCTTATCACTTCCACGATAGATTACCAATCTTGGAATGGAAATTCCAATTACCAAGTTTGACTTCTGCTCAATATAACTCCATCCAACATCTTAAGAACGAACAGAACAAGATGGATAGAGCCGCTTCTGTCTCTGATTTGTCATTTGTTGTTGATACTTCTACTGAGCAAAAGACTAGAACTGGTATCTTGGTCCCATGCAGACACTTAGATGATGTCGATGAGATGATTGCTGCCGCCTTGGAAAGATTCCAACCTTCCGATGCTATCACTTTTGAAGCAAAGGGCGAACAACCAGCTTTCACTAATGTTTTCAACGTTGTGATTACCAATCATGATAGTTATACTACCGAAGAAGAAGTTTTGGCTAAAATTCAAGAAGTAATTGACGACTTTAAGGATGACTTCAAGGCTGTTGCTATTCGTCGTATCACTTTTGTTGTTGCTAACAAGGTCGGTGTTTATCCAAAGTATTTCACCTTCAACGCTCCTGATTACATTGAGAACAAGGTTATCCGTCATATTGAGCCCGCTTTGGCTTTCCAATTAGAATTGGGAAGATTAGACAATTTTGACATCAAACCAATCTTCACAGACAACAGAAACATCCATGTTTATGAAGCCCTTGGTAAGAACGCTAGATCTGATAAGAGGTTCTTCACTAGAGGTATTGTTAGAACTGGTATTCTTCGTGATGAAATCAGTATCAGTGAATACTTAATCGCTGAATCTAACAGATTGATGAGCAACATTTTAGATGCTCTTGAGATCATTGACACCTCAAACTCCGATTTGAATCACATCTTCATCAATTTCTCCAACGTATTTAACGTCTTACCAGAAGAAGTTGAAGCTGCTTTCGGCTCATTCTTGGAAAGATTTGGTAGAAGATTGTGGAGATTGCGTGTGACTGGTGCTGAAATCCGTATTGTTTGTACCGATCCAACCACTGGAAACTCCTTCCCATTACGTGCTATCATTAACAATGTTTCTGGTTATGTTGTCAAGTCAGAATTATACATGGAAGTGAAGAACACTAAGGGTGAATGGGTTTTCAAATCTATGGGTCAACCAGGTTCCATGCATTACAGACCAATTTCCACTCCATACCCAGCAAAGGAATCTTTGCAACCAAAGCGTTACAGGGCTCACAATATGGGTACCACTTATGTGTACGATTTCCCAGAATTGTTCCGTCAAGCCACTCTTTCTCAGTGGAAGAAGCATCCTAAGCTTAAGGTTCCTAAGGATGTGTTCACTTCCTTTGAATTAATTAACGATGAGAACGAGGACTTGATTGCAGTTGAAAGAGAACCTGGTGCAAACAAGATTGGTATGGTTGGTTTCAAGGTTGTTGCCAAGACTCCTGAATATCCTCGTGGTCGTCAAATGATTATTGTTGCCAACGATATCACTCACAAGATCGGTTCTTTCGGTCCAGAAGAAGATAAATACTTCAACCAATGTACTGAATTGGCTAGAGAATTAGGAATCCCAAGAATTTATCTTTCGGCCAACTCTGGTGCTAGAATTGGTATTGCCGATGAATTGGTTCCTTTATTCAAGGTCGCTTGGAATGAAGATGGTGTTCCTGAGAAGGGTTTCAAGTACTTGTACTTGACTCCCGAGGATATGAAAGCAATTACTGATTCTGGAAAGGGCCACACCGTTGTTGCTGAGAGATCCGTTGAAGAAGGCCAGGAACGTTATGTCATCAAGTCTATTGTTGGTGCTGAAGATGGTTTGGGTGTTGAATGTCTTAAGGGTTCTGGTTTGATTGCTGGTGCAACTTCTAGAGCTTACAAGGATATCTTCACAATCACCTTGGTCACCTGTAGATCTGTTGGTATTGGTGCTTATTTGGTCAGATTAGGTCAAAGAGCTATTCAAATTGAAGGCCAACCAATCATTTTGACAGGTGCTCCAGCTATCAACAAATTGTTAGGTAGAGAAGTTTATTCTTCCAACTTGCAATTAGGTGGTACTCAAATCATGTACCGTAATGGTGTTTCCCATTTAACTGCTACTGATGACTTGGCTGGTGTAGAGAAGATTCTCGAATGGTTATCTTTTGTACCTGCCAAGCGTGGAATGCCAGTTCCAACCTTGCCTTCCGAGGATACTTGGGACAGAGACATTGATTATTACCCACCAAAGGACGAACCATTTGATGTCCGCTGGATGATTGAAGGTCGTGAGATTGATGGAGATTTTGAAACTGGTTTGTTCGACAAGGGATCTTTCCAAGAAACCTTGTCCGGATGGGCTAAGGGTGTCGTTGTCGGTAGAGCTAGACTTGGTGGTATTCCAATTGGTATTATCGGTGTTGAGAACAGAATGGTTGAAAACTTAATACCTGCTGATCCAGCCAACCCTGACTCCACTGAAGTCATGATCCAAGAAGCTGGTCAAGTTTGGTATCCAAACTCCGCTTTCAAGACCGCTCAAGCTATTAGAGATTTCAACAATGGTGAGCAATTGCCATTAATGATTTTAGCTAACTGGAGAGGTTTCTCTGGTGGTCAGAAGGATATGTACAATGAAGTCCTTAAGTATGGTGCTTTTATCGTTGATGCCTTAACCGAGTTCAAGCAACCAATTTTCACTTACATTCCACCAAACGGTGAATTGAGAGGTGGTTCCTGGGTCGTTGTTGATCCAACCATCAACGCTGAAATGATGGAAATGTACGCCGACGTTGATTCCAGAGCTGGTGTCTTAGAACCAGAAGGTATGGTTGGTATTAAGTACAGACGTGACAAGTTATTAAGCACTATGCAAAGATTAGATCCAACTTACGCTGAGTTGAAGAGTAAGTTGGCCGATGCTTCTTTGAGTGCCGAAGAACATAGCCAGATTTCTGCCAAGGTGACTGCTCGTGAAAAGATGTTACTTCCAATTTACGCCCAAATCTCAGTTCAATTCGCTGATTTGCACGATAGATCTGGTCGTATGTTGGCTAAGGGAGTCATTAGGCAAGAAATTAAGTGGGTTGATGCTAGACGTGTCTTCTTCTGGCGTTTACGTCGTCGTTTGAACGAAGAGTACTTGTTGAAACTCATCGGTGAACAATTGAAGTCTCCAACCAAGTTAGAGAAGGTTGCTAGATTGAAGAGTTGGATGCCAGCTGTTGATTACGAAGATGATGAAGCTGTTAGTACCTGGATTGAAGAAAACCATTCCAAGTTGCAAAATAATATTGAAGAATTGAAGCAAGAAGCTATTCGCCAAAAGATTCACAGTTTTGTCAACGAGGATCCAAACCAAAGTGCTTCTGTTGTTAAGGAAATCTTTGGAACTTTATCTGAAGAACAAAAGAGCGAATTATTGAAATCTCTTCAGTAATTTAGATTTATTTATATTTTATGAACACTTACGTATTTGATTAATAAAGAATAATTAGAATAAAAATTGTACTAGTAGTACTGGGTTCAAGGTTGCCTACAATGAATCAATCTGGTGAGAGTGTTTACTAGAGGGCATAGTAGAGACTATTTCCCCAGAATATTGCAGTAGAGGTGTTTGACTCCAGTGCCGTCCATGTTCACAGAACAGGCAAAGAGATATCATCTCTTTTAATACTCTCACTCGACAGAATCCTTTATGTGAAATACCAGCAATGAACTTTTGCAGCTTTGGGTGCAAAAGATTGCACGCATTTGTACCAAAATTTCTCTACAACCACAAGAAGGGAAGTAAGCTAGAAATTAACGTACAATGAAGTTCGGGTTGTTGTTTATTGCTACGATGCTGACAACTGTTTTAGCGGAATTAGGTTACTTGGTTTCCTTGAAGCCTTCTGAATCACTTGAATCTTTCTTGAAATCTGATATCCAGTACCCAGAAGGACAACAAGTAAAGGCCCAAATCAAGAATTCGTTCTCCATTGGCACTTTCAGAGGTTTTTCGGGTAACTTCTCGCAGGCCATGGTCGAGAGATTGAGGAATTGTCCACTAGTGAGCCAAGTCTCTGAGGATATAGCTGTTAATGCTGTTGCTGTTCAAGAGCAAGCGCCTCGCCATTTAGTAAGATTATCCCAGAGACAAAAGCTTGAATCCGACGACCACAGCTATATCTTTCAAGGAAATGGTGCAGGGGTGTTAGTGTATGTGGTTGACACTGGTGTGGCTGCTGAACATCCTGAATTCGAGGGTAGAGTGTCTTTTGGGGCAGATATTACTGGCGAGGGAAGAGGGGATCCAAATGGCCACGGCACACATGTTGCCGGAATCGTGGGATCCAAATCGTACGGAGTTTCGAAGAATGTGGAAATAGTTGAGGTGAAGGCTTTGAACAAGAATGGAGCAGCTTTTGCCAGTACTTTGATCGAGGCACTCGAGTTTGTCGTTCAGCACAGGCTAAGAACAGGCAAGCCTGGGGTGGTTAATTTATCATTGGGAGCTGGAAAACATCCAGTATTAGAGGATGCAGTGAAGGCAGCAGCAGCAACGGGATTGGTTCTTGTTGCAGCAGCAGGAAATGCCAATACAAATGCATGTAACATTAGTCCTGCCAACTCTCCAGAAGCAATCACAGTAGGTGCTATTGATGATCTTTACGATACCATGACTGCCTTTACGAACTGGGGAAGCTGTGTGGATTTGTTTGCCAGTGGAATGTTTGTGCCTAGTATCAACGTAAACGACGACAATTACCCCCTGTATCTATCAGGAACATCCATGTCTGCCCCAATTGTTGCAGGGTTGGCAGCGAACTTGTTGAGTGAAGGGATTCCACCAAAAGATATCAAGAGGAAGATTCTAGATCTAAGTACTAGAGGAGGTATACCATGGCCCACGCTCTTCTTCAAGTGGGGAACTCCCAATCGAATTGCCTATAATGGAGCAGAAAACTTTGAAGACTACATGCAAACGGCAGCCTGAGTATGCCCTCCACGAGGCCTTTTTACTTAACTGAGTCCTCTTACATTATTATTTCTGCTATTTTATTTGTTTACCAGCCCTTCTACTGAACTTACCGTTTAAACAATAAAAATGCCTGGCAAATTTTGTAACCACATTGTAGATGGGAAATGAAGGACGGGGTTTTATCTGGTAATTCTTTCTATAAGACCAGTTGAATATAGGATGATGGAGATGTTGATACAAGCGAGAGCAGAAATATCGTTCCTTCATTAGGGTCACTTTTTCCCAGGGATTGTAGTAATCCTGAAGGTATTTGTAGTAAAACTATGCTTTCTTCTTCGAAGGTGTATAGCATATCTGAAACATGATTTTTTCTGCAATTGACAATATTCATATTGTTGAGACCTGGGTGTCTGCGACCTCAGTAATTTCGTAATGTGAAAGGCAAGACATGAGAACGAAAGTCAGAGGTAATATTGTTTTCAATACATTTATCTGTACTGTACATTCTAGTTTTGCCCTTTTTGGTGGAAGATCACTCAATATGATCTCAGGAATACTCTCCAGGGTACATAGCTTAATTGGCAAAAACTTCTTATGCAACCAAAAAATTTAAGGGAAGTTCGAAACGCAATGGATATCCAGAACTTGCCCTGAAATCAGCCAAGCAATGATGTGTAGCTATCCAATAGATGTGAATCATCGAGGTTGTGAACATTCGAAAGAATAGTGTCAATGTGTGTTCTTTCACAAAAGTCCAAGGAGAGTCTGAACCTATTGAAGTGAGATAAAGTCTGTAAAGTATTCAAAATTCTTTTCTTCCAAATTTCTGGAGAAGCATTGGAGGACACATACGCGGCACTTTCGATGTAGAATTCCAAAAACTCCGCATCTATACCTGTAGGTCCGAAAATAGACTGATACTCGTCTGGGTTCAACTCGAAAACATACTTATAGGCGTTCAACTTCTCTGATTCCGATAACCCCTTCAATCGGGCCAAGAAATGCATTGTCAGTTTCTGTTCCACGGGGATAACTGGAGTTTCTTTCACTTCCTCAATAATTGGTCTCTTTTGTCCATTGGAAGCAATCTGGGATGGGGTTTCTTCCTTTTTCTCGGGGGTGGCAGGTGAATGGGTTGCATTATTTTCCGACTTCGATGAATCGATTATTTGTTGGTATCGGAGAGGCAACTCGTCAACTTTTACTATGGGAATATCAAAGCCTGCACTCTCCATCTTTACCTTTTTCCTGGACGTCTCATCCGAAGAGTCCATTGACTTGAGCTCGCTAGCAGCCATTGCGTTGGTGGGGTCCAACTTTAACGCATCTTCGAAGCAGACCCGTGCTTGATCGAACTGGCCCAAATATTTGTGGGCCATACCCTTCCGGAAGTACAACTTGACTCGAAGTGGGCCTTCGGGGTTGAGCTCTAGGCCCTTGGCACAGTCACGAGCTGCTCGTTCATAGTCGTTGAACTTGAGGAAACACTGGGCACGATTGGAGTAAAGAACGGGGTTGGAAGCGTCCAACTTGATGGCATCTCGATAGATTTTGGCAGCCTTCTTATACTCTTGTTTGGCAAAGGCCCTGTTGCCTTCTGCTTTGAGCTCTTCTGGCGACATTAAGACTCGTTGAATCGTGTAGGGTGGACCAATTTGATCTGACATCAGATGAATATCTCAGTGCGCACGGAACCAGTAAAGAACGGTGAAATCAGCGATGACAGTGGAGGAACTCCATGATGAAATCAGTGCCATTGAGGCCATATACCCTGGCCAGGTGGAGGGTGTGGCTCCCCAGGTCTACAGTTTTACTATTCCTCCATACGAGGCATTGAAAATCCAGATGAACTTTCCAAGCACATACCCCGAAGTCAAGCCAGAGGTGCTACAGATTCTAAGCAAAGACCCAAGGACGTTTCCCGATGAACGATACATAGAGCAGCAGGTCCAGGAGGTGATAGAAAGGATTTTTCAGCCGGGACTTGTGTGCATTTTCGAGATGATCTCCGAGCTCGAGGAGTTCTTGGAGCGGTATGTCAGAGAGCATGCGGTCATAGAAGAGAAGCAAACCACTCCAACATCGCCCCAGCAACCGGTGCTGGAGCCACAAGCTGTGGCAAAGGAGATACCGAAGGTGCAGACGAATTCTGTGCAGAAAGTGGTCGATCCATTGGCTGGGTGGATCCAATCCGAACCTTTGGTGGACAGAGGGTCTTCATTTATAGCATTTGTACGTGAAGTACACTCGGTGGAGGAGGCTACACAGTACGTAGATTTGTTGACCACCGATAGGAAAATCGTGAGGGCCACTCATAATATTACTAGTTGGAGAATAAAGGGCCAGAATGGCGTGCAATACCAGGACTGTGACGATGACGGCGAGACTGCAGCAGGAGGACGACTCCTACACTTGCTTACAGTACGTATAACTCTGGCAATGGATCTAAAGTCACGAGTGTTCCACAAAATACTAACGTTTAGATGATGGATGTGTGGAATGTGGTGGTGGTGGTCAGTCGTTGGTTCGGAGGAACCCATCTTGGCCCTGACCGGTTCAAGCATATCAACTCTGTAGCCAGAGAGGCCGTTCTAAAAGCAGGCATCGCCAATGGGGAAGTAAGCGGTTCAGACAGGAAAAAGAAGAAGTAGAGTTACGGCCAGACGATCTTGAAACTTTACGGTATTTTAATCGCTATGACGCTTGGCAAACCGAGCTTTCATACTTCCCAATTGTCTGCACCAGCAGCTTAGTTGAATCTCTTTCTTTTCTTTTGGATCTTCGGTACGTACTCGGGTTCTGGCGATCTCTTTTTCTGTTCCTTCTCGCCAGAGGCATCTGGTGCTTCTGCCGATTCTGACTTGCCTGAAAAGGATTTCCACAATTCATCCAATGAACCCCCAGTATTTATCTCCTGAACATCCTGCTCTAGTTAGTACTGCCGTAATAAAGGGCCAAAATATACTCACATTATCGTTGTCTTTTGCAGATTGCTTTCTGACCTTTCTGGTCTTTGCTTTCGCCTTGGGCTCCTTGGAATCGGGGTCCTCCTTCACCTTCAATTCCTCAAGCTCCACGGGCTTTGGTGCGCCCCAAGTCCTCCTTGCGCTTGGGACATTTCCGTAGAAGCTGTCTCCGCCGTCAGCAGGACCGTCAAATGCATTGATGCTTCCGTACCCAACAGTCTCGATATTGTTGACGTTCTGCATCTTGGCTATCATTGTTTTCAGGTAGGGCAGCACCCATTCAGACATGTCTTTGATCTTCTTCTTGTGTTCCTCCTCCTTGTTTTGGGAGTCCACGGCATCGGCCTTCTTCATGAACTTCATGTTCATGACTCTACTGGAAAGACCACTCATGCTGGCTGTGGTTGTTGGTGATGAATGGCTTGTTGAACCTATAGCGATGGAGCCTGCAGATGGCGATCAGCGACATCAGAGGTGCGACATCTATGTCACATCTGCAGGACCGATGCCATAAATTTTTCAGGCTCATCGAGCATATCACCCATAGCAGACCATCAGATATGAAGACCGATTTCAAGCTTCTGAACCTCCTTGGTACTGTTTATAGACAGGGTAACTTGGTCTACAGCGAGGGAGGCACTAGGCTTCTCAGTCCGGTCGGAAACCGAGTCACCAGCTTCGACTTGGTGAATAACCGGTCCTTCACCTACAATTATGAGCATAGAAGAAACATCGTTAGAATTGCATTGAACCGCCAAGGGACGTTGATGATCACAGTCGACGAGACTGGAAGAGCCATCCTAGTCAACGCGGTTGCCCGTACCGTTTTACATCATTTCAATTTCCTGGATACCGTTCAGGACATCAGCTTCAGTCCCGATGGCCAGTACTTTGCCATCGCCTGTGGCCGCTTCGTACAGGTGTGGAAGACCCCCGATGTTGGCGAGGACCGCCAGTTTGCACCATTTGTGCGCCACAGAGTCTATGCGGGCCACTTTGCCGACGTGACGTCCGTGACATGGTCGGAAGACTCGAGATTTTTCATCTCCACCTCCAAAGATATGACCTCAAGAATTTTTTCATTGCACTCCGACGAGAAGGACGTGGCCATGACGTTGGCAGGACACAGGGACTATGTCATCAAAGCATTTTTCAACGACACCCAAGAAATCATATATACCTTGAGCAAGGACGGAGCATTATTCAGGTGGGAGTACACAGCCAAGCCAGCCGAGGACGAGGACGAAGAGATGGACGAAGACGAGGATGAGCGTCCCATGAGCTGGAGAATCACCGCAAAGAACTTCTTCCATGCCGACACCAAGGTCAAGTGTGCCGATTTCCACGCCAAAAGCAACATGTTGGTGGTGGGGTTCTACAACGGAGAGTTCCGGCTCTACGAGTTGCCGGAGTTCACCATGATACAGCAGCTCAGCATGGGCCAGAATGCAGTGGACACCGTCAGCATCAACGAGAGTGGTGAGTGGTTGGCGTTCGGATCGGGACGTCTCGGCCAGTTGTTGGTATACGAGTGGCAGTCCGAGTCGTACGTGTTGAAACAGCAGGGCTACTTTGACAGGCCCAACGCATTGTGCTACTCGCCAGACGGGTCGCGGTTGGTGACAGCCTCCGACGACGGCAAAATCAAGGTGTGGGACGTCAGCAGCGGCTTCTGCTTGTGTACGTTCAGCGAGCACCAGGGAGCCGTCACAGGAGTGCAGTTTGCCAAACGAGGCCAGGTGTTGTTCTCCAGTTCCATGGACGGAACCGTACGTGCGTGGGACATGATTCGGTTCCGTAACTTCAGAACGTTCACTGCCGACAAACGGCTCCAGTTCAACACTTTGGCGGTGGACCCCAGTGGTGAAGTAGTGGTGGCAGGCTCGCAAGATTCGTTCGAGATCTACGTGTGGTCGGTGCAAACTGCCCAGTTGTTGGACAGCTTGACTGGACACGAAGGGCCAGTGTCGTGCTTGGCGTTCGGCAGCGAAAATTCGGTGTTGGCGTCGGCGTCATGGGACAGTACGGTCAGGGTGTGGAACATTTTCGGACGCACCCAGACGGTGGAGCCCATCGAGGTGACCAGTGACGTGTTGAGCTTGGCCATGAGGCCAGACTCCAAGGAGTTGGCTGTCAGCACCTTGGACGGACATGTGGCCATTTACGATGTCGAGGACGCTCGTCAGTTGCATCTCATTGACGGACGCAAGGACATCCGTGCAGGGAGATACTTAGAGGACCGTTTTGCGTCCTCCAACGCTGCGCGCTCCAAGCACTTCACCACCGTGTCGTACTCCCGCGACGGTACGGCGTTGGTGGCAGCAGGCAACAACAACACCATCTGCATGTACGACGTGGCCAACGAGGTGTTGGTCAAGCGGTTCACAGTGTCGCAGAACCTCACGTTGGACGGAACTCAGCAGATGTTGAACAGCAGCAAGATCACATCAGCAGGAACCTCCATCGACGCAGTGGACCGCGACGGTGAGAACCTGGACCGCGAGGACCGCGAGGACCTGGCCCTCCCAGGGTCCCAGCGGGGCGACCCGCTGGTACGCAGTGTACGCGCAGCGGTAGGAGTCACCGCCGTGGAATTTTCGCCCACCCTGGCAGCATTTGCAGCCGCCACGGTGTCGGAGGGATTGTTGATCTTCTCGATCGCCCAAGACGTGGTATTCGATCCGTTCGACTTGGACGTTGACATTACGCCTGCTGCTACCGTGGAGGTGTTGCGCGAGCAGGAATACTTGACGGCATTGGTGATGGCGTTCCGGTTGAATGAGAGATGGTTGGTCCAGAAAGTCTACGAGGCAGTGCCGTTGGGTGACGTGCAGTTGGTATGCACGTCACTCCCGCAGGTGTATGTGCAGAGACTTCTTCTGTACATTGGCGAAAGCTTAGTCAGAGATGACAGCGCCCACATGGAGTACCACTTGGTGTGGGTGCGCCGTTTGTTGGCCGCCCACGGCCGCTACATTAGCGACCACAAGCAAGAATTCGGATGTCTCAAGTTAATCCAGAGGTTTTTGAGCCGGGTAGGAAAGGACGTGGTGAGCGTGGGGCGCAGGAACGGACACGTTTTGCGGTACTTAGAGGGCGTGGAGGCCGAGGAGGGGGAAGAGGAAGACGAAGAGGAAGTGGATGAGGATGAAGATGAGGACCTCGATGCGGACGACTCCGATGAGGGCGAGTGGATTGCCCCCAAGAAGAACCAGGCTCCGTTTTAGAGAGGATTTCTGAAGCAGCCTATGGCTATGTTTGGCTATAATAAAAAAAACTCGTCATTTTTGACTCCACGTTAGATAGAGGTAATGACTGAACTTGGGATGTTTGTGTTAAGAAGTCTACCCCAAGAAGTCCCATAGACTCGAAACACACGGATTTACCCACTTTTTAAGTCTCCAATTGTTTAGCTTTGCTTCTTCGCATGACCAGCTGCGTCCAGTTCGGTGACCTTTAACTTCTCCTTCTTTGGATCGAGCTCATAGATTATAATTTAACGCTATCAATAAGACTCCACTTTATTTCTTGTATGGTGCGCCTGGCTTGGTTTTGTCCATTCGAACAATCGAAATTTAGGTCTACAGTCGTATGGGATTCCCATGAGGCCGAAAGAACATGCATTGGATGATTCGTGAAACTGGATCATCTCTCCGATAGTTTATCAAGAAAAAAGCATAGTTATGTACCTGTCTAATCCCAAATAAGATTTATTACTAAATGAATTTGCTTTATTGGTCATGATTTCATAATTAGAGCCCCATTTCTCTTTCTCTGAGTAGATATTCTCTACACATGTAGGTAACATTTGTACCAAAAATATATACGTGAGATAGTTTTTAAATTCTACAACAAGCTATGCATTTCTCCAAAGAGAAGCAGTTTACATTTTAGTTAGGAAATCGGTTCTGGTATATTTATCATTACAAGGAAAGCCAAACATTTTGTACCAAATTTAGTTGACTCCTGAATGAAAACAACACCCCCTTCAATTGCAGAACGAACGTGTGCCTTCGCAAATGAGCAGCTAGGGTGTTGCTACAATTGTCCAGCAATTAGCCCCTCAACCGGTGGAACAATCTCTTCAGCAAGCTAGATTGATCCAACAATTGGTTAAAAATTCACGGCACACTTCAAGTACTGGATCAACTCCATTGATCGCATAGAGTGACTAGATTTAAAATTCTTGGAAAGGGCTGAAAATAAGAATGACTACTTCTTTCTCAAAATAGTGATGTACTACTTCAATTGTGAGGTTAGCTATTTTTGTATTAATCTCCGAGTCCGACAAGCCGAAGGCGAGTTGTGAGAGTTTGGAAGTTGGGGAGTGTAAAGATGGGGAGTCGCGGAGAGTCCTTGTTGAGTTCTGGCGAATGTAATCGTAGAAAGTCATTGGAATGGAATCCCTGAGAGAAATATGGCAAAGTCCACCCATCCAGCGAGAACTGCCAGAGTGACCCCAACGGGCCAGTGAATATCGAGAATCGAGAGTCTCAGAACCTTCAAGCCAAGCTTCAAAACTTACACCGTTCTAGCAGAATTCGAAAGTTTCGGAGGCGCTTTCTGCGGATATCTTCAGTCCCCAAGTCTTGGTCTGGCGGAAGTATAAGTCTGTCATAGTTATGCCATCCTCTAATTCAGTTCTTATAACAATATTGTACATTACGTCACTCTATGACTTGGAGACTAGCAGAAACAGAAGCTTACAATCTGAAATTTCAGGTATATTTCTAAACAGAAATCGACACCAATTGCCGAACCTTTATGATCTTCCAAAGAATAATTATTCCCTACAAGGACCACAGCGAAGCACACACCGACCAGTGATTAAAATAAATTAACAGATATCAAAATTCCACTTGTAAGTTTGTCCTACAGGCGGCTCCGACCTGGCCGGCCCATGAACTACCCGAACCTGCACCCGATAGATCTGTGTGGTGTGATGGTCTCACGTGAGTGTAGATGCGTCCCCTCCGGAGAGACACAATGTCCGCCGGCCAATTTGCGACGCAGAGAATGTGGGACCCCCCGCATTCGGGGTACGGCGAGACTACGAGTCAGTGGGCGGACGTCAGCCAGCCAGAATTGCACCAGTAGCACA
Source organism: Suhomyces tanzawaensis NRRL Y-17324 (assembly GCF_001661415.1). NCBI lineage: Eukaryota > Fungi > Ascomycota > Pichiomycetes > Serinales > Debaryomycetaceae > Suhomyces > Suhomyces tanzawaensis. The sequence goes on from NW_017963641.1 coordinate 1,138,760, forward strand.
GTAGCCCAGCACCAGCACCAGTAGCACTAACTAGCTCCCATCAGTGACTGCTACCAGCAGCACCAGTAGTAGTAACTAGCTCCCATCAGGCGGCACTAGCTAGCTCCCACCAATGGCTTCTGCCAGTGACCCCCCACCCCCCGGTGGTTCCCACAAATGCCCCACCGCGGCTCCTCCCCCGCGGAGAAACCAATCTCGTACATCGCCGGAGTGCATCGCTGGCTGCGACCCTCCCGACGCACTCCCCCGCGCAAATTGTTGGCCACCAAGAGCAGTCCCTCCACAGCCTACCAGGCCCGTGGTGGCCTCCACCACGCCAGTCGCCCACCATCCACCACTGAAAACGTCTACTCCAGCCCCCACCCTCTCGTCCCCCACGCACCACTGGCTGTCATCCAATCACTGACGTGAAACCCTCTGGCCACCATCATGTGACCCTCTCCCCACTTCTCCAGGGGTGACTGCACCACCTGACCACATCCGGGCGCCAAATCCGGGGGTTTTACAACAATAATTGGTGGTATATAAGAAGCGGTTCTGCTGGAAATTGCCGCTGTTCAGGGTCATCCTAGTCTTCGCGCCTGCTGTCCAATTGCCGTGCGTCCCGTGCCACCATCTCCACCCTCCTTCCCTGCCATGACCAGAGATATCAAAAACCACCTTCTTTTCGAAGTGGCCACCGAAGTCGCCCACAAGGTCGGCGGCATCTACTCGGTGCTTAAATCCAAGGCCCCCATCACGGTGGCCGAGTATCGCGAGAGATACACCCTCATTGGACCCCTCAACCACGCCTCGGCCCAGATCGAGGTGGAAGAACTCCCGGTCAAGGACCCCTTGATCAAGCTCGCGTTGGACTCGATGTCGGAGCGTGGCATCACCTGGCTCTACGGCCGCTGGTTGATCGAGGGTGCTCCCCGTGTGCTTCTCTTCGACATCCACTCCGCCGCCCACAACTTGAACGAGTGGAAGGCCGACTTGTGGAACATCGCGGGCATCCCCACCCCTGACCACGACCAAGAGTCCAACGACGCCATCTTGTTGGGTTACTTGGTGGCCTGGTTCCTTGGTGAGTTGGTCTACCACGACCGCGACCGTGCTGTCATCGCCCACTTCCACGAGTGGTTGGCCGGTGTCGCCTTGCCTCTCTGCAGAAAGAGACGCATCGATGTCACCACCATCTTCACCACCCACGCTACCTTGTTGGGCCGTTACCTCTGCGCAGGCTCCACCGATTTCTACAACAACTTGTCCAACTTTGATGTGGATGCTGAAGCCGGTAAGAGAGGTATCTACCACCGTTACTGTATTGAAAGATCCGCCACTCATTCGGCAGACGTCTTCACTACTGTCTCTCACATCACTGCATACGAGTCGGAACACTTGCTTAAACGTAAGCCAGATGGTGTCTTGCCAAACGGTTTGAACGTGGTCAAGTTCCAAGCAGTCCACGAATTCCAAAACTTGCACGCAATGAAGAAAGAAAAGATCAACGAGTTTGTTAAAGGTCACTTCTACGGAAACTACGATTTCGACTTAGATAACACCTTGTACTTCTTCATCGCTGGAAGATACGAATTCAGAAACAAGGGTTGCGATTTCTTTATCGAGGCCCTTGCTAGACTTAACCACCGTCTTAAGCAGGCTGGCTCCAAGATGACTGTTGTTGCATTCATTATTATGCCTGGAAAGACCCATTCTTACACCGTCGAGACCTTGAAGGGTCAAGCTGTCATCAAACAATTGGAAAGCACCATTGAAGAAGTTCAAAAGAAGGTTGGTGAACGTTTGTTCGAACACTGTGCTCGTTTCCCAAATAGCGACCACCAGCATCAAAAGAACACCGAGGTTCCAACTATTGATGAATTGATCAAACCAGCAGACAGAGTCTTGCTCAAGAGAAGAATCTTTGCTCTTAAGAGAGACACTTTACCACCAATTGTTACTCACAACATGGCTGACGACTCCACCGACCCAATTTTGAACCAAATCAGACGTGTTGAATTATTCAACAAGCCTGAAGACAGGGTTAAGATTGTTTTCCACCCAGAATTCTTGAATGCAAACAACCCTATCTTGTCCTTAGATTACGAAGAATTCGTTCGTGGTTGTCACTTGGGTGTCTTCCCATCTTACTACGAACCATGGGGATACACTCCTGCTGAATGTACGGTCATGGGTGTTCCATCTATTACTACTAACTTGTCCGGTTTCGGTTGTTACATGGAAGATTTGATTGAAAATACTTCCGACTATGGTATCTACATTGTTGACCGTAGAATGAAATCTGTTGATGAATCTATTGATCAATTAACCAATTACATGTACGATTTTGCTGAGAAGACTAGACGTCAAAGAATCAACCAAAGAAACAGAACCGAAAGATTATCCGACTTGTTGGACTGGAAGAGAATGGGTTTGGAGTACATCAAGGCCCGTCAATTATCCTTGAAGCGTGCTTATCCTGACAAGTTCAAGAATGGTGCTAACCCATTCAACAACCAGCTGAACTTGAAGCTTACTAGACCACTTTCTGTCCCAGGATCCCCAAGAGGTAAGATTGGACTTATGACCCCAGGAGACTTGGGTTCCTTACAAGAAGCTCAACAATCCTTGAATACTGAAGACTACATTGGTTTCAAATTGGGCGAAGGTGAAGATGAAGACGATGATGACGGACGTCTTGACGATGAAGAGGCTCCATATCCATTGACTTTGAGAGGTACTTCTGCACCTCCATCTGAACAAACTGCTTAATGCTTCACATTCGTTTTAATTGATAATTTTCGTGTGCCGGTCTCCAATTCTCCATTCTTTGTTACCTTTACTAAATACATTTAAAATACAAACATGATCTAGAGTTTTAGCATTGCACTCGTAGAAATTAATTGATATTCTATCGCTCGACTTAACATATGTGGTTGCGACATTTGAGAGTCACTAAAACTACAGATACTTCCTTTAACGTTTATCTATTTGGATCTAGTAAGCTATTCTATTTTCTAAATTCCGGTGGGCGTAATGGGTCATATGCTGAGTTGTACATCAGATCAGCAACAAGATGTCTAGCGTGAAGGTTCCTAATATCCAAATATTCCGGACCCAATTCGTCAATCTTGGAGACTCCCAAAAGCTTCATGTCCACGCTTAATTCCAGTTTGAGTAACTGAATCAACTTTTCCACCCCTTCCTGTCCATAAGCAGAGTTGGCATAGAGAAAAGGCCTTCCCAAACCAACACCTTTTGCACCCAAACATAAGGCCTTCAAGATGTCCGTTCCACGTCTAACACCCCCATCGAGGTATATTTCTAGTTTGTCTTCTAGTTTCTTCTCCTTCAATACCTTACTGACATCAGCCAATACTTCCAATGGTGCCCTTGAGAAATCGAGTTGCCTACCTCCATGGTTGGAAAGAACGACTCCTTTTACTTCGTGGTCGATTGCCATCAACACATCGTCGACTGTTTGTATTCCCTTCAACACGATAGGAAGATCGGTGGCTTTCTTAAATTTTTTGATGTCTTCCCAGGTCAACCCTGGATCTTTGGCAGACAAAATTTTGCCACTTTCACTCAAGTTATCTCCAGCGTCGCCATCATCATCGTCATCTTCGAGAAGGTGGAACCTCATGTCCTTTTCTCTTTTCCCGAACAGAGCAGCGTCCACGGTCACAAAGATACCCTTGATCCCACGCTTGTTGCACTTTTCAATGGCCTTGTAGTTCAAGTCCCGGTTCTCACTGACATACAATTGGAACCATTGGGGCTGGTCTGGCTTCGCGGCATCGACAATTTCGTCAAACGTATAGGAGGCATTGTTGGAGATCATTTGGATGATGTTCTCCGACCCGCAGCCTCTGGCGATGGACAATTCGCCCTCTGGCTGGCCCAATTTCGCCAAGGCAGCGGCAGAGCAGTAGAAGGGAGCATCAACCCTCACCCCCAACATGGTGGTGGTGAGGTCGATCTCGGTTACGTTTCGCAACACCCGGGGATTGAAGAATACTCGCTGGTACGCATAGTGGTTCTCGCGAAGCGAGATCTCATCGTCTGCAGCACTCGAGTAGTACGCCCAGGCATTGGGAGGGATGATCTGCTTGCAGATATGCTCAAAGTCCGAGGCGTTGAAGATCTTGGCAAGAGCTGGTTTCTTTTCGATGCGCACGAGCCTGGCTTCGTCCTCCTCGCCCTCGGTGATATCTTGGGCCGGTTGCAACTCGCCAAGCAACGGTCCGAGGTGCTGCTCGGGGGTCAAGAATTGTTCAAACACGTCCTTTGGGTGGAACTTATTGAAGATGGTGGATGCGTTCTTGCCTGCGTACTTCAAAATGATCTTGGCACCGCCTGGGTGTCTCAGTAAGAACTCGGTGAGGTCGTAGACCTCGCCGTTGATGGCGACCCAGACGCCGTTTTCGAGCGACGTGTGCTTCTGGAGCTCTGCCACGGACACTCCGTGCTTGTTTGTGTCTAGAGCGATGGAGTCTGCTGTTAGAGCAGTTGCAGCTGCCAATGCAGCCATTGAGCCAAGCAATGCGAGGTGTGCTCGGAATGGTGGCCTGACAGCAAGCGTTTTGGGGCCAATGGAAGAGGAGGCGGATTTGGGCGTGGCACGCGCACGTTTGCCGAAAGCTGCTCTGGCTAGTCTGAACATGGTTACGGCGACGGAGGAGCAGTGGTGGTGGATGAAGCGCAGGTGGCAGCCAGTGCGTCTTGACGGGTGGGAGTATGCAGCAACCCCGGAGCGAATCAGGTGACGTGCTATGTCAGCCCGCAGCCAGCGCCTGCAGGATGCTCCGAGCCGGTGCGACACGGTCATTTTTCAATTTACGACATGCTGCGACAATATATCTGCCAGAGGCCCTGGTGATGAACGCAGTGGTGCATGGCGTAAACGACGAACACAAAACACACATTTACGTCGGGGCCTAGCCTGGGGAGCTGGCTGCCGCCCCCCAGCCTCAGAAACTCGCCAGACATGCCCCCTGGAACGAAGGATCGGAACCGTTGGCGCCACTGGATCGGTTCCATCGGGCCCCTCGATGCGCCACATCGCCCAAAACCGCTTCTGGACCCGCAAGTGGGTGTTCCAGGCTTGCTTCTTAGTGAGCGAAGGTGGAAAATATCCGAACTTCCTCTAGGAATCTTCCCTCTGCAGTTATTTCCAGAGAAATCTGTACTCCTCTGGAGTGCGCTTCTGTAAACATCCATACTTCATCTGTAACACCCAGGCCTACTCCGTACCTGCCTGCCTCCTGTGCATTCCGTCCTCCCTGCACCTATGCTCCGCTTGCGTTCCACTACGCTTCCTTCCGCTACGCACTCCACCTCGCCTTAGTCCTGCACCCAGTTACGTAATCGGCTCATCATTTATCCACCCAGTTCTCGCAAGAATACACACTACACACCTCTACGGCAGATCAAAGCACCCCCAGGACAACTCCTCAGGCCCTACGGCACCACCCCACACCCGTCTCCGCCAGTGGCTCCGCCTCGCACCCCGCAGCCCTGCCTTCGTCCGGTTCTTCCCACGAACCTACCGTCCAAACCACCCTAACTCCTTCTTCCCGTCGTCTGCCTCCCTCCCTGGCCGTCACCATCCGGTGCCATCCCCTCCACACACTGCATGCGCGATGAGACGGTGGAAAATCGGTATCAGGCCCCAGCTCATCATCCTCGTGTGCTTTTCGTCCCTCTTCTCGTTGTTGATCCTCGCCCTAGTCACCACCGTCTACTTCTCCAACAGTCTCAGCAACCTGCGTGCAGAGCGGCTAGAGGTCATCGCCGAGCTCAAGGCCACCCAGGTCAAGCAGGCGCTCCAGTACACCTACTACCAGATCTACTGGCTCACCAACAGAGACTCCATCAACTCGGCCCTCTCGTCATACCGAGCCGGAAACTACTCCCAGGCGGTGTTTGCCGAAGCCCAGACCACGCTCGACCAGCTCCTCACGTCTTCTGAGCTCTTTGCGGGCGCCAGGCTCTACAACCTCGACTTGGATGTGGTGGCAAACAGCTACAATAACCTCACGGCTATCACCCAGCCCACCATGGATGCGTTGTATCCGTTTGCAAAGAACGCATCAGTGCCTGTTCAGCTCCAGTCGGTGACGCCCTCGTCGCCAGCGTACTATACAGGCCCCTTGAGCAACAACTCAGACGTATATTCCACCTACTTCATGGGCATTACCCTCCCGGTGTTTGCCAACACATCCATCATCTTCCCAGAACCAACCCTAGCTGGCTACCTCACCGTGATAGCGAGTGCCGACAACCTCCGATCCGCTATCAACGACACCACCAGCCTCAACACCAACTCCACCAAAGGCGACTCCGACGACTACAAGGTGATCGCAGTCCGTCCCACTTACAGCAGCGCCACATACAGTAGCAGCTCGTCAAAGGCAGGAAACATCACCCTGATTGACGGATTCGATCCCGTTTTTCCCGTGGATCTGCAGTCATTCTACTCCATACACTATCCCATCACCGCGTCCTCCGCAGTGAAGGAGGCCTTTTCCAAGGCCTTCGGTTCTGCAACGAACGTGCGCAATATCGAGCATAAAAAGGTGGCTATCGGCTACAACCAGATTGAACTTAATCCCACCAATACTTGGGCCATCATAATAGAGCAAAGTCACTCCAAATTCTACGCGCCAGTCCACAGGTTGATCAATATTATTGTCGGCGTGGTGATTGGTACAGGTGTATTTATGTGTCTAGTGACGTTCCCGTTGGCAGTGTTCTTCATCCGGCCTATCACCAAATTGAAAGCTGCCACCGAATCGATCGCAAAATCAAAGAAGAGATACTTGCAAAATAATCATTCAAGCTCGTCTGCTGTGTCTCATGGAAGTTCACCATCCATATTAGAATCTTCAGGTGGCTATGAAATTTTCACGAAACGTGCAAGAGGTGGAAAAGACGAAAATTCCGGCTTGAACAAAAGAAACAGTGTAAACTCGGTGTACACTGGCACCACGGTCTCAGCACACTCTACTGCCATCAGATTGCCAGGCAAGATTCCTAACTCGAAAAAACTCTTCAAAGATGAGTTGACCGAATTAACAGAAGCATTTAATATCATGACTGACGAATTGGATAAACAATATGCACATTTGGAAGACAGAGTGAAACTGAGAACAAAAGAGCTTGAAGCCTCGAAGATCGAGGCCGAAGCAGCAAATGAGGCTAAAACGGTTTTCATTGCAAACATTTCTCACGAATTAAGAACACCTTTGAATGGTATATTGGGTATGACTGCTATTGCCATGGATGAATCTGATCATACCAGAATCCACGACTCTTTGGAATTAATTCACAGATCGGGAGAGTTACTTTTGCATATCTTGACGGAGTTGTTAACTTATTCCAAGAACACCTTAAATAGATCCAAGTTGGAAAAATCCAACTTTCAAATCTTGGAGGTGGTGGATCAAGTTAAATCCATTTTTACCAAATTGGCCTTAGATCAAAGAGTCAACTTTAAGATTTTGATCAAACCCAATGTCATCAGAAAATTAGTCCTCCACGGAGATTCTAATAGAATCATTCAAATTGTTATGAACCTTGTATCCAATTCATTGAAATTCACACCTGTCGATGGATCAGTCGGAGTTACATTTAAATTGTTGGGAGAGTACGATTATCAGAAGTCTGCTGGGGAAAACTTTGCAAAGGTAAACATTTTGCCCAAGTATAACAAAAAAGAATCGCCCTCCTCTTCAAATGGAGACAGCACTTTATTAAACAAATCGAACATCTCAGAGATAAAGCCCATTTCCAAGTCCCGCCTGAACCTGTTGGCACAAGATCAAAGTGAATCCTCTGACACTCTGGGAATGTTAGAGAAGTCGAATACCTTCAAAAGAAAAAAGGTAGATACAGACTTAGATAATGACAACATAAGTGTGGTGACACTTTCAACAGCGGAGTACGAAAATAACATATTCGAGTCACAGTTTAATCATATGAAACCGTTACCCAAGACTCCATCTGGAGCCAGCTCGGTGCATTCCATTGGAAGCATCAGAAAACATGACACTTCTTCAATACTTTCAAGAAAGTCGGTTGAAGTGGCTAAAAACTCTGACTCCAGTACCTCATCAGTGCTTAATGAAAAAATCACCGATTCATCATCTGACGGAAAAGAAAATGGTCTACTCCCTCCACACTCTGAAGTGGCTGAACTCCATAATTCAAGCGTGGCCAATACTACTGTCGGTACCTTCTATGACAACGCAAAGAGAAACAGTGTTGTCTCGAATCTTGGTACCAATGAAATGGTCAAAAATAGCAAGACTTACAGAATTAGAAACATGTACAAGCCTAAGACCTGGGCAATTCAAATTGAAGTCACTGACACAGGTCCGGGTATAGAACCAGCCTTACAAGAAAAGGTATTTGAACCATTCATCCAGGGCGATCAAACGTTGTCTAGAAGTTATGGTGGTACTGGTCTTGGTCTTTCGATCTGCAGACAGTTAGCCACTATGATGAAAGGAACGTTGACATTGAAATCATCTGTGGGGCAGGGATCCACATTTACTTTCACTGTACCGTTGCCACAAACGGGAGAGATTGTGGTTCTGGATGAAGATATGGACGAATTCTGTAACGACGAATATAATCCTAATGCCAGGATGAACAGAAAGGTTGTGTTTGAAAACACGGAGATATCTGAAAACGAGACTCCTGAGGACAAGATGGACTCCAGCTTCGAAACGCCGGAAGTCAAGATTATAGAAAGCGGAGACGAATCACCCAAATCCAATATCAGAAGTAGAGACATCAAATCTGGCGATGACCTGATTTCAGAGCACTCTCATACCAGCGAAGAAAAGCGCAAACATAATTTTAAGATAGAGATCCCATCTAGAACAACATTGCTCGAAAAGCCTCAATTAATTGCCAGGTCATCTACGGGAACTGCGAATTCTAACAACGGCAGTGAACGCAACGACTCACTGCATAATCTACTCGACGACTTGTCGGATCTTCACATTTTGGTCGCAGAAGATAACTTAGTGAATCAAGAGGTCATCAAGAGAATGTTGCATTTAGAAGGATTCCACAACGTCACCATGGCCTGCAACGGTGCAGAAGCGGTGGAGTTGGTCAAGGAATCAATAGGCAACTTGCATCCCTACGACGTGATCTTGATGGATGTTCAAATGCCCAAAATCGACGGGTTGCTCGCCACGAAGATGATCCGGAACAACCTCAACTACGACCGGCCCATCATCGCGCTCACCGCCTTTGCTGACGAGAGTAATGTCAAGGAATGCTTGAACAGTGGCATGAGTGGCTTCTTGGCCAAGCCAATCAGGCGAGCCAACTTGCGCAAGACCATCGTCAAGTTCAGCCCTGTGCTTTTGAGCGAGGTGGTGACTACGCCACAGACATTCAACGGAGACGAAAAGAGGCTCCAGTAAACGACGATCTGTAATCGAGTCTCCAGAAGAAACTGAAAAAAATATCAAGTATATTCAGGTAATACATGATGGTCTTCGCAGGTAGCGTTGACGGACAAATAATACCCTTCGAAGTATATGCAAGATAGATAAGATCTGTTTCCACAATTGACGGCACGAATACACGATTTCCCATACACGATAGTGCGGCTCCATTGGCCCCGTTATTAGAAGGTATAGTGCGGCTCCACGAGTAATTAATATAGACCATATCAACCCCAGTAGCCCAGTAGCACCGCAGTAGAGGTTTCTCGGCAGTCGACGAGCCACGTCCTGTGCCTGGCCCTACATCCCTTCTCCCCATTCCAGCCCATTCCAGCCTACTCCTGGCTTCTGTCTCGGATGTCAAACGGTTATGACCCTCGAAACTCCTGCACACGCCCCGTTTCTGGCGAGCATTTCCTGTGGCACTTTTGCACCGCACGCCCTTCGTGGTGTGGCCCCAAAACCTGCCGGCGCTAAGCCAGCCAGCTTCCAATAAATAGCCACCACTAGCACATCCTGCCCGGAACGCCAGCATGTTCTCGACACTCAAGCGGAAGAACTCCGACGAGAAACATCCCTACCGCTCGTTCTACTCCAGTGGCAGCTACAACTTCAAAAACTTCTTCTTTTCCGGTACCCTCCTCGCAGTATTAATATGGGGCTCCTCGTTATTGCTCCATGAAATCAACGTATTCGAGGTCGGATTGGCCTCGTCTGCCATCAACAGAGTCCGTACTGCCAGGCCAGCACCAGACTTCCATGGAAAGTTGCCACTTAACTTCTCGGCCGTGAGAGATGGCGTCTTCAGCCCCAAGTTCAAGGACTTGCAGTGGATCCACGAGCCTGAGTCCATCTCCAACGACAAGGGCACCTACGTCTTGAAGGTGGAGGAGAACAACAGCGTGGAATACGTCATCAAGTCCATCGTGGACGAAGACTACCAATACACCTTGTACAACCAGTCATCATTTGAGCACGAGCACATCCATTACGACATCGTCTCGTTGGTGGCGTCCCCTAACTTGAAACAGGCCATCTTGAAGACTAACTCCACCCAACACTGGAGACACTCGTCCTTCGCGTTGTACTGGGTGTTGGACGTCGAGTCCCACGCCATCACCCCCCTCTTGGACACCAACAGCAAGGTGTCGGTGACATCGTGGTCGCCAGAGTCCACAGACATTGCGTTCATTTACGAGAACAACGTTTACCTCAAGAACACTAAGTCCAACAAGGTCACCCAAGTGTCTTTTGACGGAGGTCGCGAGTTCTTCAACGGTAAGCCTGATTGGGTCTACGAAGAAGAGGTGTTCAGCACAGACATCGCCTTGTGGTGGTCGCCAGATGGTAAGAAGGTCACTTTCTTGAAGTCTAATGACACCGAAGTCCCTGAATTCACCATCCCTTACTATGTCCAACATGACGAAGATGATTATCCCGAGTTGGTCAATATCAAGTACCCAAAGCCGGGTTACCCTAACCCGATTGTGGATATTGTGGTGTACGACTTGTCGACAGAAACTGACCAACTTTTGCAGTTAAAGTCCGACAAAATCGAGTCTGACCAGAGATTGATCACTGAGGTTACATGGGTCGGTGACTCGTTACTTGTCAGAACATCCAACAGAGCCAGTGACTTATTGGAAATCTTCTTGCTTGATACTACTGATAATTCTATTGAGTTGGTGAGATCACACACTGCTAAAAAGTCTTGGTTTGAAATTACTAAGTCTGTATACATTCCTAAAGACGAGGCTGCAGGCCGTAAAGATGATGGTTATATCGACATTGTTGTGGAAGATGGGTATAATCACTTGGCGTACTTTTCTCCTCCAAGCAGCAAGGAAGGTAAATTGTTGACCAAAGGTTTGTGGGAAGTGGTTTCAGTGGAATCCTTTGATTACAACAAGAATGAACTTTATTTCAAGAGCACTATCAAATCTTCGATTGAAAGACATCTTCACTCCGTCAACATCCTTGATCAAGGTTTACCTGAGATCAAGGACATCACTGTCGCAGAAGGTGTATATGCTGGCTCATTTTCTTCTGGTTCAAGATACTTATTATTGACTTACGAAGGTCCTAATGTTCCTTATCAGGAGTTGATCGATTTATATGAATCTAAAACCATCAAGACTTTGGAAGCAAACAAAGCATTGTCAGAAAACTTGGAGAAGTACGTTATCCCTGAAAATAAGTATCAAGTGGTAAGCTTAGTGGATGAAGAAACTGGAAACAAAATTAAGGCTAATGCGATTGAGACCTTCCCGTTGAACTTCGATCCAAAGCGTAAATATCCGGTCTTGTTTTTCGTCTATGGAGGACCAGGATCACAACTTGTCTCTAAATCTTTCAGTGTTGGATTCAGCTCCGTTGTTGCTGCAGAATTGGATGCAGTGGTTGTGACTGTTGATGGCCGTGGTACAGGTTTCAACAACCTCAATCCTGAGCTCGGCGCTGACTACAAGTTTACAGTAAGAGACAGATTGGGACATTACGAACCGTTGGATCAAATTGCAGCTGCAAAGCACTGGGGTCAACGTGATTATGTTGATTCGGACAACATTGCAATCTGGGGATGGTCGTATGGTGGTTTCCTTACATTAAAGACGTTGGAAACAGATCATGCCGAAAGAGTATTCTCTTATGGCTTAGCCATCGCACCAGTGACCAAATGGAAGTTATACGATTCAGTCTACACTGAGCGTTACTTGCGTACTCCTCAAGAAAACCCAGAAGGTTACAGAACCGCCTCCATCAGTAATGCTACCAACTTGCTGTCGGTCAAGAAATTCTTTATTGGCCACGGTTCTGGTGATGACAACGTCCACGTCCAACAATCACTTAAGCTCATTGATGAGTTGAACTTGGCTAGCGTGGAGAACTTTGATTTCATGATTTTCCCTGACAGTGACCATTCTATCAGATACCACAATGGTAACAAGATCGTCTATGACAGAATCTTGGACTTTTTCAGAAAGGCATTCAGGGGTGAATTCAACTAAGTATGCACAGCCTATGGATATTGATGTCGGCCTGCCAAGCAGGATTCTAATCTGTTAGATCGCATCCCGAGGCGTGCACGGTTAGCAACGGGCAGAGGTACAAATCACAACCAATAATTGGCCTCATATGTGCCACATCCGTGTTTCCTACCAACATCTACAACGACGCCTACGTACCGCTAGGACTTCTCCAGGAAAGCTGGCAAGCTCCAGCACCTTCATTTCATCGATAGTATTAATACACACACTGATATAGACTACCCGATACGGAAGGCGGGTAACGCCGGGGCCGCGCGCCTATCCATCGCATCCCGTAAATTCATCACGTGGCCCTGAAAAAATTTTACCCTGGCCATATAAATTATACACATCCACCTTGAGATTACTCGTTACTGTTTCAACCTCGAATCAAAATGCTTATTTACAAAGATATCTTCACTGACGACGAATTGTTATCCGACGCCTACGACCTCACTGAAGTCGATGGTGTTATCTTGGAAGCCGACTGTGCCATGGTCAAGGTCGGTGACGGTGACATCGATATCGGTGCCAACCCATCTGCTGAAGATGCTGAAGAAGCTTTGGAAGACGGTACTGAAACTGTCAACAACGTTGTCCACTCTTTCAGATTGCAACAAACCCAATTCGACAAGAAGTCTTTCCTCGGTTACATCAAGGGTTACATGAAGAAGGTCAAGGCTCACTTGGCTGAAAAGGACCCAGAAGCCGTCGAAACCTTCGAAAAGGGTGCCGCTACCTACGTCAAGAAGGTCATTGGCTCCTTCAACGACTGGGACTTCTACACTGGTGAATCCATGGACCCAGATGGAATGATCGTCTTGTTGAACTACCGTGAAGACGGTACCACCCCATACGTTGCTATCTGGAAGCACGCTGTTTCTCAATACAAGTGTTAAACGGGTTTAGTTCTCAAAAGATATTAATAAATGTATTTCAATTAGAACTCGCTTTCGCATGCGATGAGCTGCCTGTATACCGATTGTTATCGCGGCATAGATCCTACGATTAGTGGTGAAGACAATGCATTTCGGATGGGTCTATACGCGTGGACGGATGCTCAAGCACACATTCTCCAAGGTTATCTTCCTTTCGGTGTAGTTGAATATTTCAACATCGTAATCTTTCATTAACTCCTTGATAGCATGAACTCTGCTTTCGTCTACCAATCTTCTGGCTGTCAACCCCAAGGTCTCTCTTTCGTGGTAGGTAAGTCCATGCTCCATAGAATCTGATCCAGTCGATTCCAAGCTCTCGTCTCGTTCAATTTCTCCATTTTCGTCCTTCTTTTCAGCTCTTCCAACTCCACAGACCGCCCACGAGACCACTTTCTTCAAAGCTTTGAAGCCCTCCATGCTATCGAAGCCGTGCATCTTCAAGTACTGGCGTGACTGTGGTAGTAATTCGTGGTAGTCGCAGACATGTCTACAACACATGGCAATAACTACCCCTCCGAATTTTCCAGACTCCAACAACGTGGAATTCAACAACAGCTTCAAGGTGAGATCTGTAGCCACTCCGCATAAATGCTTGGAAATACCAACCACCTTGTCAGCATTTGTATCCTGTAAAAATTTATCCAAGTTGAGATCTTTGATATCAATTCTGGTTCTTTTGACTTTGGGTTCAAGATCAACGTCTCTCGAGTCTTTGATGATCTTGGGATCCATTTTCATTCTGTTTATACCCCGGTCAATGAGTCCATAGCCGTAAATACCATGCTGGGCGATTTTCAGGGTCTTTAAATCTTCAAGAATACACAAATTCACAAACCTAGATAATTCCGCTTTCCCGCATCCAAACTCGAGGTAAAAGGTATTTGAGTCCAACAATCCCTTCTGCTTCATGTTTCCGATCAACGATGACTGTTGAAGGGCATGTTTAGGATTCTTTAGTTCTGAGATTCTTGGGTTCAATCCTGAATGTTCCAGAATTTTCATGGGCAACGGGTCAAACTTGATCTTCTTCAAGAGTTCAAGGTGTTTTTCAAAGGAATCGTTCTCGGCCTCCTCGGTTGAAGGTTCCAAATTTGCTGGAGCCAAGTTCTCCAGGTGTTTCCACCCACTATTTAAATCTTTTTCGTACCAGATATCGAATTCCACCTTTTGCTTAGCATTACATTTCTTCAAGTGTATGGCCAAGTCTTTAGCCCACACGGTGTGTTTATTGTCCAACGGACATGGGATTCTTTCACCAGTGGACTCGTTGATCATATGTTCTGAGCAGAAGCGGTGGTCGGCCTTTCTTTGCATTCCACAGTACCTCCTCTTCTTCTCAATATAGAATTCACATCGCACCGGGTTTGGTCTATCTTTTGTCTCTGTCTTCCTCCTCTTCGTCTCTTTTGTCTCTGTCATGGTGATATGGTTTGGTGAAAATTGATCTCATCGCGAAATTTCTACAACTATCAGAAACAGCTATACTGTTCAAGGAAGACTGCTAAGTGCTATTCTCGAGAATCTCATCATTTGTATGCAGTTGCTATCACTCGCCTCCATCTCCTTGTACTGATATTACCTCCTACTATCTCATTACTTCAGCATGAAGAAGAATAACACTTGGAAGCTTGATCTTCTTGAAGTCAAATTCAAGCAGTACTCCCCCAGATACCCTCACACGAAGAAGCTTCTCAATGCCAGAAACAACGACAAGCTCTTGAAGAAGTTGCCTACTTCGCCCGAGGAGGCAGAACAAGAGATCTTAGCATTGAAACTGGAGTTGTTCGAACGCAAATATTATGGCTCGTACAAAAAAGTGGAAAAAGAAGTAGCCAAGATCACCAAGGCTGACTTGGGAAAGTTGGACAAGAACGGACCGAAGAAGAGCATCGTAGACTTCATAACATCAAAAGAGAACCTCGACCACTTGATAACCTCCAAATTAATCAAAACCATCACCAACACCATTTTGCATTCTAAAGATTTGAAGCTTGATCCTCCTGCCTTCATTTCCAATGAGATCAGGGACAAGATCTTGAACAAAAATGACATTTCCAACCCTTCCACTTTCTTCATAACTCACTGTCAAAATAACAAAGAGCTCAATAACTACTTCTCCAACTTGTGGAACACCAAGGCAGTGAAAAGTGTCCTACAAGAGGTGGAATGGTCCTTCAAATTGGTGAGAGGAAACTTAACAATCCAGGAGAAGGATACCAGAAAGAAGATTACAGGTAAGGACGTCGAGGCTGACAGTGATGGTGAAGTAAATGACGACAGCTCTAGCGATAGTGACAATGAAGGAGACAGCGAAGACGAAGGAACTGACTCTGACATAGAAATGAATCCAGAAGATTTGGATAAGTTTGCCATTTATGAAAACTCCGATGGTGCTTCCGAAGAAGAACAATTTGAAATTGATCCAAATGTCAACTACAACGAAATCACTGACGAAGAACCATCTGCAGATGAAGTATCCGATGTTGAATCTGAGGATAGTTTCTTCGAGGAAGATCAAGTGGACGAGAAAATGACCAAGAAGAACAAGAAAGAGAAGAAGGAGAAGAAGGAGAAGAAAGAGCACAATCTTCCTCAATTAGCCTCAGGCTACTTTTCTGGAGGCTCTGATGATGAAGACGACTTCGATCCTGACGCAGACAAAGTGGTGAAGGAAGCAACCACCCAACGTAAGAACAGAAGAGGTCAAAGGGCAAGACAAAAGATCTGGGCCCTCAAGTATGGTAAGGAGGCCAAGCATGTCAAGTCCGAACAGGCTGCCCTTGCTAGTGAGAGAGAAATCAGACAAAAGGAGTACGAAGAGAGGTGTCGTAAGAGAGAATTGAAGGCCAAATTGGCCATGGAAGCTGCTCCTAGTGGGTCCAATATCCTTCCATTGGGTGAAAGAAAGGTCAGACCAGATACAGGCAGCTCCGACGTCAAGGTTACTGCAGTGGTTCCAGAGCCCAAGATACATCCTTCTTGGGAAGCCAAGAGATTGGCTGAAGAGAAGCTCAAGAATGTCAAGTTCGAGGGTAAAAAGATCAAGTTCGACTAAATATAAAGAAATATTGTACAGTCAACTAGGCGAAAGGATTTTTTACATTTTTTTGTACATTGGCTATGGCTTTCCTGAGTAAAAGTTAGTGTTCTTATAATAGCCCAAAGTCGTAGACTCGAAACTGCTTTCAAAGGATCAACCTAGTGTAACTTACACTATTAATTTAAGTTTTCACACCTATATTCATAAATTAGTGTAGTCTATTTTGAAGTTGGCGAGAATGTCATCGTCCGTGAACTCCTCACAAGCAATAGGACTAACCACCTCAAAGTAGTATTCACACTTTTCGGGTTCCCTGACATTCAAGAACTTGTTTTGTGCCCCGCAAATAAGCTCGACCACTGCGGATCTATATGGCCCATTCCAGCACTTGTGACCATTGGTGAAGTATAACTTGTTATCCTCATATTTAGTATAGGTTCCAATCAAGATGGAGTCTTGATAGATGGAGTTTAAAAATCCTAGCTTATACTTGTATTCTCCGATACTTCCGCTGACCCATGAGGATGCAGAAGCTCTAAGGATCCCTTCTGGACCATAATCTTTAGTCAAGTCTTCCTCATACACCTTAATTTCGTCCCTCAAGCTGTCCCTCTCTTTAGACTCCAGTTCGAGATCAAAGTTCTCGGACCTTCTCTTCTTCTTGGGCAATTCTTGGTTTTTTGGCTTGGTAAATTGATCAAAGTAGTATTGTGCCATATTGGCGAAGCTAGGTACAACATTGCCCAGATTCTGGGATGTGAAGGACAAATCCTTGGTCGAATCTATCAACGAATTCAAAATTTCGGAAGCATCAGCGACGCTTGTAGTTTCTCCTAAGTTGGATGCATATTCTTGGAATGCCTTGACAGCCTCTTTAACTGCTGCATCATTGAAATTGGGATTGTAGTCCTGGGTCAATTTGGACAAAGCCTTTTCAAGATAGGATATCCTGGATTCCTGGTCCTTTACCTTTTGGGAGTATGCGTGCATTCTGTGTGACAATTCGGTCAAGTAAGGCTCGAGTTTATCGTATACTTGTTCACCTTCTTCTTCTTCTTCATCTTCGCCTTGCTCCTGTTGCTGAATGTGAAGCTCTATCTGCTCTTCTTTGATTTTCAACTCTGAGTTCATTTCACTGATTTTTTGCACCATCAAGGCTTTAATCTTACGAGCTTCTTCGATCATCTTGTTTTTCACCTTCAAGGACTCCTCCACCTCACTCACAACTCTCAGTTTGTACTCGACGAACTGCTCATGAATTTGCTCACACTTGTTCTCACACTTTCCACTCAAGTACTCATCAGAACCATCACAGCATATGTCATAATCACAAGTTCCGTCGTTCAATTTGAAGGTTTCAATGAATCCTGGGATATGGTGTTTGTTGGCACAGTAGAACTTTCTGCTGGAGTTATATGGACAAGCATTAGTTCCTGGCTCATCTGAGCCGTCAGGACAGTCACAGTAGTCGTCATTGATTTGATCGTACGATAATATGATAGAAGGGTCTCCCAAGCAATGCCATTGCTTTACTCCATTGTTGTCGACAGGCGCATATAAATGCTGATCTGAGGGTGGCACACCACGAATTTGGGCATCAGAAGCGATAGATAATGCCGAGTAGAGGGTAATTCCAAAAAGGAGCAGCTTTCCGTACATCATTGGCTATGGTTTTAGATGCCACTTGGTGAAACTGAGATACGGACAGTAGTCACGTGATTGAAATTTCAATCCCGAGTAATTATATTACCAGTCAGAAATTATGGAGTTATAAGTTGCTCGCAGGCGTTCTTAAGCTGTTTGAGTGGGTTAAGCTGGTTTTGGGGCCTAGAGAGGTAGGAATTCCTAGCCTGATTTTCAATTTCAAGAATTCATTCGATGCCATAGTCACGTGATCTCTGTTTCAGATCGACAAATATGATCCAAGTGGATCTAGTCCAACAACTACTCCTATAGTTCGTATGATGGTATGAGGCGAAAAGGGCCTTCGGAGCACGAGGTCAATGTGGCAAAACTCAAGCGGATAGTCAGGCCACTAATCAGTAAAATACACGTACTTAACGGTTTGAACGTGAAGTATCCAGATATTCTTGAGTTCAAGTTTCCACATGAACCATACCACCAGGTTTCAACAAATGACAACAATGTCAATCTTCCACCAACAAAAAAGCAAAAAACCGGGTATGAAAATGAGGCTGATATCAGTTATACTGAGCCAGATTTTGGACAATTACCGAAGGAAGACCCTGCATCTATACCCCACTCTTTTATTAATCCGGAGGATTCAAAGGCCAGATTGGAATCATTGAAGCCATACATATCGCTGCAGATTTACCAGGCCTATCGTGAGATTTTTCAAATTTTTCAGAACATTATCCACACCACAACCAACGCATACCCATGTAGTATTCCTAAATTATCCACACTCAGCTCATTTAAAATGGGCAAATTTATGGCGTTATCTACAAAATCAACTTTTTACAAATCAAATCAGGCATCTTTGTTCGATCAAGATGCTCTACCTTCCATTCTCAAGCAATCACAAACAAATCTTTCTGATGATATTGACCATTGGTTTGAATTGGAACCCAAGCTGATCACCAATTCGTACCGAATTTACTTCTTTTTCGGTTATTTGATTCACTTGCTAACTTTTCATCTGAACCAGATTTTGTTCCTTTTGATACCCGTATTGGTCCATTGGTTAGAGGAAGAAAGTAAGCAAGGTAAGGAGATCTTGCGTATTATATCGAGGAGTTTATTCAGCGAGTTCTGGTTATATGACTCGAAATATGGAGAATCCATAGATCGGATGATAATTCATGCCCTAAATGGGAATATCGAAAATGTCCATAATACCAAAATTTTCTGGATTCTTCATGATATTGGGTACTGGAAAAGCTTCATTGGTCCAGACAATTATGACAATTATTTTTTGAATAGTCTTTCGCTAAACAACAAGCTAAACCACGTTCCTAAACACCTCATTCCGGATATTTATTCAGTGATACGACGGAACCCACAGCATCCCAAAAATAATCTGATCCTTGCAATCACAATCACAAATCTCATAGCATCAACTCGTTCATTGCTCAAGTCGTCCACCACAACAATAGAGATAATGGAGCATTTAAATGACTGTTATGACCAAATGCAACAGTTGATAACCAGCTGGTTGTTCTTTCTGCCAGACTATCCACTTGTGTATAATTCCCTTTATCCCGGAAATGAAGTAATCTTTGAGGCATTACTCAAGATTAGTAATTTCTTGGAGATGAAGGTGTTACGAGTCATAGATCATCTTCAAGATCATCGTGATATGGAAGAACGAAAGTACCAGTTTGAAGAATTTTTGATCAGGAATGGAACTTTCTACCATTTGATGACAATATTGAGAGCCTACTTTCTTGACACAGGAGAAACTTTGGACCTTGGAAGTTATACGCCAGAAGAAATCAGTAGCTTATTGATTGATATGCAAGTTGCTCCAAGTAAGCTGATTCCTAATACGGAATTGGACGATTTTTTAGTTTGGCTATATCACACAGGTGATACCAAATTATTTGACTTGGGACAGTTATGCTTTGAGAAGTATTATGGAGCTTATAGAGGAACAAGGTTGGGTACGGTGAAGGATTTGTATAGGTAAATCGGTTTCACTAAAATTTTATGAAAAGCAGTATGATGGGTCTACCAGGTTGTATACTACATCTATTCCAAAATTGATACTGCAATACGATATGTACTGAATATGAATAGAAATAAAAAATGAAATTGCACACAATACTATCTACATGGAACAGCTGTATTTATAGGATAACCATTTATAATGACACTCTCCAATTATTTTATTCTTTAATCGTTGCTTCTATGAACTTGCTGTTACCACCATCTAGTATCACACATTCTCCATTAACAGTATCGTCGCAAATGATCCGAGCTACTTCCTTTACGACATCCTCGATGGTCACTGCACCTAATTCCCCGTCGAGATGTGCAGAGGCACCCATGTCTGTGCCAGGAACCAATCCTGGCAATAATGCATTGACCCGGACTTTGCCTTTGAGCTCATTGGCTAGTGAGGTGGTGAAGCCCAATAGCCCTGCCTTGCTGGCTGCGTAGACAGAAGTTCCAGCAAGAGTCTTATCCGTCAACGACAACACCGAGGATATGTTGAGTATGACTGGACGCTTTAGTGTGCCAGAAGGTGCCTTGGATATTCTGGACGCCGACTTCAACATGGGCATGTAGGCGTGCTTCGATAGAACAATTGGAGCTATCAAGTTCAACGCGATGGTGCTCTCGATGTACTTGTTCATTAACCGTGGAAGAAGCACATAATTGCTGATTCCCGCACAGTTGACCAATGCAGAAACTCCCTTGAGCTCTTCTGAGATGCGAGGGTCGAGGGGCTCTTGTAGCACGTCTAGAAGGTCGTAGTCAATGTACAGATGGACTTGATGCGGAGAGTTGCACGGAAGTTGGAGGAGGTTTTCTCTCAAAGCGTGCTTGTTTCTGGCCAAAAGGACCACCGAGCATCCACGGGATGCGAGTTCATGCGAGATGGCTTTGCCTAGGCCTCTTGATGCGCCTGTCACCAATGCCTTGTGTCCGATAAGCTCCATTAGAGCAACTGGTGTATTGTAGATTATGTAATCGATGCGGGTCTAGTCAGGTCCTGTTCCACAATGCACGGGCCCCAGCATTTGCTACGGTTCAGGAGCCTAGCGTAGCTTTCATGAGGCCATATGATGAGTGTTCGCTAGAATTGGGAAAGGAACACTTAATGCGGCCTAGTACTGGGGTCTAACAGTAATACTACACTCTGCAGACTCTGTTTTGGGTTCAGTGGTTATCGTCTAATGCGTATTTGTGAGAAAGTCGATGTAAGAAAAATGAGGTGTGATTTCGGCGTTTTTGGAAAATTTGTGACAAATATAGAAATTAAAACAGGCTCAGGCTGATTTCTGTGTAGTCAGAGTCTAGCCCTTAAACTGGGCCCTCGGGGTGTAATATGCTACAAGCCTGGAAGCTCTTCTTGACCTGGCTCATCCATTTCAATTATCCTCACAGTCTAATTATAGTTTTCCTGTTGAAATGTAGCCCCTGCTCTAATCGTCGAATGGGCTGGGAAAATTAATTTGAATTGCAGATGTATGCAACCACCCACTAATGAAGACAAAGGAGCCGAAAGAAACTCTTCTCTGACCCTATGTATTGCTAAATATCTGTGAGTGGGAACTGTATGGCAATCTACCCTCTAAATGCCTCGCAAGCCTATTCCATATTGTTCTCTGAATTTAGCCTTCAAATCAACAGGAAAAGTGGTGGGAAACTGACTCAGTGATTAACCTCATGGAGACCATTGATCTCGAAAAGTTTGATTTGTTTCAGTTTTTTTTTCTTAGAGGTAAGGGATGGGGTAATATATTGAACTATTTACTCTCCTTGAGTTTCCTACCTGCTTTCTTGGCAAGCATATTAGGTGCCTGAATTCTCTAGAAAAATCTTTGATTTTTCACACAAAATTTCTAGTTATTGAGTGGCCCCTGGAGGGCCAAAATTTCAGAGTATGCTCTCTAGACTTAGATAAATACTTATAGCTGCTTGAGAGACGAATTAGGAGCATTTTTTAAATTTAACTTACTAGAGTGTGGTTCTACAAACACTCGTCCTAAACAAGTACAAGACTTCGTGGCCAAGCTGGTTAAGGCGTAAGACTGTTAATCTTGAGATCGTGAGTTCGACCCTCACCGAGGTCGTCTGTTTCATTGACTTCGTGGCCAAGCTGGTTAAGGCGTAAGACTGTTAATCTTGAGATCGTGAGTTCGACCCTCACCGAGGTCGCTTGTTCTCTGCCTTTATGGCCAAGTTGGTAAGGCACCTCACTAGTAATGAGGAGATCGTCAGTTCGAATCTGGCTGAAGGCATTCTTTTTGTAAATTTGTCCTAGGACCTATATTTTTGATTTAGTAGCATACTTCTTTTACTTAAGCGGAAGGCAATCAAATAATTCAAGATTCAGTTTACGCAGATTTTGTTCTTGGAGCCGTTTAATCGCTGGAGTGGTCGAAAATTTCGATAACAAACCTCGATAATCAAAGGTAGTTTACCACCGTTTAATTACATTGAAAAACACACACCGGCCATATCCATTCACTTACGCTGCATTACATATAATCATTTATTATCTTCTCTATTCATCAGATAACAACGAGGTAATTCCCATCAAACCCAATAATCCGTACTTGAAGTAGACATTCTCACTGATCAAAATAGTGACATATCCAAGCATTGGAAGGTAACCTTTAACGGTGCCTACCAAATCAGTCTTCTGATTCAAATAGCTTTGTTTCTTGGCATACAACCCTAAGTCATCAACTGCATTGTTATCACCCTTGGTGAGTAAGAACTGTTTTTCAGAGTTGTGATGTTCTCTCAACACTCTATGCACGATTGGAATAGGCTTTCCTTGAATCTCATAAACCACGATGTCACCCACGTTGGCCTGGGAGTCCCTGTTCCAGAGGAAGAGGATGTCACCTCTCTGGAATGCAGGCTCCATGGATCCCGATAACACCACCACTATGGGCGAATGAGAGTTGGCCACCACCGAGAGGGTCTTCCAGAGTATGAAAGCGGACGAGAAGACGTATGCGAGTGTCAAGAACTGGGTCAATTGTTGTCTGAGGTTCATGATTGTGTGGGGTTGGAGGAGGAGTGTTGGCCAGCGTGTTGTATGGCGAGCGTCAGGTGTTGTGTAACGTGACCCGAGGCACGTGAGCTTTCTTAATCAGAATGATTCTTTATTTGTGAATACCTTTATCTGTATTTTCCGTCAAATATTCATGGATATGTATACATTACGTTTATAGATCTTTTGCGTTACACGTTCACTTTCGTGTCTAGAGATATAAAAGATTCATTTCGATTGAAATACTACGCATTGACTAGCAAATAAAAGATATGAATACAATGGTTAACAATAATTGATCATCTTTAGTTGAGCTGTTCGTGAGCATACTAGGCAAGTAGAATACTATTGCTCTTCCTATTAAATAAATACATTTAATAATTTATATTTGAAAAATAGATTCACTTACAAGTTACATATCCTAAAGATACAAAAAAATAGCACACTTCCTGCGAGAGGAGTGGTTAGTACGAGAAGTTGATAATTTCACCCCTACCATATTCCGATGCTAGGTGCTTGGTGCCTTGCCCAGCCAGCCTATTTCCCGCTGCTCACACGGCTCGCCAGCTGCGAAAAATTTGAGTCCAATCATATTTAATCACGCAAATGCCTCCCTGCCACTAACAGCAATCTCGGTTCAGTACCGCCCTGGGCCACCCACGCCAGTTCCACCACGGGCAGCGCGCGCGCAGCGCCACCGCCTCTCGGTAGTACTGGCGAACCCAACGGGGGAGATCTGTTGCTGGATCTCTGGATCGATCTGATCTCGAGGCGCGAGGGAGTCTAGAGGGTGTGGGGCTGTAGAGGAACGGTGTATTGGAGTAGGGGGACGAGGAATAGTGGAGTCGTGTGATCGGCAGCGGAAATGTAGTGGACTGGTGGCACCGTGGTGACCCTGTCGTGGCACGTATTAACTTGGGGGACTTCGCGGAACTGTTGGCACTGTAGGCGCCCCATTCCGTTGAGCCTTACTACGGGAATTCTCCAATTTACTGCCATAGCTTGATTACCGTCAACGCCAGAAGTTGATAGTTTGCTAGCATCTTCCCAGCCGTCCCTACCTCAGTGTGCCAGCACCAGAACCGTGATTGCTCGTGGTAAAAAATCCATTCCCACTAGCTACCACCACCAATGACGCCTCCAGAACCAAGAGACCCCCTGCCGACCAACGGCTCCCACAAGGATGATGCGACAGGCGCCCAGCCCCAGAGACCACCGTTCGTGACTCCCGTCCAGCCTCCCATCAGCCAGATCCATCTGGTCACGCCGTTGAAGCCCACCCAGTCGGTGTCGTTTGGCGACTTGGACTCCCAGGAGAGATCCCGTCGGTTCACCATCTCAGCCCAGCCTTCTGCCGTCAACGTCACCAGCCATGAGCACCTCCAGCTGTCACAGCTCAACTTGGCTTCCAACGCACCCTCCATGCCTCCATCCAGAAAGACCTCGTTGACCAAGAGCAGAAAGAACTCCAGCGCCGACGTATTGTCGTTCATGGCCTCAGGCAGCCACTTGAAGCAGACTCCCAGCACCACCAACGTGCAGCACGGGTATATTTCCAGCGGAGCGTCGTCCAGAGTCAACTCGCCCAACTTGGAGACCTCGCCCCACTTGCCTACCACCTACTCCTTCGAAATGTCCAAAAAAACGGGCCGCAAGATCATGTCGCCCTCTCCTCCACCAGCAGGCTCACAAACCCCGATTCCCACGGGCCCAGCCACCCAAAATACGACTTTGGAGAGAAATCCGTCCTCCTCCACGGCAGCTGCTCCCCAGCCCATCAAAATCAACACTCCTAGCACCAGTCTTTCCAGAAAGAACTCGACCAAGAAGTCCAATAAGACTATCGTTGCTTCGCCAGTGGGTCCTCCTGTTCCCTTCCAGCAGTACTTGACCAAGGAGGATGATGGCAAGTTCCACATCCTCTTGGGGTGCACAGGATCCGTGGCCACCATCAAGGTGCCTTTGATCATCGACAAATTGTTTCAAATCTACGGCAAGTCGAAGATCTCAATCCAATTGGTCGTCACTAAGTCGGCTGGCCACTTCTTGAAGGGTTTGAAGATCCACAACGATGTCAAGATCTGGAGAGACGAAGACGAGTGGGCCAATTTTAACGAGCATGCTTGGAACACAACCTCAACCTCCACCGCGACAACTGCTAACATCACTCCTCCAGTCAGTGGGAACAGCACCTCCAACGTGATGTCCAACTTGAATCCATCTGCTGCAGTGCAGAAAAAGCCAAAGAACCCTTACGATAAAATGATTCTTCACAACGAATTGAGAAGATGGGCTGATATCATGTTGATTGCCCCTCTTTCTGCAAACACGCTTGCTAAGATCTCAAATGGAATTGCGGATAACTTATTGACCTCCATCATAAGATCGTGGGGTCCCACAACCACCACTTCCAATCAAACCGTCAAGAAACCGATTTTCGTTGCTCCAGCCATGAACACCTTTATGTATATCCATCCAATAACGTCCAAACAAATCTCTTTGCTTTCCCTGCCAGAGTCAGGCTTTGGTATAGAGGTGTTGAAACCCGTGGAGAAGGTCTTGGTTTGCGGTGACATCGGAATGGGTGGAATGAGAGAATGGAGCGATATAGTTGACATTTTGAGGAGAAGAATCAATAGTTTGAAGGCTGAAAGAAAAAAGCAGCATGATGAAGCCATGGCCGAGGAGGAGGATGAAGAGGAAGAGGATGAAGAGGCAGGCGATGAGGATGAAGGGGATGATGAAGGAGATGACGATGACGATGACGACGATGATGATGATGATGATGACGATGATGAGGACGATGACGATGAGGACGACGAGGATGACGATGCCGAAGAAGTGGACGAGGACAAGGTTGTTCAGAGAGATCATCATATCATCGATGAGCTTGACGAAGATGAGAATGCTCTTGAAGAAGGGATAACCCAAAATATTAATGATAACAATGATAACGATGATATGATTTTCGAAATTACTGACCAAGAAGGAGAGGAACAAGAAGAGTCTCAGGACCACCGCAACAATCAAGCATCGGTAGCTCAGATCACCATTCCCCAGGAAACGAGGAACATCATTTGAATAGGAGGATATCTAGGAATAAATTGCATGGAAAACTTCCAAATGTGTAGACACCATAGTGACCGATGTACAAAACTACAAAAGCTTAGGTATGCCGTGGTACATCAAAGCATGGGATTAAAAAATTAATCACATATTTGGTACACCTTGTAAATGCGAAGGGTTCTAGTGCTTACAACTCCAAAGGAATTAGTGCTAATGAGATGTAGAACGAGTATGATGCTATAATGAACTGAAAAGTACAATAGTAAAATCAGCTGCTGGAGTGTCAGAACACAGTTGGTAGGTGAATATCAGGAATTTGGATGTGTAAAATGCAAAGATTCTAGAAGCGTTGACCAGTGAACTTAACCGGGAGGAAGAAATACAGTCACGAGAGACAGGAATACATCTGAGGAGCTTTGGAATATTAAAGAGATACGGGTGCATTATTAGCCATCCGTGGATAAATAAGCATCAGATGTATTTTTGGTTCATTCTCAATGTTCCTGTCACCAAGTGGTCGATTTTGGCTAGTATGTTGCAAAACAGGATTATCATGAAGATGTAAAGTTGATGCGAGAATTCTTTCATCACCCCAAGTAAGGATTTTGATTTTTGAATATTTCTCTTTAACGAGGAATTCCATAGTTTATGGGAATATCCTAGTGCACCAGTATTGAGGCAGCGGAATATTCAGCAGCAGCCAGGACATTCAACAGTAGGTTTGGATTCGCCAGCAGAGCTGGAGGAAGCATTAATGGCTTGGGGCCTCCGTAACCTTTTTGTACTGGAAAGCTGCAATAATATCCGTTTCATCAATAGAATTTGCTATTTAAAGCAGACGCCGTAAGCATCTCCAGAAGGTCATTAGTCTGGAGCGTACCATCAAGGAATGATAATTTGTAGAATCGAGGAAATAGCCGTATACCATAGATTCACCAACTATTGGTCATTTCCGCCAGCGAGTCATAAAATAGAGTACTAAATGTCATAAAACCATAATTTCACTTGCGAATCATTAGTCATTTTAAGGATGTAGTGGTAAAACTGCAGAATAACCCAAGTAAATTCGAGCAGGAGTCGTAACAGCAAGAAGTAAATGTCGTAAAATAAGCCAGTAATGTCATAAAACCGATTCACCTGGGATCATTGGCCATTGCGAGAGTGACCGTCGCAAGTGGTAAAACCGTGAATTTCCATCAATAAAACCGATTCAGCCAGAAACACTGGCCTTTTCCACCAGTAGAACACCCTTACGACCATCCTAAATTGTCTGGATTTAGTCCCCCATCCTCACCCCACAAGACCCTCGAATTCCTCGGCCAACTCGAGCTCGTACCTGTCCATGAGCACCTGGACCATCCGCACCTGGTGGGCGTTGCGCTCGCAAATAAACCGCACGAGGTCTCCCTCGCTAGCCAACGTTTCCACCAACAAGTGTTGGTTGTGGAGCTGAGCACTTATTGTGAGGTTATACAAGAGCGAGTCCACCAAGTCGTCGATCTTGTTGGCAGCAGCAGGCTCGATAGCGAGATGAGACAACAACGCCGCTGCCTTCTTAGACGCCAGCAAGTTGCTCGCAGGAGCAAAGCCAGGCATGGCTACGGCACCGGAAGGCAAGAGTGACTCGAACACGAGTAGCGACCGCCAGGCCTTGGTGGAGGACGCCAGTTTAGTGCGCGCTAGCGACGCTTTTTTGAAGAAGCGGTTGATCCAGAACGAGGCCATGGACGTGGCATGCATGGGCACCACCACAAGGCCAGCGTTGGTGAGCGTCGAGTGGAGAAGCGCCTCCACCGTGTAGTTGACAAGCACATTGGGAAGGGTCCGAGCATTGTTGTTGGACCGAGTCCGCTGGACCTCCATCACCACTACGTCGGGACGTAGTGCGAGCAAATCATTTGCAGCCAGCACGCACAAATGGTTCAAGTAGCGGCGCGAGTCCACCGAGGACTGGGGCAGGAGTAGCGGGACGTAGGACGAACCGTAGGCCGCGTGGAGATCGAGCTTGTTCCAGCGCGAGACCCTGGCCACGGGGGGTGCCTGGAGACTGGCGTAGGACGCCGCGCAGTACGAGAAGTTCTTGACGCCAATGTCGATGGCTAGCACGGTGCAGGGAGCCGCGGGGACGAGGCTAGCGAGAGTGAGGCCCGAGACGATGTTGGCTACACGAGCAGCCTTGGTGGCCTTGGGCGGCACGGGAAGACCACATAACTGGGCAAGCAGGTGGAGATGTGATATTTTTAGCTTGGAGAGCTGGGCCAATGACGACATGGAACCACGGAGACGAGGCAGAATCAGAAGCTGAAACAGTGGCGATGGGATTGTCAGGGCAGATAAAGACGGAAGATGGTGAGGACCAACGCGTGGATGATGCAACCGAATAGCACGCGTGGAGTTGAGATGGAAGGCTACACGCGTGGGCCAAGAATAAATGCGGCTGGGGCCCAAAAATAGCTACACGAGCGACGCCTGGCTCGGGCGTCCCGACAAGGAGGCACGGCGATTATGAGCGTGAGCACGACACGCACAGCCACCGTCATCGTGAAAGATTGCGCGATGGAGTGCATACAGGTACATTGCAGATTCACCCGGCCGAAGAGTCATAGGGGCTTCAAAGAATGGCGGGTACTACCGGGGAGGCTGAGGAGCAGGCTGCGGACAGACTCTGGAGGCGGTCATAAGATGAAGGGAATACTCCCATGCCGCAATCCCGGCTTTTTTGCGGCCACCATCGGTGCAAGACCCTGGCCCTTGACTCAGGGCGGCCACCGAATTTTAGCTAACGAACAAAAAAAAAAGAAATGAGCGTTGCTCTCAAATGCGAGTGGCACGGGCCTTGCAGAATTATGCACGGAGCGCGCTCAATAAACTTTCCTAAAATAGGAGACAATCCATCCTAATTGAGGCGGGCACCTGGTAACGATAACAGGCTTGAATTTAGACGGCAATTGTGGACGCTATAAATATGGGAGGTTTCCCGGACCTTCCAAATTTCTCATCACACTTACAATAATCAAAATGCAATTCCAACAAATCGCCATCGCTTTAACTGCTGCCACCGCTGTCTCCGCCGCCAACGCCTCCAACGGTTCTAACGGTTCTAACGGATCCAACCACTCTTCTTCCTCCAACGCCGCCGGTGTCTCCAACGTCAACATTGTTGGTGCCGCCGCCGCCGCTGCTGCTGGTGTTGCTTTGTTATTCTAAACTAACTGATACTGGTCAGAATCTCCTGACTTCCTCCTGAGATTTCAGTTCATTTGGTTGGTTTTTTGTAATATATTTAAGCTTCCTTAATACATTAGATGGAGCTAGCACTAGTTAATTTATTTCTGCTTAATACAATACGTTGTTATTAATCGACTCTGTAGGTCTGAAGCCAGACTCCTAGTTTCAAACTCGTTTTCCCTACGTTCTTATTACTATGAATGTT
This sequence comes from Suhomyces tanzawaensis NRRL Y-17324, assembly GCF_001661415.1. Lineage (NCBI taxonomy): Eukaryota > Fungi > Ascomycota > Pichiomycetes > Serinales > Debaryomycetaceae > Suhomyces > Suhomyces tanzawaensis. Next base: position 1,168,406 of record NW_017963641.1, read on the forward strand.
CCATTGCCATGCCTACCCGAACTGTGGTTCTCCCTGAAAAAATCTTCGATAAGCATGTGAGACTTGCTCATCGCACCATGGCAATCATCCTCCGTCTCCAGTCACTCGTTGCCACCAGTCACCCGTATCCATGGTGGTTGTTGTGTCACCCCACCAGTTGCTGGCGACAGACCATGTCGAGAAGTCTCACACCCTCTCGATCCGGTTTAGGTAGTATAATGAACAGCGTTGGCTACGCCTCGGACCTCATCGGTCCAGTGCTCCAGCAACGTTCTTAACAAGGTTAAACCCTGTTTCTGACTACCCCAGAGGCCCTGGTGGCGGAGGAGATCATCCTTGATCGACCCCTGCATGGATATGGCTTTGCCTGATATGGGTGCACTACTGGCTTGATTTGTGGTTATGCGACTTGTGGCTGTGTGGGAGCACTGGTGGGGGGCAGTAGAGATGGGACCAGTGTGCTAGTAGACTTGATGTGTTGGGCTGTCTGGATGCTAATGGGTTGGGCTGTGGATGCTAACAATAGACTGACCTGATTGTAGAGATAATTAGTAGGTTGAAGCTGTAGACTATGACAGTTGCGGTTGACGGGGCCATGATAATTGCTACAATTCTTGGAAATCCTTACGGAAGTCCTGTGCTTGTAGAGATGACATGTACGTGCTACTCTACTGAATAAATCCTTAGGCTCTAGGCTAGCTCTAACATTTTCATATGAATTTGCTGGCCGTTGGTGGATTCTAGGCCACCAGAATCGTCCTTTACTGCGAATGTGGTAAATCAACAGCTTTACTATAAATAGATATGGATCACGGGCTATCCAGGAGTGGAAGCCAGTAGCCCCACATCCAAGAAGAACTGATGTAAACCCGTGCTTGAATTAATATTCGACTAGTTGCTCCTAACGAATACAAGTGGCCATAATTTACTGAGTACTTAGCTCCATTAACCATGAATAAAATACCAGTTAATCGGAGATCTTGCGAGTAGTTAACCAATCAATGATCTATGACCAAAGTAGCATATTAAGCAAGGTGTTAAACTAATTTTCTTTGACTCGCTGATGAAATTCGTTAATTGTGTGTATTTGGTTTACTTCTGCTTGGTTTATTATAAGATGCATATCATAGTATATAGTGCAGGATAGGCATCTTTGGGACAATAGTGATGATGGTAAATCATTGGAGATCCAATGATAATAAATTACTACAGTATTAATGGGTAAAGTCCATTATTGAAAATTAATTATTGAAGGATTAATGAATAAAGATAGGCCATCAACGATAATAAATAACTAAATCTTAATGGATAAAGACCATCATTGATAATACTCTACTGAACTATTAATGGATAAAGACAGGCTATCAATGAGTAACCCATCGATAAAGAGCAAAATCTTCATTAATTATAATAGGTACACCATTTATTGAAGATGTCTGAGGTACATCATTAGAGATGAACCTTCACTGGGTTACAGGACCGAGTATCAATGATCCGAGGCCTGATGATAACCCCAAAAACTGCATTAAAATAGAGCTAATTTGGAGTGATTACACATTATTTCAAAGTTTGACGTACTCATGATAAAGATAGACATCTATTGATGAAATAAATGTCCATTCAGTTAGGGTAGTCCGAAATCATTGGATAGACTTCTATTACAAAGCCTTACTACGGAGCTTCATCAGTGGATAGACAACTATTACAAAATCGGAAGAGTCCATTGCGAAAGAAATCTATTGATACAAATCTGCAGACTCCATTGATGTGATAGAGCTAGTCATTGGACAGCTATCTATTGATCCAGAATACTCCATTGGTAGAGCTAGTCTTTTGGAACTCCTCTTACAGTCTTCACTCCTTACTTCGGCCTGGCCTTGGGTCCCCAGTTCTTGGTGGGGTTCTCCTGGTACCGCACCATCTTGACCTTACGCAACCGGTTGATTTCCACGCTCATGTCGTTGTCTGTAGCAAAGTTCACCTCCAAAGGCTCCTGCACCCGGTGGAGGATCTTGTATCCCGTGGTGGTTTCGCTCAAGTTGGGCAGGCAGTAGATATCTACCTTGATTTTGTCGGCTTTGGCCTGGTTCTTTTCGGAAAGCTCCTTGCCCTCGATCAGCGCAAGGTACTCCTCGTTGCCCTTGCGCAACCACTCGCGCTTGACCTGGAGAATCGTCTTCCAGGGAGCGTCGGTCTTGATGCAGTTTGTCTTTGCGTGGGTCAACGACACGCGATGGCCCAAGCCACCTACCGCACGCACGAACTCGTTGATGGAGATGGGCGACGTCTTGAAGATCGACGACAACTGGTTGAGGTTGAAGTAGAACGGCTGGTCCTCCATCTCTGCGCGTGCCACCGTCAACATGCCCTTGATACGCTCGGTGGTGCCGTACACTGCGCGATCAGCGCTGGCGTTGAGCGCCAACATCCTATCGATGAACTGGTGGTTGTGGAGCCGTCCGCCCCACATAGGCCCTGCCACCGTGTAGAACGACCCACAGTACGCACACTCGCCAGAGATAGTGCGCTCGAGCTTGGGGTACTGGTGCTTGGAGCCACTGGTGCGTCCCAATGGCTGTAAGTGCTTGTGGCCACATCCATTGCACCCGTAGGCGAGTATCGTGGAGGCACTCAACTGCTTGACCTGGAGCGGTGCCGTACGTACCCGCACGAAGCACCGCATGTAGAAGTCGATGCTGAGACACAACACAGGCTCAATGGCTTTCTTGTACTTGGCGGCGGTGGTGGCGATCATGTGGAGAATCAAGCGGAGCCCAGCCTCGTGGTTGCTTTCGCCGTTGATGAAACCTCCATTGCCGAAGTTGTTGCCTCCGTACAACGCAAAGCACTTCTCGGGATACCCCAGGCCTGCAAGCACTCCCGCGTCGGTGCAGGTGACCAAGAGAAGGCCGTCGTCTTCGATGGTCTGGAGGGCGCTGTCAATGAACGGAGCAGCCGTGCCGTAGGGGTCCAAGTCGATGACGTGGAACTTGTCGCTGGTAGCTGCCATGTACTTGATGGCGTCGCCCTGGTTGGGCACCACCTTGTGCTGGAGGCGGTTGTGTTCGACGGAGCGTGTGATGGCTGCCACCGCTTCTGGCAACAAGTCGTTGGCCACGATGCGCCTGGCGCCGGGAATCTCGTGCCCGTAACGGATGGCACGCAAGCCGGTGGCCAGGAGGGCCTCGAGAATGTCGAACTGGAACTCTACCTTGCGCTTTTTGGCTGGGTTCTGATCGGATTGGTCGGATTGGTTGTTTTCATCATTTTGGCCATTTTGATCGTTTTCCTTCTCCACCTTCTCCTTCTGAGCCTGCTCCTTCTTGGCACGCTTCTTCTCGAGCGTCTCCTGGCGCAACTCGGCCCAGGCGTTGATGGCTGTCACCGATAAATCTCTGTTGAACTGCTGGATTGGGTTGTAGAACACCTTTTCCTCCTTGGGGGCGAGGATCTCGGCCTTGCCCTCGCGAATCACTTGGAAGTCGTCGAGGTTGTACGACATTGGCACTGGCTTGGTTGGTCTCGTGATAAGCACTCGGAGCTGGCCCAAAAGTCTCTTGATCAACGTCACTTTGAAGATGTGGTTGAAAAATTCGCGATGCCTTCGCAAAGCGTGATAGCCTGGCGAGAATGTGTGGGGAAGTGTGCGCTTTTTGGGGGACACAGGGGATGCCAGGCTGTAGAGGTGGAGTGATATGGAAGGGGGGTTGGGCCCGATGCTCTGGAGTCGGGAAGGGGGGTCCAATTCTCTGGGGAAAGAGCATTTAATTCTCCGATCGGGCCATTTGGCAGTAGTGCTTTCCAGAAAATGCAGTAAGAGCGCACAGCTTCCAGCCCGGTGATAATCTAGGGCATTAAAAGAGCTCCAAACTCGGTGCCCACCGCCTCTGCCCGAAGCCTCCGCCAAAACACCCCAGCGGGTTAAATATTGTATTACGTAAGCGCTGACTAAGCGAGAGGCAACCCAAATCTCCCTCCACCTCCAGCCTATCCACCCCAGCCATGTCACAGCTAGACCAATTGAGGCACATCATAGCCGCAGATTCCAAGGAGAGAGTCGTCACAGAAGACGAGTACGACTACGACGACGATGACTACGACTACGACGACGATGACTACGACGACGACTACGAGTCCGACAGCGACGACTCGTTCCATCTCACGGCCCAAGAGCAGTGGGAGGAAAGCATGAAACAGATCGAAGGCTTGATCAGCTTCGTGATATTTCCGTTGGTGGGCAAGGTTTTGGGCAGACGAACCAGCCATATCATTTGGAGAAGAATAGCCAACTGGTGGTTCATATGAGTGGAGAACCAAAATGGATGTGATTGGGTCCCAAAGTGGGTCATATGAGGCACCAAAGCGGATGATTCAATTTGCAACTTACAGGTGGAGATCGTATGAAAGTGGCGCCAATTGATGGTGGTCACGACGTATTTTCAATTGGTGTATTCAACCATGGCTACTACCTGGGGATTTTCCCTGGCCCCAGGTCAAATCTATTACAAACTATAAATTACTTTATGAAGCAGTGGCTCAAGTCAACTTCTGTACACATCTATTACAAACTATTAATCAACTTGTTGAAGTCGTTCTGGATACTGTTTTCCATCAAGCCATTCAACACCAACTTGACGAACGGCTCAACCAATCCGAACAAGATCCGGTTCAAGATCTGCTTGAGAATCTTGAGGTACTCGTCAACAGCAATCAACGAGCTGGAGTCGCTGGAGTTGGCCGAGGTGGACGAGAATATGGACGAGTTTTCCTCATACTCGCTGTTGGAGGAGGTTCTGCTGATGGCAGGCTCGTTGATGTTGTTGGCCAATAAGTTTTGTCGTAAGATTTCGAATATCCTTAGTATCATTTTAAATAGCACCTTGTATATGAATAGATTGTCGAGCTTGATGTTGATCTCCAACTTTTCGATGAGGAGCTGCTTGGAGTTGATTTTGATGGGCGACGCGTTGTGACTGCTTTCTGACGAAGCCCCAGGCCCACCCGAGCCGTCGCTGCCATTAAGCTGCTGGTTGATGGTGGAGCTGGACTGGCTGTTGGAAAGCTCATGCAACCGCAAGTTGACTGAGTTCATCTGAGGGGCGCTGGCGTTTCCGCCAATGTCGAAGTTTTTCAACAAAAGGAGCAAGTTTTTGATGAATTTGATTTGGTACACCGGCTGCGACTGTGGGGTGGTATTGATGATGTGCTTGGGGATCTGTGTGGGTGGCAGTGGCTCGGTGAACGGGTTGTACTCTGAACTTCCAGCGCCCACGAGTTTAGCGGCTGGGGACGAGCCCTTGGCCCCGTTCAAATTGGACAAAAATGTCTTTTGCTGCTGGTGCTGCTGGCGATGGAGCTCCTCGTCGAGCTGCAACGTCTTGATGAGGTTGCCGAGCGAGATTCCGAGCTTCAACAACCGGTTGGAGTCGATGGGAAACTTCTCAGGCTGTTCATTAAGTTGCACCAATGACCGTCTGCTCAACCGGTAAACGTTCAAGAAGTACTCATGGGTGGGTTCAGCATTGGGCGAGAACGGAATCGACGCTAGGAGGTGGTTAATGTTGGCAATCTCGTCCTCCAAGATTGCTACGTAGTTGGCCATGGTGGTGTTGATAGGGAGAAAGCTCGCGCGGCTTTAGTTTTGGCGAGTTAGCGAGGAGGTGAGGCAGGGAGGTGCCTCGCGAGGGTCTAGCCAGAGGGCGGTGGGAGACGTGGCCAGGAGAAGACCAGGTAGACTAGGTTGTGGTGGTGGGAGCGTAGAGGGGTGGTGGTGGCGCTGGGAGCGCAGAGAGGATGCGGGAGTGGAATTGGGCCCAGTAGATAGTGGTGGTGGTGATGGTGGTGGTAGCTAGACGGTGGCTTCCACGCGGTGGGCTCTCGCTACCTGGAATCTGACGACCGTTACGCGCAGGCGAGTCGGTGCTGGCGGTTACTGTCGCTAAATCTCTCGCACCACTAACTGTCGCTACGTGATTCCTGTCCTAATTGTATGGGGCTACAGAGATAACTGTCTCGCTAACAGTTACAGCTGGAAGAGCTGCCTACTAGAATTTACAGCCAGAGGAGCTGGTAGTGAAAGTACTCCACTCAGCGTTACATACAGGTGTCGCCACTGCTCAATTACAGCCAACTCCACGTTGTGAACAGTCACCAGTTATTGTCGCTATTAAGCAACAGCGTCTTCTGGAAACTCGCCAATTGTCGCTACTGAACAGTTACAGCATCAACTATCACTGCAAAAATAATCTACTGGCGCTACTGTTCAGCACACCCAACTGATCGGCCAACTATCTGCAATTGCAGTCACTCCACCCTCCCGTATTCAACTGACTCACTTTCCCATCAAACACGAATCCCTGGCTTCATGTTCCTCCCACTTTTCCTCCTCACACTTGCCTTCGTGGCGCTCTCAGCCGTATTCATCTTTGGCGACCTGCCCAGCCTCAGAGCTACGCCCATCCACAAGCTCCGTCTCCAGCTAGTACTCCTTTGGAACCGTTTGGCTGCCAGCTACCACCACATCGACACCAACGTGTGCCATGGACGACTAGCGTTCTACTTGAACGCGGTAGTGCCAGTGGCGTATCTCGGACTTGTCACCTTCTGCCTCCACCAGTTCTTCTCCAAAACCTACCCTGTACTTTTGCAGACACCCCATGGCCCCAATCGCAGCTATATCGCCTTCACGGTCGTCTTGGTGTACGTGGCTACCGCGTTGGCAGTGTTTTCAGACCCTGGCCATGCTAGCGACTCCGCCCTGCGCAGGTTCAGAAACAACCAATTGATCTTCTTCGACAACAAGGTGTGTCACACATGTGACCTCGTCAAGCCAGCACGGTCCAAGCACTGCTCGGTGTGCAACAGCTGCTATCTCTTGTACGACCACCACTGCGTGTGGATCAACAACTGCGTGGGCTACTACAATTACCGCTGGTTCGTGTTGTATCTCGTGGCCAACATCAACATGTTGGTCTACGGAGGCTACGTGTGTTTCGTGTCCCTCCAGTTCGAAAGGGCACGGTTACAGTCACCTGGGTGGTGGAGCCTTATCAGCCAAACCACCGCTGCTAACGAGGTCACAGGCATTTTTGTGCTTTTGTGCATTCCGTTCGCTATCATCGCTTCATTGTTTACTGCTCTCCACATTCGTTATATTTACCTCGGAGTCACAACCAACGAGTTGGATAAGTGGTCAGAAATTGAGCATTTGGTCCGCTTGGGCGCGTTGTACCATTTGCAGAGCTCCGACATCAACGGAGAAACCTACTTAGAGCAGGCCAGCACCAAGGACGGCCAAACTGTGTACATCAGCTTAAAAAACGAGGCGATCTTGATCCAGGGTTCCGATGTACACCACTACGACTTGAGGCAAATCACCTCTGTGGAGAATGAGTTGACCAATATCTACGACAGGGGATTCTGGAATAATGCCCGCGAAAGGCTCTTATTGGAATGAGTCTGGAATGGCTGAAACTCCTAGCTAATTAACATGTACATATCCGTCTTTGAGTCAAGAATTAGCCGTTACTTAGCCGATTTCTAACTATAAATTATGTATATAGATGTTGCATCCAAGTGAATTTGGACTGGCCCGGTGGTTCTATAATACTAACGGGACGATTCACTGAGCTTTAATAGTAATACAATTATGTCCAAATAGAGAGCAGTCGTATCGATATTGAACATTTTAATAGACAATATTTTGAAGGAGCTGATTTAGTAACAATTATTGTGTCTGAAGAATCATCCACATATGCACAAACACGGCATAAAATTGCTTTAGTCTCCTGCAAGAAGACGCTTGATTACCACAGGTGGAATCTTGACCTTGGTGATGGTTCTCTTGATAGTGCTACCGCCAGTAGCACGGTGGATGGACTCTTTTTCTTGTTCTTTGGATAGTTCATTTCCACAAATTATTGTCAACTTCTCCAAAATCGCAATGAAGACTTCTAAGTTCTTGTTGATAAAACTGCTACTTTGATTGTACACGATTGAGTATAGGAAAAGCCGAAACATGGCCATGTTGATAGCACGTTCGTGACCAAACTGGCGCTCGAAAACGCTCTTTAGACTAATTGCGTCGAAATTAGCAAGAAGCCACTGTACCAGCTTAACATACTCGGAAAGGTGCTCCTTGACGTCGATATTATTGGGTAAATTAGGTGTTAGGGAATTCCAATTTGCCAAGTGCTCATTAATGCTGCCTAGCTGGCGAGCCAGGCACTTCGAGTCCCAAAATTTTGTGTGCTCGTGGAGTTCATTTTCCGAAACTATGGGCTCGGGGCGGCCATCTGTGTCGTTGTCAATTTCTTCTCTTGTCAAAATCACCTGTCTCTTGGTGTCATCTAGACGATCCTTTTTCCTGATGAATTTGGGCAAACTGGCAGTTGCAGGCTGCAATATGGGCCGCAACTCGGGGGTGTCTTCGTCCTCATCTTCATCATCGTAGAAACTCACTGTGGTTTGCCTCTGGGCTTTCTGTTTCTTGGTCCCTATCTGAATCAGTAGCTTTGCCCTCTTTAGGTTGGAATCGGGTATTGTCTTTGGGTCTGTGCTTCTGAGGTCCTGGGCCAGTGATTGTGACTCTTTGTGGCGTGTGGATGCTATTCCCTTCTCGTTTTGGACCATTGCAGACTGCTGTGGAGTCGGAGACAAATCAATGGCTGGTTCTTGGTTGATGTTATTCCCAGTGCAATTGTGAGGTGCTCGGGTGAGTGTCGAGACCAGTCATGGAATAGTAAGCGTGAAGGTTCTGGTTGTGTTGGTGGGTGGTTGTGGTGGTGGTTGGAGGTAAATTCGAGTTCTGAACATTGATAGATGAGTTTGATGGTTGCGCGTGCGGGTGCAAATCTGCCATAATGTCACTATTTGATGTATAGTATTGAGACATGGGGGTATATGAAGAGGTTATGTCATTGAAGACGGACACCAGAACGACTTCGAAGCGTAGATTAGCAGCTAATTTAGAAGTCAATATTCTCAGATGAGTTTTGGGGTCGGTCCAGGAAGAATATAAATCTAGATTGATGGATTGCAATGAATATCGACATATATACCCTGTTGACCGTTTTTTCCTACAAAACGTTGTTGGAAGGAACTGATAAATATTGTAAACAAAAATCTAGGGACCTAATCAATGGGATTTATGACTGTCTCTGAATCAAAAGATGCATTGCCATACTCCCAATTTCAAATAACAGTCTACATATAGGATTGACAACACTGACCAGAATTTATATACCTTTATTGGAAGCTGAGTGAGAGAAGACAATAATTTCAGATGGAAAACAAGTGCCAGGAGCAATTGGAAGGAACAATCCACTTCAATAAGACCTTATTTGTAGCTTGGGGCAATGTGTTGTTGAACAATTGATTATTAGCTGCACAAGGCACAGCAATAAAGCAGTGGAATGCTAAAGAAACTAACCATCTGAATTGAGAGAGACTGCTGGGGTCTAGAAAGCACCCTTCTAATACTCGTTCTTGGACAGAATTGGCCATCAAGTCTTGCTCAAGCTAGTAAAATATTGACTATCCCAGACCAGCAAGAGCTAGTTTAAACGAGCAATAACTGTACGCTCCCCTTCCTAACCTTCTGTCAATTGGCCACAAATTCTGGGTCAGCAGATCAAGAGCAAACTGAATCCCACCAAAAACAGCTCGGGCCATTTCTAACAATAGACTCCTTTCGTCTCGAACGATCACAATCGTCACCGACTGCGTTGACCCCGCCGTCTGGGTGAAAAATAACGGTCGCAGTGGCTCAATTCATGAGACCACTCCTCGGCCATATGTATCCGGGATGATGTGCGTTTCCGTCGCTTTCGATATCCGTCCCATACTTCCAAATGAATCTCTGGTGTAGGCTATCGGAGGAAAAAGGTGAAATTATATCCACTTACTGATCCAGCTACTCCATCTAGAAAATCTCTGCACTCCACCCTCAATGCAGTAGCTAGTATAGCTCCGGCATCAGCAGACTGAGATCTAATTGTGGTGGTGTCCTCATGGGAACTTTTATTGTTCTGGCTCACAACCATTACTGTAAGGGCCCAACAACCTCTGGCAGCAGAGGTGCCAGAGCCAGAAGCAGTTGGCTCTTGAGAGCAACAAGGAGTTGTAGTGGATCATAGCACCTCAGTAAGTCTAGATTCCGCTGCCACTGCAGTTTTAGGCAGTGGAAGCTGCCCAATTGCCAATCTCGCTTCGCTGTTTTGCACCCAGATCCTGCCCTGCACACAGAGGTTCCCCATACTACGGGGTACGAGATTTAACCCGCACATCCCAGTTTGTAGGTTAGGGTAAAAAGTTTTTTGTAGTTATATTACGCCTATCCCCAGAGAACCCCTTTTAATCCACCACCGCCTCCTGGCCCTACCATTATCGTCGCATCAACCCCGAGGCCTTCTGTGTGGCTAAATTTCGCTCCAGTATCGTTTTTTTTTCCAGCTTGTGGCCCCACTCCCGCCTCATCCACTCCGACGGATGGCCCCTTCCCTGATTAGCGACTACCATGAATCATCAGCACTTGCACCAGCCTGTCAACTCGTACCCCGGCCCTGGACCCAACGGCAGTCGACAGGACGCCAAAGCCCCCAAAAACGACCAGTTTAATCCCCACCCAGAAGACGACAAATCCAACGAACACATCTTCCACAACAGCATCCACGCCCACAATTTCTCGGGACCAGCCCTCAACGAGTTCGAGCACCACTCGCCTCAGAATTACCTCGATTCCAACTGGGAGCCTAACATGCTCATGGACAACAACGGCGAAATGCTCTACAACGTGGACTTGCCGCAGCAGGGCCACCTTCAGTCCAGCAACAACCATCCCAACTCCATAATGCAGAGCATTCAGTATCAGAACAACATACATCAAGACGCAGGAGTTCCCACCAACGAGCACAAGATTGGTGCCTTCAACGGAGACACCCAGGCCCATCCAGACATGATGGGCAACCCTCCCCAAAACGAAGCTCCAGAAGGTCCTGGCGACAAGTCTGCAAGCTCAATGTCGCCACTGTCCATGAACACCAAGGCCACCAAACACAGGCGTCCTTGTGACCATTGTCGGCGTAGAAAGACCAAGTGTGTCATCATCCCCAATACCAATAACTGTGTGCAATGTGAGGCCAAATCGTTGACTTGTACATACACCAGCCAGGCTGTCAAGAGAAAAGCCATAGAAACCGATTTTGATGCGTCCAGGAAGAAATCTGACAACGACCCCAGGTCCATGGAAGGGTACAACCCAAACCTAGCATTGTTACAAGGCGACCAATCTGGAATCGTGCCGCCCAATGTCCCTATCCGAGACGTCCAGCCAGTCCAAGACTACTCTTCCATGAACAATTCGTTGTTGAAGAAAACGTTATCCCTTCAGTTCCCTAGATCCAGTTTTTATGTTGGTCCAACCTCGTATTTATATGATATTAACCTATTGAATATGATTCTAGACTCTCAGAAAAAGCCTGGATCCACTCCGAACACTGGCAGATCCACCCCCACTAGTGGTGGAGGGGGCAAGATTGAACAAGTGAACTTAAATGACAACGTTTCTCTCAGAAAGGTATCTGACAAGGTCCAGTTCATTCTCAAGGACGACCAGTCCCCTCATTCATATCAGTCCATGTCTAATGACGTTGACACCATTGAAAAGTTCATTGCTCCTCATGGCCAGATCTTGATTGATCTATACTTCAGAATCATCCATCCATCCTACCCTATACTCCATAAGAAGGTTTTCCTCGAAAAATACTCTCGTACCCACCGTGAGTTCAGCGCCCCTTTATTGGCTGCCGTGTATGTGTTAGCGATTCAATGGTGGGATTACGATCCTCAATTAAATAGATTTCCCAAACCAAACGTGGAGTTGATTTTGAAGATTGGATTAAACAACTACCTTTTGGAGATCTTGAAAAGACCCAAACTCAGTGCAGTGCAAGCAGGACTATTGCTATTGCAGTGCAAAAATGTGATTCATTCCTCACCCAATGCTTCTGCTCCAATCACTGGAAACGACAAAAAGCTCATCAGCAATATCAACTTGAGCGTAGGAGATTCCGACTACAGTGATTGGGTATTGTGTTCCCAAGTAGTTTCTCTTGCCGAAGAGCTTGGTTTGGGACTTGATTGCAACAACTGGAAACTACCAAAATGGGAAAGAGGCTTGCGCAAAAGACTTGCGTGGGCTGTTTATATGGAAGACAAATGGCTATCTGTGAAGAACTCCAGGCCATCGCATATTCATGAAAACAACTGGGTAGTCTTGTCCTTGGCAGAAGAAGATTTCCCTGAAAAGCACGGAGACGGAGACCTAAAGGAAGGTTCTTCCGATATCGATAATGGAAAGAAGATTTTCCAGAACTACATTAGACTTTCGATGATTCTCTCCGAAATACTTGACCAGTTCTATTCCATGAAGGCTATGCAAGAAATCACCGAAGTCAACCAAGTATTGAAGCTTGCCAAGCCCTTGCAATTGAAGCTCAGAAATTGGTACCATTCGTTGCCAGTGGAGCTCCAAATGAGCTCAGTCCAACCAAGAAAGTTATGCTCTAACGGTTATCTTCAACTAGCATATTTTGCAACGGAATTGAGTCTTCACCGTAAGATCAGCACTGTGATCTATCAGCAAACCTTGGCTGGAAATCCTCCTCCTCCCGAGTTGGTCAATGTATGCCGTACAGCAGCCAAGACCCGTCTCATTGGATCTATAGAATTTGTGAGAGATCTCAAGCCAGAACACATCCATTCGTTCTGGCACTCGTCTGCTGCCTCCAACTTCACCCTCATAGGAACATTCGCTGCCATTCTTTTCATGTCAGCACCAAACAGAGAGGAAGCAGACTTCTACCGTGACCAAATCTTCAATTACAGGTGGATACTCAAGATGTCCTCCAAAGGATTTGACCAGGTGGCTGAAGCATTGAGCCAATTAGATCTTGTTTTGAACCACATTCCCGGCCTTTTCAACGACAATGCAGAACTTCCAATGGTCGTTCCCAACGTCCCCACTGTGGATTTAAACAATACACCTTCCAAACCAGCCAATGAAAAGGCCAACCAGACAGCAAGCCCAGGTCATAGACCGTCAATCAGCAGCCAGCAATCGTTTGCCAACGGGCAGACGCACAAGAATAGAGTAAGAGCATTGCATGGACGTGCCAACAGCCAAGCGGGAGGAGAGGACTCGCCATATGGATCACCACAGAGCTACGGAGTCCCAGGTGGAGCATCTCCAAACACACAGCAAACTATTTCCAGAGGAGGCAACTTTGTGGTCAACTCGCCTCAGTCGTCCCAGGGATTATCTCCCAAGGACATCATCAAACAGCAAAGACTGGTGAATGCGGAAACCTTCAACAAGCGGTCTCCCAGCTCGTTGCAAAATGTTCCTGTTTTATCTAGAGGAGAAAGCAATGGCTCTGAGGAGTAACTCTAACGAGAGATCCAGCATCTCGAAACATGTGGAATTGTATTATCTGGATATGTAAGAATAGTAGGGTATGTAAGTATAGTAGAATATGTACATTATAGCACGGTTCAACGAGTCGGAATGAAGTAGAATATGTTTGTTGAAAGATATGAGCATACATACAATTGTAGGATAATAGAACAGGGTAGCAGCAATGTAATGTTGATTATGTTGAAGCAGTAATTGTATTAGAACAAAAAATGGTGGAAACAAATTGATTTTGAGAGGCAGTGATTTCTTGGGGCAATTCTATCTTTTTATGGAGAAAAGAAATGCTTTTATTTACACATTCAGATTGCTTTAGTCAAGTATATTCAATATCTTCTTACTTCTAGTAGAGTAAAGTGCTGACCTCGGAGAGTCCTCATGAAATTTCTCGTAAAATCGTAGATCTTCTCTTCCGTATCTTAACGAGACAGTACTTGATTAATTTACCTTCTTAGGTGGTTTTTCTTTTTTGCTCTACTGTTTCCAAAGCGAGATTTAGTCAATTCTAGCCTCAGTTTTCAACCCGCTACTTCAGTTCTATTTGGATTTACTCCTGGAGATGATTTGTTGAGTGATTCAGTTTTTAAGCATTTATTAATTCCAAAAAGTGTTTTGTACTTATAGTAAAAGATATGCTTGTACACTAAGTTTTTCTGTTCGTAAAGCGTTGGACTGTTCTTGATGGACTACATGTTCATAGGTATTTTATTCCTGCCACTGCAAAACTCACTTTCTGCTCTCTTGCCAAAAATAGCTACATGGTACCAAAAGCTCTGCCACAAGAACTCTTAAACAATCGTATATTTCACAGAAACATCTCTATATGCTTAATCAAATGGGGTCAAGTAAGCCTCGGCGATAACTCTTGCCCTGGCATTCAAGAACAACTTCATTTCACTGATTTCCTTGTCGACATCCTCCATGAACTCAATGATGAAATCGACCAACTTGTCTTTCAACATTTGTTCGGTGTGGAAGTTGGTGATCAAAAACGAAATGTCGTAGCCTTTTATTGGCACTCTTCTCAATATGAAGAAGTTTTCAGCTCTGGAGGTCAAGAAACGGGTGAACTTGTGCACCAAGATCTGTTCGATCTCGTCAGCTTGCTTGATTTTAATGGAGACTCTGACTGAGTTGACGGATGGCTCGATCAAGATCTTTTCGTTCTCATTTCTGGCTATTATCATAGGATTTAAGATCAATTCCGGGTTGTGTGTGTTGTCCACCTCTATTTCGGGACGGTTGTGTCTTTCCACCAATTGGGAAGAGAAGTCTTCCAAACATATGGCCGCAGTTAGGGACGATCTGACTGCTGCAAGGTATGGTTTTAAGGATTGTGACTAGAGTTAGTAGCGTGCCAGCACGAGCACTGGAGGCGGTTCAAGCATGGAGCCGACACACCCCGCAGTTATATGGCCATTGATCCATTGATTCACTTACCATTGTGTATACTGTTCGGATGTCGATTCGTGGAGCTACTTACATTTTGGGTGAGAGTACACTGGTCGTGCGCCGGTGGCGAAAACTGAGTTAGTGGATATTGTACAAATGACTACTAATACAAGTATGTATGGGTGGAGAGCCAGGTAGGTAGGTGTTGTGTCTGGTTTCGCATGTAGCTGAACTGGTGATGTTTGTGCTACTAGATTTAATGGTTCGCCTACTGTATGACTAGTAGGTTCCCATTTGGAGACTCTCAGGTTGAAGCTGCGAGACATCTTGGTAAGAAACAATTCTGGATTTATGGTTTGTCGGTTCGTCCAGGTGTTGCCAGTGCTGATGAATGAGGCTTCCCGTAATGAAGTGCGATGCTGACTCTTTCTCTCTTCGAAAATCACAGGTTATAATGATGACGATTCTAGTAGTTCATGGTCATGGGCTTGACTGGCTCATCCACTCTCGCCCTCTTAGCTTCCCTATCCTCGGAATCCTCTCTCACTTTTCTCTTCCTCTGCTTGGAATTCAAAACGGAAATGTACTCAGTAACTGCATCCTTGGCTGACTGTTCTACCAAACCAGAACTGTCACCAGGTATTTCCTGGTGGAACTTCTCTATGGACGCTTGAATGGATTTAAAATGTTCCAAATCGCCAAAGGCCAGTAACACTTTTGCAATGTCAAATTCCTCCACAAGCGAGTATTGTATACTTCCGTCATCATTCTTGGAAGGCATAAGACTCACCACACCAGACTTGGCATTCGAATCTTCCAGCGATTCGTCCAGGCCCTCAAGTAGATTGAACACTTTAACTTTATCATTATTGAAGTACAACCAGTCTGCAAGCGACAGGATCAAACCCTTCAATGATTTACCAAAATTGGCCTTTGTAGCCTCCTTCTGAGTTTCATGATCCTTCTTGATAACGTCGTAAAGAAGCTCGATTTCCGTTTGGTTGCTGTCTTTCGACAAAGCGAAATCGATACTTTTCAACCTCTCATCATTTGACTTGGATAGCACCTCGATGAAGATTTCTTTAGACTCGAGTAGTTTTTCGAAAGTTTGTTGAGGGTCTGATTTCTTTAAATCCGTCATTACACCTTGGATCCACTCCTTCTTCAATTTTAACAATTGATTCTTTTCATCCACTATATCCCAAAAGAACTCAATGGGCGTGGAACCGTTTCTTCCACATAACTCGATGAATGCATCCTCGTCCTCAATAAGCTCAAAGACTTGCTTGAATTCGGTGTTGGCATTTATCAGAATTTTGCTTAATAATGCCTTAAAGTTGTCCCTTGCTTTTCTATCCGATCTATAATTGATCCTCTCCGCCTTTGTAACTTCGTCCTTTATAGAATTAAGCGGGGTTGGGTAGATTTTAGTCCGGTACAACTCGAGTATGTCCACTTTGCTCAATACTGCAAAGTGCTTATTGGCATGGAATCTGGAGTCTACCTTGAGTGACTCATACAAATTCTCCCAACCCTTGGATTCCTTCACCACAGAAGGGTTGATTTGGGTCAAGTACGCTTCCAATTCAGATAATGCTTGTCTCTTTTGAGTTTCGATATTCTCGGTGTGTTGCTTTTCTAAATCGGCTCTAAATCTGGAGAAAATTTCCCATATTTCATTATCCGAGAGAATGGAATGCTTGAAGATCGAGTTATCTTCTTTAATCAACTGATTTTTGATGCTCAGCCATCTCGTGTTGTGCTTGAGGATTCCTTTGGAGTGGTACTCTTGGAGAACCAGCTTGAAATTCTTTTCGAACTTCTCCACCACCGCGGTCTTGTCTGACAACTCTTCTTTCAATCTAGAGACGAGGTAGTCGTCGTAGAGTTTCTTCCTCTGTAAGGCATCTGGAATTGCCCAATAGACTGGCTCCTTAATGAACTTGGACATTACTGACTGGAACGACCACGTCGAGTCCACCCTGTTGTCCTTGAGCATGGCGGTGAACGCCTTTTCGGCGTCCAGGACGGTTTCGAACTGAGGTGGCTTGATCAATTCATCTGAGCTGCATGGTTTAGCCTCCAACTCTTGTTCGAGCGGATCTGCTACTGCTTCTGCAGCAGACTCTGCCCCTTGTGTCGCTTCAGTGGCCATTTCTGTGTCAACAGTCTCCGTGGTTGTACTGTCGAACCCCTCGGGCTTGTCCCAGGTGGTGACACCAGTGGTTTCATTGTAGTAGTATTCCTTTCCGTCATCCGTTTTGAATGCTTGCCATTGTGAGGAAGACTGTGACGGTAATGTCCATGATGTCTCGTTAGTGGTGGTGTTGTAGTAGTAAGTACGACCTTCCTCGTCCGTGAGGGTTTCCCATTCTGCCATGGTGGGATGGTGTAGTCAGATCTGGAGTTGAAGAAGAGACTTGATGGATGCAGTCATGTGACCAGATGGAAGCGCGAGCATGGGGTGGTACTGAAGAATGGATATTCAATACTCTGAGAGAAAATGGGAGCATCTTGTGAGAAGTGTGAGTAGTGTGCTCGTTGTGTCAAACTGAGAGTTGGACCAGTGTCTTGCTGACAGTTTGTTTCATTTCAGTGGTGCTTCTGCTGTGATATTTGGTTTGTGTTTCATGGCGAGCATTGGCCGAAGACACTATTGCTCAGGGCTCTTTTGGTGCCGCTAATGGCAACAGTCCTATGCAAACTCGTATCCAGAGTGCTCAGTATGCTTATCATATTCTTCGCTGGCTTTATTGCTTGTTACTGGCTTTGAATTTCCTGGATTCCAAAATTCTCATTTCGCAGCCGCATCTTTTTCACTTTTGCAATAATTTCACAATTTTCACAAAGAAGACAATGAAAACTAGATACACCATTTCATACCTTCTAAAACTTCAGCATAACTCCAAAATCAGACTACACTGCCCTGAACTCTTCCAAAAGAGGCGTTCTATCTCTCAGCACAAACATTTCCACCACCGAACCAGAAACACCGCTCCAAGGTTAGCATTCCATCCCAACGAGGTACATGTGATTCCTGAAGGTTCTCGAATTGTCCGCGTGGATCCTGGCATGCCTATTCCCTATGGAGCAATACCACTTCTGTTCTTGGGCTATCCAGGAGCTGCAAGGGTTTTTGTGTACAATCCAGTCGGCGCCCCTACCCACCTCAATCAGCTCGAGAAAGCCCAGGAAGAGCAGAAACAGTTGTTTCGAAACAAAGAAAATATTCCTCTACAGACGTGGCCAGGTTCTGAGACATTCCCTGAGTACAACTGTGGATTTTACGGCACAGAACCACAAGTTGCAATAGATTTAACCAGCCTAGGTTACGATAAAAGAAAGAACGAAGACAGAAGTCCGGGTGAGACTGAAAGAATCCAGGAAAACCAGTCGGATGCCTCCAACAGCCAATCTACCTGGTCCTCTAGTGACATTCAGATCCAGCTTCCCCTGGTGTATTGACGGAAGGGAAGGTTGGGTGCCGTTGCAGACTACTTCACAAGCAACTATAACCAAATAATAGAGTTAAGTAGAGCCAGCTCTCTGCAAGCCACTAGTACCTGCTAATTGTGACCACTCAGTACCAACTATGAACCATTCATTAGAGCAACTAGATGGACTGCAAAAACGGGTTGGCGCACGACCACTCATCATTATCACCGTCAGTCCAGCTTCCCGGAACACTAATGACGGGAATAGTGATAGGGAGCAGCGAATGGCGCTATTTGAGCCTCGAACTGTAAGTGACACGGAGAAGTCTCCACGCCGTACTAACCATTAGAACCCCCGACCCGCTAGTGCTACAGGAGCCTCTGTTTCGGTCCCAATTCGAGCAGTTGGAGGTGGATTCCTTGACCTGGAAGCAGGTGGTGCTGGCCAGTATGAAGAAGATGTACGGCATAGTGGGCGAGGCAGCCCACTTTGACGTGCTCCACCGCACCAAGAAGAGAGCCATCATCCGAGTGCAGCCAGAGGACGAGGACAAGTTCAAAACTAGTTTGTTCTCGTACGTGACGGTGATGGAGTCGTTTCTCGGCAGCAGTTCCAGTTGCAGCGATTTGGAGTGCTACGTGAGGGTGGCCAAGAGCGCAGAGCACTTGGGGATGGTGGCTGAAAGCGAATTCATCGAGATATAGCATGCATTACGAGATATGATGAATTAAGAATTTTATTGCATAGGCACTTCGAGAGTGAAAAATTCCACGACGTCAGCTATGGCAGTTGCAGAAGGAGTCCGACCGCAGTCCTAGAAGCATGGGTGTTTACAGAGCATTGCATTATGCACCCCGCCAGCCCACAGCCATCCCCACCTGGCGTCGCTAATTATAGCACCACACAATAGGAGTCAGTTTCTAGTCTAATACAACGCTCGCCAGCTGGGAAGGCCATACCCACTATATCCACTCCGTAGACCACACACGCTAGCCATGCTGCCCACACTAGGGGCCCGGCTAGTGGCTCTCACTAGTGGCTCACTCTCGTAGCCCTCGCGGGTAGCTTCCGCCAGTGGCCCGTACGATCGGCAACCACTCCGATCTGGCTCCTTTTGCATTTGCCTCACCATATCCCTCCTACCGTTCTGCGCACTACCCGCGCTACTTATCAATTCGACGTGGCAATCACTTACATGATCCTACAGCCAATCGATCTCCATAGTCTACCCCCCGTGAACGTGCTGATCGAGCCAGCAACCGACCCCAAGATCAAAACCCCGAACGCCACCAAATTTTCGTCCCAATTGAACATCAATTGACCGTCTGACACCCACGAATAGTCGCCATGAGACTAACCCATTTCGTGGGGGTGGTGCTAGCCACCCTCGCAATCGCCACGGCAGACTACTCGCCCAAGGTGACCATGCACACCGATTCGACCGTGGCCTCTGACCTCCGCTACTTCGACGATTCTCCCAACATCTTGTTGTTGCGAGATAACAAGCTCTTGATCTCGTTTGACGACGGAAAGTCGTTCAAACCCGTCAAGGAAACCAAGGACAACCACGTCAAGTCGTTCGAATTCAATCCGATTGACAACCGCGTGGCGTTGGCTTTCACCACCAAAAACGAGCAGTACATCACCACTGACCAGGGAAAAAAGTGGAAAAAGTTCAAGTTGCCCGACTACAACTCCAAGCTCCAGGTCCACAGTGCCAGCGTCGACTTCAACGGATACTTGGACGACATCTTGTTGTCGTTCTGGTTCTGCAATGACCACTCGGCCTTCGACAAGACCTGTGAACAGAAAATCTACTACTCCACTGATGGACTCAAATCCGACCCCAAGAAATTGGGCATTGATGCTGCCATGTGTAAGTACACAAAGAATGTGGCCCACTGGGCCACTGCAAAGGACAATCTTATTGTCTGTGTGCACAACAAGTTGAACTCCTTTGGCCACGTCGTGGAGTCAGTCTTGAGGGCCTCTTCCGACTATTTCCAGAAGAGCAACGATCTTTTGGAAAGCGGCAGGGCAAAATCTGGTAAAATCATCGAATTGAGGGCTGAAAAGAACTTCATAGTTGCCGTGGTTCAAAATGACAAGTTCAACACAAAATCAAAGGTCTCATTATTGGTGTCTACTAAACTTTATGAATTCCAAGAAGCAGACCTTGAAATCGACTTCTCCTATGGTGTCATGATCTTCTTGGATTCGTCACCAACTTCTTTAGTTCTTGCAGTCATGGATTACTCCCGGTCTATGCATGAATTCTCTTTGTCGACGATGTATGCTTCGGACTCTACTGGGTTGAAGTTCACCAAGAGATTAGAAAATATTGAAGGAAATGCAATCCAAAAGGTCCAGACTATTCACGGTGTGTGGTTGGCTAACACAGCTCAGCCTTCTGACCACGAAGGTGAGAAAGATAAGAGTTTACTTGACTTATTGATTGGTGGTGGCTTGGACAGAGACGTCGTATCGTCATATTCATTCAATGACGGTATAGATTGGAGTCCTTTGACCATTATAGACGATGAAAGTTGCAAAGTTTCTGATGGTTGTTCCCTTCATCTTTTGTCACCCACTGAAGAAGATGGCCTGGGCAATTATGTGACAGGACCCACTCCTGGAATATTGATGGCCGTGGGAAACAAAGGAAAGAAATTACTGACAGACTTGAGTAAAATGACTACTTGGGTGTCCAGGGACTTTGGTGCTACTTGGTCAAGTGCCATTGATGAGCCTTGCTTGTTCTCGTTTGGTGACGCAGGTAATATAATCCTTGCAATGCCATTTGTGGGAAAGAATGAAATGAGCACTCTGGACTACTATTTCTCTTTGGACCAAGGAAAAACTTGGACCAAAAAGTCTGTGGAGAAGAAGATTTTCCCTACCAACCTCATAACAACTATCGATGGCTCGTCCCAGAAGTTTGTGGTGTCAGGATTGTTTGACAAAACTCCAGATGTCCCTATGGACGATGAATTTTCTGATGTGATGTATTCATTTGATTTCTCGAACGCGTTTGATGGTAAGAAATGTGGAGACAGTGACTTTGAGGATGTCTTCGCAAGAGTTGTTGGAAACGAAAAGCCACTTTGTTATAATGGAGTCTCGGAAAAGTTTTCTAGAAGAAAACAGGATGCTCGTTGTTTCAAGAGTAAGTTGTACTTTAATCCTATACCGGTGGAAGAAAAATGTACCTGTTCAGAAGTGGCTGATTTTGAATGTGCTCCTGAGTTTAAACCTTCAGACAAGGACAAGAATGTCTGTGTTCCCGATCTCAAAAAGATCAACGAGATATGCAAGACCCTGAAATCTAGCGAATTGAAATTGAAATCTATTCAGAAGAAGGTATTGAACAAATGTGAAGGTAATGTGGACATCCCTGAACACAAGTTCAAATGTTCAGAATTACTGGAAGAACCTGGCAAGCCTGGTAACGATGACTCAGTTGTTCCTCATGAAATTAAGTCATCTCTCTTCAAGTTCGAACACACGATCGCGCAATACGCGTACATGGAGGAGGGTGAAGGATTTGGACCGGACAATATTGTTTTGATCACAATGGACAGACGTGCTTATATTTCCAACAACGGAGGTACCGGATTTACCAAGGTTCCCGTTGCAGATGAGATTACCCGTTTCTTTGTGGGTCTCGTTCCAGGACAGGTAGTCTTGATGACCAATTCTGATACTATTTATGTATCTGTTGATGCTGGTAATACTTTTAAAAGGCGCCATGCACCTTCTCCACCAAGAGCTGGTGCCATCATTTCATTCCATAAAACCGACACGGATACTTTCATCTGGCACGGGGAAGATAAATCGGGCGTGGCAGCTTACATTACTCGTGATGGTGGTGAGACATTTAATTTATTGAAGAAGAAGGCGTCATTCTGTGAAATAGTTGGTCCTCATTTGCAAGACCAGAATGATGAGAACGAAAACATGATTTTCTGTACCACCGTTGGTGACAACCAGCGTGGAGCATGGAACTTGGAGTCATCCAACAACTTTTTCAAGGATTCTAAGGTGGTCTATGAACATATTGTTGGCCATGCCATCACTGGTCGGTTCTTTGTGGTTGCAACTGTGGACACTCTGAAGTACTCTTTAAATGCCAAGGTTTCACTTGATGGTATAACTTTTGCCGATGCCGACTTCCCTGCGGACCTCAAGGTCACCTCGAATTATGGTTACACAGTCTTGGGCTCCGAGTCAAATGCCGTCTTCATGCATGTTACAACCTCCGACAAAGATGGTCAGGAATTCGGATCTCTTTTGAAGTCGAACTCAAATGGTACTTTCTATGTTACTTCGCTTGAACAAGTAAACAGGGACACTCGTGGATATGTTGACTACGATAGAATTGAAGGATTAGAAGGTGTTATCATCAGTAACACCGTGGTGAGTGAAGGTGGTGCTAAGAAATTGAAGACACATATCACACATAACGATGGAGGTGAATGGAACTATTTGACCCCACCAACTGTCGATGCAAAGGGTGACAAGTATGATTGTATTGGACAGCCCTTGTCCAAGTGCTCTTTGAACTTGCATGGATTCACCGAGAGACCAGATTACAGGGACACCTTTTCGTCCTCTTCGGCCACCGGTCTCATGATTGGTTCGGGTAATGTTGGCGAGTTTCTCCAAAAATCTGAAAACATCAACACTTACATGACTAGAGATGGTGGTATCACCTGGAGAGAAATTAGAAAAGGGTACTACATGTGGGAATACGGAGACAGAGGCACTATTGTAGTATTGGTCAATGGTGCAGAAGAGACTGACACAATGCATTATTCATTGGATGAAGGAAGAACCTGGAATGACTACAAGTTCGCCAAGGAACCCCTCAAGGTCATTGAGTTGGCTACCGTCCCATCTGATACTTCTAAGAAATTCTTGATCTTTGGTACGCGTGACAAGTCTACCACATTGTCGTATTCAATCGATTTCAGTGGGCTCTACAAGAGACAATGTCAATTGGACCTTGACAACCCAGATTCTGACGATTTTGAATACTGGACCCCCTCCCACCCTAACCTGCCAGATAACTGCTTGTTCGGACACGAGGCAAGGTACTTGAGACGTATTGAAAGCAGCACCGATTGTTTCATTGGAAGTGCGCCATTAGGCGAAGGCTTCAAGGTGATCAGAAACTGTACCTGTTCAAGAAGAGATTATGAATGTGACTACAACTATTTCAGAGATACTGACGATACTTGTAAATTGGTCAAGGGTTTGTCACCTTCGGACCGTCTTGAAGATTTCTGCAAGAAGGAGAACGCGTTTGAGTACTTTGAACCTACCGGTTACAGAAAGATCCCAGTATCCACTTGTGAGGGTGGAAAACAATTTGATAAATGGAATGCTATTGCTTGTCCAGGTAAAGAGAACGAGTTCAACAAGCACTACGGCAAAGAAGTGAGTGGGGGCAAATTGTTAGCAGTGTTCATTGTACCTCTACTCGTCTTCTTCTTTGCCACCTGGTTCGTCTATGACAGAGGTATTCGTAGGAATGGAGGATTCAAGAGATTTGGCCAGATCAGATTAGATGATGACGAATTCCAGCCAATTGAAAACGACCAGATAGACAAGGTAGTGAACAAGATAGTTAAGGGTGGAATCTTTGTGGTTGCCGGGTTGTTTGCTACCGTCAAGACTGTGAGGAAAATCGATGGAGTGTTATTTGATAAGCTTACTTCTGCGATCTTCAGAAGATCTCCAGGACGCAGAAACTATGTGTCAGTGCCTGATTTCGACGAGGAAGAAGAATTATTTGGGAGCTTCCATGACAACTACGAAGATGAACTCGAAGAGAACTCTGGCTTGGCCCAGGAATTCCCAGATTCAAATGAGCCACAAGACGATTTGAATGAAGCTGCTGAGGATGTGGATAGTGCCGACTCGAGACTCTTTGACATCGATGACCAGTCTGACAATGAGAGTCCTGAGACTGCAAACTCTGCTAACAGCAATTAGAGATCTCCCATTTTAGCAATAGGTAATGCCAATATATAAACGACTAGAATTTGATAACATGTAGTGCACCAAAAGTGTACTCATCCTCTGTACTGCGGGAACCATTACAAACATTCGTTGATGAAGTATTGACTTCTAAAGGGTATATAGGAGAATATCAAAAAGCAAAAAGGAATTGACACGGACAGGAATTGAACCTGCAACCTTTCGATTTGGAGTCGAAAGCTCTACCATTGAGCCACCGCATCACCCTTGAGAAAAAATTAATTTTACAGATATCATGAAACATATGAGAGAACAATTGATAGGCGCACGCACACGATGGAGGTTCTAAGAGTGTATCTCACTTTTGTATGAAATAGAAACATGAAACTTTGTGGGCTGCTATGTACTTCATGTCCCAGACCGTGTTTTTAAAATTTTATTACACTTCAAAAAAATTCAAAACGAGTTGTTTGCATCGGCAGTTGTGTAATTTCCTTGAAGAAGTTACACCGTTTTTTCTACCATACTTTCTTAGTTTAAATCATAACGGTTTGACCAAAATGGTGTGTTATCCATTGCAATAGGTATATAGTCAGTAGATTATAATATACTTCCCATTAGCAAAAAAACAATTGGGTAGATTATACTTCAGTGGGTTGGGAAACTTCCACTAAACAGTTTATTTCCCCATAACCTTAGAACGGAATTGAGTATACATGCTGATATTCTCTTTCATGAAGAAACACACTTCAAATTCTTTCGATTTCCTAGAGTGTTTGGGACCCAACGGAAGGTAAAAGAGCAGGATTATGTTGTGACTTGAGATCCCTTGAAGTGGAACCTTGTAGCTCTTGACAAATTTATGATTAGCCCAAAATATCGGGAACGATTGAGTCTATACAATTGATTGAACCAACCGCCAACTCCACTAATTATCCACGTGTTGATTAGAATCGTCCACAGAAAAATACTCTCCCCTACTAGATTGTTGTAAGACAAACAAATGAATCTAACGTAACTAGACTGATCTAGACTCCTCTATGCAAAATTAATCACCGCTTCTTTGCACGGTAGGTATTGTACCACTCTTAGTTATTAACACACCTGTCTATTAGAAATGACATTATAAAACTATACGGAAGAAGAAAAGAAGTTTTTATGGAGTAGTCCATATATTGTATCGAGATTGCTGAGTGTTCCTCTTCAGCCGTTGGGCAATTAGGCATGGTAATAGTTATCGTTTATCATTAATGGTTTCTTTGAAGATCAATTTCATGGAACAAATCCTCTGGATTCACAGCGTCCATCATTTCGTTTTCCTGGATTCTTTGATGATTAATTCCATTTTCATCAAGCAGCTTTCTGAAAAGGGCAAAATATGGAATAATATACAATAATCCCAAGAACGTGGTAGATCCTAATGCACATGCCAACGAAATTCCAACAACCTTGCCCTTAGACAACTTGCTGGATTTGTTGTTGATATCATCCGAGGATTGGAATCTGAATGAGTCCAAAATCAAGAGTGAGTGGATTTCTCCAATTTCGTTCTTTGGCGTGGTGGTGTAAACATATGGACTCCACGTGGAGCCATTGAACAAGGCAACATTCACCAAACCATAATCTCTCAAATCAATCTTACCAGCCAAAGCCAAGACATTACTCTTGTCAAAATAAGTACCATTACGACCAGTATCTGATTTAGCAACTGATAATAACTTGACATCATTAAGCAGGGTATTGGAATTGAAATTAATACCGTCTCCAATGTCGTTCCACTTGGAACCGTCGTAACCGGAGATAAATCCATCA
Organism: Suhomyces tanzawaensis NRRL Y-17324; assembly: GCF_001661415.1. Taxonomy (NCBI): domain Eukaryota; kingdom Fungi; phylum Ascomycota; class Pichiomycetes; order Serinales; family Debaryomycetaceae; genus Suhomyces; species Suhomyces tanzawaensis. Next base: position 1,194,498 of record NW_017963641.1, read on the forward strand.
CCATAAGCAATCATTCTACCATTCAAGTTGGAGTTATCCTGGTCATTAATAAGGAACTTGCGAACGGGTTTGGAAGATCCCAAACTATTGAATGAAGTTTTGGTTGCAATAGCTTGGTTGTCGAAGTTGTATGTCAAGAAATTCACAAACTCTCCATTCAAAGTCAAGTTACCACCGATCAAAACCGAGTTTGACTGGTAGAATTTGACATCAGTAATTTCACCTGCAACGGTTTGATTGTTGTTGTCACTTTGTGGATTGATCCATCTTGTGTTCTCGATATCAAAAATACACATGCTGACACAATCTAACGACCCTGCTTTGTTGAAGTTACCTCCCACTAACAATTTCTGTCCTTTATCGTATAAGACAAGACTGTTGACTCTGAGGTCATCATTGTCGCTGGAAAGAGCTGATGGTTGGACACTAGAAATGGTGTTGTTTTGCAAATCATAAATTATTAACCCGGTCAAGTTATTCGAGTTATTAATCCTAACAGATCCATTGAACCCAACAAACAAGTAGTGATTCTCATTGTCGACATATAAAGTTTGGATTTGGGCATCGTCCGACCATTCGAACGAACCTTGTAACTGTCTGATAGTTCTATCAGTAGAATTATTATTGATGAAACCCAAGTTGGTAATGGAATCAGCTTCGAAGTCTCCACTGACAACGCTCAATGAGTTATTCACGTAGAAGGTATTAGTGATTTTAGAATTAGTGCTTTCGATACTGATATTATAACTTGCAAATGAATCATTGGAAGAAGAATATGCTTGATCAATGCTGTAAAAATCCATTATGTTAAAGGAACCACCACCAAGGATCTGCTGATCTGAGCTCAAATCAACCAGTTGGGAGATGTTTAACAGATATTTGGAATTATCTGCCCAAGATGAGTTCGAGCTATTCCATACCTTGAAACTAGATGAATTAGCAGAGAAAACCAAGTACTCAATGTTTTCCACTGAAACACTGGCAAATTGATTGTACTCAGTATCCACGAAATTGTTTCCAAATCCATACCACTCATTATTCGAGTATAAAGCAAAATTATTAATGCTCGACGTGGACTGGTTATTATTGGATAAATCCTTCAAGTTCACGGAATTATTACCATTGTTGTTCAAGCCAAATCCACCCAAGAATACTTGGGCTCCATTGTACCCAACAACATTGTTAATGGTATTGTTGAAGCTCGCTCCAAATATATCACTGGAGTCTGCACGCTTGTGAAGAACTTGAGCGTTTAAAGATCTCTTGCTCTTAATGGTAGCTTCGGTTTCATTGCTGGTGCTATTGTATGATCCAATATCAAGTGTTATCATATTGTTGTTAGATAAAGTCAAGTTTTTAGAGTCAGATTCAAAAGAACCTAATAAAATCAAAGATCTCGAGTCTGAGCCATTGAGTAGTTGAATTTGATTTATTTCTGTCTCATTTGATAATTGACCACTTAATAAGTTGATAGAAGAGTTCCCGACGAAAGTGTTGTTAGGACTAATGATAGTCTGATTATTGCGGGTGTAGGAAATCAAAGTTTCATCAAAGTCAGAAAAATTGGCTAAGGAATATTCAAATAAGCCGTTTAACGTAATATATGTTAATTCACCCTTTCTGGAGTTTCTTCTGGTTGATGAATTTGTTTTGTTATTGTCGTAGTACTTATCAAGGGACACGATGTTTGCAGTAACTTTGTCAACCACAACCCATGGGTCTTGAGTATCGGGGATGATAGCATCTTGGTATGATATCTCAATTCTATTAGAGCCCGAGCTTTCACTCGTACCGTTCAAATGACCATAATACAAGTAGTCAAATTTGTAGTAATCATTATTCTGGTAAATCAGCTGGGTGGCCAATTGATTTCCTTCGTTATCAAGAACTGTCACATTCACAATTGATCTCTTGGCACAGGAATCGTCATCAATACAACCAGGTGTGTTCATGATGATAGAATAGTCACCGGAATAAGAGATGTTTGGATAAAGAATTATCTTAGCATTGGTATCAGTGGAGACCAAGTAATCGTTGTCTCTCACATTTGGTGCCAATGCCTTAATCGATTGGAAGCTACCTGCTTCAATTTCTGAAGCATTATCAACCGCACCAGGATTTTCTTCATCACAATTAGGGTCATTTAAGGAGTTGTTTCCATAAACTATAATCGAGTTCAGGTAAAGTTGGAATCCACCAAGAGTACCTTTGGAACCGTACCAATCAGTAACTGTAACTCCAACTTTGTTGAGAGCAACTTCATTCTCGAACGCAAATTCTTGATAGTTTGCACCGTATCCCATGACCTTAGTTTTTGTTGACGGGTCGTAGTAAATAGAATAACTTCCGTCTTCATCAACATAGACAGTATCATCGTCAGATAAGTCTGTGCTGTTCTTTGCATTGTTGGAAGTGATCTCTTCTAAGTCTGACAAGGCGATCAAAGGGCACCAGGCATCACAGAACTCAATCTCATTGTTTTCGGGGTTTACATACGAAAGATTCATGATACCATTGTTTGGGTAGGAATAGATTCTGAATGTCTTAGTACCGTCAGGACCAGGGGGAATGTAAATACGAGCTTTGGTTGGTGTTATTCCCTTCATTTCGTCAGGCAATTCCACTGCCCATTGACCACCTTGTCCGGGGTTCAATGACCATTCAACTGATTTCAAAGGACAAATAAGAGACGAGTCTGGAGCACTGCCATCACCGTTGGTATTTGAGAATATACCATGCCTCAAAGAGATTACCTGCTCAGCATTGATGAGAGAGGTATTGGTAGAATTAGTATTGTTCAATCTGGATGAGTTGGTGGTGGAATTGTGAACAAGCAAATTCTTGAGACCTAAGGTATCGAATTTCCCGCCAAAGATGATGGAGCCTTGGTCTTCGTTGGAGGGGTCGTAGATCTTGGAGATGGCGTTGACCACCGAGTTTTCTCCGAAGCCCTGGAAGGGAGTGGATTTGAGGGACTTGGAGGCGGTGTCATAGATTGCGGCACCGTAGGTGTTGTTGAATTGGAAGCTTCCTCCGAGGTAGATGAGGCCATTATCCACGAGAACCGAGGAGACTGTGCCGTTGAAGGCATCGTCTCTCTTGGAGTTTCTGCCCGAGGAGGAAGGTATTATGGGGGTGATGTCGAGGGAGGAGATGTTTACTATGACGGGTCCTGAGAACGACTGGCCGTTGATCTGCGAGTAGTTTCCATTTAGCACTACCGAGTCCGAGGACAACGGGACCAACTGGTCGATGTTGCCGTTGAGTTCTGCTAGCTGGACCTGGTTGTTGGCAGAGGCGTCCCTGAGGTATAGTTTCTGGGAGTTGGCATTGTTGATGGCCGATGCATTGATGTAGGAGTAGAAGGAGATGGCGTTGAAGTCACCAAAGAACCCGATCTGGTTGCCGAACTGTGAGTACTGGAGATTGGGCTGGGATACGGGGGTGAATGCTGAAGCCACGGCCGCTACGGCCAATATGGAGGCGAGATGCATGATGTGGGCGGATTAGGTCAGGGAGATGGTGAGGTTAACCAGGTGAGATACTGAACTCCAGTGGTGTGATTTCAGTGCGGTAATGAGGATGTTTTCACTGCGCCTTTCACAGATCACTAACGAGGGTGAGTTTACTGAGCTTCTAACTGAGCTGCTCACTGAGCGGATGGGTAAGATATCACTGAAGACGAGTGGTGGACTTCACGAGGGTGAGTTCACTTAATGGAACTTCTTATAGACTAACGAGGGTGAGGGTGAGTGACTGATCTGACGTGTAACGAGTGGCCGCAAGTGTGGCAGAGAAGACTGGCTGGGCCAAATGCAAAAACAAACGTGGTGGTTGTTCTGACTGGATGGTGGTGAGATGTAATCAGAGCGATACAACCAGTCGTGCGGCGCGGCTTTGTGGATTTTGTTGACGAGGATGGGCTCGAGCGGAGCGGTGCGGCACGGCGGGGGTTTGCAGCTGTCGCTAAGGGTGGTAACAAAAGCAGGGCGTTGGGTACGGAGACGGGAGATTTGGTGTTTCAGGGTGTTTACAATTGGCCCGAAGGGGTGCGAGATCGGTCACGTGCCGAGGCGTGGATACCGGTGTGTGTGCAGGATGATTTACTGCCAGTAGTATAGCTGTTGGGGTGTGTCGTTGGCGAATAGGTTTGGTGGTACTGGCTAGAGAGGTGGTTCCTGGGTCCGACGTGTATCTACCACGCCTGGGGCTTATGCGATAGCCGAATATTGCCTACCCTTATAGTTAGTCTTTCGTCTAGCACGCAGGCTGCGGCAAGAAAGAGCACGTGATACGTCACGTGACCCAAACTTCGATTATTAAACGGTGTTCAGTAGCTCGTAGGCATGGCTGTGCTGTGATTTAGCGGATACTTGTAGTGTGTACCGGAAACCCATAGTGGTATTTCGCGTCTAGTTATGCTCTGGTATTCTCGGAGCCTTTGGAGGATAATTCTCTCATCGCTCTCAGTCCTCGCTATCGCGCTTCCTCGGCATCTTGAACTTCGCCCTCTCGTAGGAGAATGCCTCGGCACCATTCAGCACCCTGGTCGACTCCCCTTGTGTTTTCCCTCGACAGTTTCGTCCTGATCACTGCCCCAACGAGTCGTGTACGCATCAATGTCGTCTCCAGATGCTCCACGAGATAACTCACGTGACCGCAATCAGCTGACCCCACCCATAACATCCTTCCTCCGCCATCCTTACCACCATAATGGACTATCCTAAAGGGGTAGACCCCTACGTCACCAGGCAGCATCTCCTCCACCACACATACTCCCCTCTAATATCTGTTCATGCCTCCTACAATGCTGACATCCTCTTGCAGTCCTTCCTAGGCCTGGACGACATCTCCACTCTCCAGATCCTCAAGCCGTATGGCAACAACGCCAAGTACACCGTCCCGAATCAGTCGTTCAAGATCATCAACAACCAATTGATCACGAAAGCGTATCCCAGCTTTCCTGTGCGGTTCGAACCGTCGCTTCCCGAGCTTTTGACGGTGTTTAACGCCACCAAGCGATCCGACACCAACGATGCTGTCAAGCAAGCGCAGTTGGACCAGTTGTTTAGCATCAGCTCGCTTGAGATGTTTCTCAACCACTCGTCGCGAGAGAGCTCTTCGCAAGACTCCAATAAGGATCTCTATCTCACGTACTTCAACAAGATCATCACCTCCAACAACATCGTGCCATTTGAGACGTTCAACCACCCGATCGCCCAGCTCTTTGTGGTAGACTTCGATGCAGACACCATTGAAACCTTGCGCAAGTCAATCGTGGAGTTTCGCAACTATAACTTCCCCCGTTTCTTCCAGATCGACGACTTGTTGATCCACGTCCTCGTGATGTACGACGCCACCAAGTTCCTGAACTCCGAGGTGGTGGCTTTCCAGAACGATATCAAGGCTACCCTCAACATCTTGTCTACCAGCATACCCATCAACACCAATAGCCAAGACGAGCCTACCATCGAGGTGTCGCTCATAGACAATTCCACCATAGAGGAAGATCTCCAGCGAATCTCGCTCCAGCAATCGTCGGCATCGCCCACCAACCAGATCTGCATTCCCAAGTCCTTGGACTCGGTTTTGCGGGCCAGAATCTACGAGTTAATCAATAAATTCCTCATCCCTCACATGCAATCCAAAATCCGAGTGTGGGACGATCAGATTCTCCAGCCTAAAAAGTCGATAACAGGCCGGTTTTTCTCTGCCTCCAAGAAGTTCTTTAACAACTCCAATAGCGAGTTGAACCTGATAGGCCCGTCCTCGTCTAATTCGTCTTCGTTCAACTATACCGAGAACTACTACTACAAATCCAGTCCCGAGCAAACGGTGCGGAAACTTGCCGACTGGTCGTTGATCCTCAAGGACTTCAAGTACGCGTACTCGACGTACGACGTAATTAAGAAGGACTACACCAACGACAAGGCGTGGGTTTACGTTGCATCCACCCAAGAAATGTGTATTGTGTCTCTCCTCTTGGCCCAGACCCAGCAGGTGTCGAATAATCCCACGCCCCCAGATAAGAACACCTTGAGGAAGATCAGACACGACATCGTGGAGCCTTATATTGATAATTTGTCCTACACCTTCAAGTCGAGGCTCAATCTCAAGACTTACAGCTTGAAGACTTTAGCCATTGTCACCGAGCTTCTCTTGTGTATGTGCACCACCTTCAGCATATCGTGGTGGTGGACGGACTTAATTGAGAAGTACCTCCTCAAGAGCGTTGGTGAGTATGATGCCCACTTGCTTTCCTCCAATCAGGATTCACAGGTGATCCGAGCCATTTTGTACGAACGCTTGGGGTACAGTTGTGGCAAGTGTTTGATCTTGAATGGAGATAACCAGAGGTTGCTTGTGTTGAAGGAGGGAAAATTGGTGAATAACCAAGTCGATGCTCCCGAACCCGAGGAAGAAGGACTCTACGTGAACCCCAAAAAATTGTTACCGTCCATCAACGAAGGAACTACTGGCTTGTCGAGATACAGAAAATCGGCAATCTGGTATCTTCTTTCGATCAAAGAATGGCTCATCTTGAAGAACTATGGCCAGATTCAGCATCTCATGAATAACATTCGTTTTGTGTACGATATTGACGAACTAGGAGAGGAGTGGTACGACCGTGGCGATCTTTTGCTAGGATTTATCAAGAGGTTTATGAAAGAAAACCGGGCCAGCGAACTTGGGGTGGATGATAATAGCAGTGAAGTCGAAACTAGTGAGCGCAAGGAGGATACCAGCGCCGAAATCGTCGAAGTAACAAGCAAAGCAGCCACGGAGGAAATTCGCAAAAGCATCGCGGAAGATGCCAGTGAAACTACAGCAGTTGACACCGTTGAGGATGATTTGCCTGCTAGCCAGAAAAATCCTCACAGCTCCTAAGTTGGCAATTTCCCGGAGATCAACTACTTACTTATCAGAATACACTGCTACAACGTATCATGAGCACCAGGCAAGGTGCTCTGTTAGAATAGCACTAATATACACTCAGTAGACCACTATAAGCCTGGAAAGGCGGTGTATTACTACAGAAGTCTCGAAAAGAATTGAGTAAATTTCAGTTCTTTAAATGTGTCTTTCGACAGGATTTCGACGGACCATTGCTTGTTCAACATGCGTAAAAGTTGGACTTAAGCAGGTCATTCTATTCAAGTATAGTTAAAGTAGATTTGAACGTAACTGTCACTTCTAGGATGAAGTTGTATAAACTGCTGGAAATGTAAAATTTAGAAAAGAAACCCATTCTCTGCATGGTTGAATAAATCTGTTTGTTAATAGTTTGCGTTATGTCACCTGGAAGGATATTCAGTTGTCTGAAGACTTTTTTGCCAGTTTGAATTGTTCTATTTAGTATGATACGAATCATGTGAACTATGTGCATTATGTTTAGCTTGGTATGGAAATAGAACCACACCATACTATGTGTTGGCGTCGTTCGGCCAACCTCACTCCGTCTGATATGTTACCATTGTTGAACAATCAGACTGTACCTTCGAATATATCTTTACATGGCAGGATTCTATTACTCCAACTCCTTCAATGCCAACTTCCGTCTCTTCTCCATGCTGCTTTTGATTCCCACCTTCTTGGGGCCGCTCTTGAACCAGTTCCAGAGGCTATTGAAGCTTCCTGCTCGTGGAAGGGCACTTACGTTTCCAGCACCTTTCAACGAAGACACCCCAAGAAAAGTGTTTTGCAATGCATCGATCTCCTCCATCTGGGCATCCTCCACACCCTCAGGCTCATTGTAGAAGTCCTTCTTGTTCAAGAACTTGTAGCGAACCATGGTGTTGAATATTTGCCCGCTGACCAATTTCACTGGAATCGACAACGGGTAGGGGAAAAAGGTGTATAAGGAGAACTGCTCCGAGCGATCGCCTCTGACCAGGCCGTGATCGAGGTGTAAGGCAGAGGCTGTGGATGCACTGCTGGAGGAACCTTCTCTAGAGGCTCTGACAGGATGGGAAGATTTGTTGGACCTCTTTCGCGAGAGAGAGAACGGGAGCAAGTACGATTGGCGTTCGTTGGTGCCAGCCTTGAAGAACCTCAAGTAAGACCAGCTTATGGAGAAACCCAATCCGCTTAGGAGCAAGGAAATGAAGAATTCTTCGCTGACAAGCAGTAACACGAACACCAACGACACCAAGATGAACGGGATGTAGGTGACCTTGAGCCGCACGTTGCCCTTGAAGAAAAGGAAGTAGTGGTTGGGGATTCTCTGCTTGATAGCCACAAAAAACCCCATGTTGATTGCCAGGGCTGTGATCACCACAGGAGGTACTGCGTACGACTCAGGGTCAAAAAGCACCAGTTTAATGCTGTAGTAGATGAATAATGCCACGTTGGATATTATCACGTTGCAAATGATGAACTCAGTGAATTCTTTGGAGCCCCACATGGTTTCCAAGTACTTTCCCATATAGAAAAAGAGCATGAAGCTCAAAGTTAGCCCGACAAAGTTCTCCTCAATGAAGCTGCTGGTGACCAACACCCAGGGACGCGTGAAAACCGGAGAACGGGTGGGTATGAATGTCAATAGTGGCACGTAGAGCTCGTGTGGATGAGGCACCTCTCCCGTTTCCTGTGCAATGGAATTGACCTCGTTGGCAGACGTCTTGGATGACGACACCATGAGCACGAAGTAGGTGTAGTACTTGAGCACGAAGTTGAGGAGGGTAAGCGACGTTAGCACCACTAGAAGAATGCTGGTGACTTTGGGGATCTTCATGGTGGGGGAACAGGAGCCAGACGGACGGAAAAAGAAGGGACAACGGTGGAGCAGGCAGAATTACACAGTTCAGCCCAGAATGTACGCGTCAGTGGGGGCAGTCGACACGGTGGTAGGGAGGAAGTGATGTTGCTGTTGGATCGTACGTGTCAGGTGAATATAGGTCAGATGAAGAATGGCACGTGCCGAAACTCACGTGCTCGAGTATCAGATCAAGTGAAAATGGCTTTGGCTAGGGTGCTCATCAACATGTTTTCCACACTTATACGTGCACGGCCTGTGGCTGCTCGCGCATACTCAACGACAGCATGTTCCCGTCCTACTTTCAGAGACCTTCTCAAAACCCCCGTGTTCAAGTCGCTCTTCCTCACCTTTGTTTTCGGGACGGTGGTGGTAGATGTCATGAAAGGAAGAAGGGCTCTTGAAGAGATTAAAAGCAACCACGAAGCCAAGTTTGGCATCTTGGAGGATGTTATTGCCAAGTTGAAGAACGGTGAGAAGGTAGACATTGCCAGAGAACTCAAATTGGCCAAAACACTCTCGACGAAAGAACAGCGCGAGAACGATATCGAGGTCGATGAACAGATAGAAAACTGGTTCAAGATGCTCGATAACGACAATGTGAAGCCGGAGAAGGAGGAGTTAGATGCTCAAGTGCATTTGACAGTGGAGCCTCAGGTTGAGAGACCAACAGGGGAGAGAGAAAGAAGAGCCCCAATTGAGACAAGCAAGTTCTTGTGATAGTGCCAAATGTGACTATTGGGAGACATCGCAAAGGGATTTGAAATTCTTATTAGCTATGAGTCGTAACTTAGGAGATTTGTATATACCACAGTTAATCTGATGATGGTAACCACGAGATTTGAACTATCATCACCTTACCTCGAGTCTGGGATTTTAATCTAAGGAATATTCAGAATTCTTGTAAATAATTCCACCATTATTAGGGCCAATCTCATTTTATATATCTATCTATCTCACATTATTCATCCCACGCGATATATCAGAAGTCCTATTAGTTCAAGCCACCAACTTACAGCAGACCCATTAATACATTAAATGTCCAGTCACGTAATTATTCTAGCTCCAGTTCATTACCGCATCATCTATACCCTAAATCACGTAATTACTACTCCAGAAAATCATAGCCTCTCATTTTCAAACACATAGAAGTCAAGTAACTACTACTCCAGATGAAGAGATATCAATTTATTCATTGTATACATATTGAACGTAAGGACATTAATTATGTTGTAAAGTAATGCCAATAAATCGTTCGAATACAACGCAATACACTATTAGTTTATCATATTGGTAGCTCTTATTGATAGCAATATATTAATACACACAAGAAATAAACCACGGCACTAGCGATTTCTTACGTCTTTCTCGACAACTTCGCTTCCATGCACTCACACTAACGAAATCTTCCTGATGGTCTTTCTGTGGCTGTCGCCTTGCTCGATAACCTTTCCTTCGCCCACCAATTTCTTGATAGCCGCATTGATTTCGTAGTTCTCGACCCTAAACGACACTCTTTCGTTGATCTTCATTGCCAAGTCGGTGAAACGGATCATGTTGTGTCCCTCCTCGATGATCTTCATAAGCTCGTTGCTCAAGTCTTCCTGGACTCTTCTCTGAGCCGAAGTCGTTCCTGTTTGGACCATATCCATGTCGATTTTACCGGATTTTGGATCAATTGCATAGTCTTTGATGGCTGACTTGATCAATCTGACTGCTTCCTTGACGTCGATCAACTCGACCGTGTCGGACAATCTCATTTTGGCATGGGCTTCTGCCAATCTGATCATGGACTCCAACTGTCTGGTGGTGGCAGTGATTCTTTTCTCGGAAGAACGCGAGTCTTCACCCAACTTTCTCATCTCTACGTATGCCTTGACCAACTCGTTCTTGGACTCTTCACACAAGGTAGGGTTGTAGTTTTCTTTGGCGTACTGGACGTATGCACTCAAAAACTCTACTGGCAATGTCTGCTTGGCCGACACTGTTTCGGGAGTGTCTTCCAAGTACATTTCTGTCAAGTGTCTGGCCAACTGGCGGTCGATTTTCTCGTCGACGCGGTCAAGAATCAAGTACACCAAGTCGAATCTCGACAAGAGAGGTGGGGGTAAGTCGATGTTCTGGGTGACAGGCAAGTTGGGGTCGTAGCGCGAGTGGATGGGGTTGGCAGATGCCAAAATGGAGGTTCTGGCGTTCAAGGTGGTGATGATGCCCGCTTTGGCAATGGAAATTGTCTGCTGTTCCATTACCTCATGCAACACGGACCGCGTGGAATCGCTCATTTTGTCGAACTCGTCGATGCAGCAGACACCACCGTCAGACAAAACTAACGCTCCACTCTCCAACACCAACTGCTTTGTGTCGATGTCGCGCGTGATGTAGGCTGTCAAACCTACAGCCGACGAGCCCTTTCCGGAGGTGTAGACACCACGAGGGGCAATCTTGTGCACGTACTGCAAGATCTGGGACTTGGAGGTGGAAGGGTCACCACACAAGAGCACGTTGATGTCACCTCTGTAGCGTCCGCCCTTCTGGAACGTCTTGTTGGTGCCGCCAAAAAGCTGCAAAAGAATACCCTTTTTGACGTCATCCATCTCGTAGATGGAGGGCGCTAAAGACCGCGCCAAAAGCTCGTACAAGTCGTCGCGCTGGGCCACCTCCTTGATGCGGACAATGTCCTCGGCCAGAAGATGACGCACCTGTTCGACTTCGTGGTCGTTTTCGGCGATTTCGTGCTCCAAGGTGGAAGTGTCTGCAGCCATGCGCTTTTTGTCGATTTTCTTGATGTGGACCACATCGAGATAGGTTTTGTGGAGGTTCTTGAGGGCCCTCTGGGACGAGTTAACACGCACGGGCAACGAGCGGAAGATACCACACACCTCGATCCGGTCTCCTGACCGACACGAGTCCACGAGTTCGTCGTACACGCATAAGTTGATGGAGTGCGGAGTCTGTCCGTCGGGAACCAAATCGGGTGTTTCCTGCAACTTGATCACCTGCTTGTCTGCAAACGACAGCCGGTTGTGGATCAACATCATTGAGTTTGTCTGTCCGCATACTTCACGCGGACACTTAGTGGGCTCGGAGATGACCCCACGATCGATTTCCACGGCCACGGTGTGGCCGCACGCATTGCACTTGAAGAACGCCACTTTCATGTCGGGGATGATGGAGGTCGACCGCAATGTCAAGCCCTTGACACTGACCAACTTGTCGATGTCGTTGGGGTTCAACTCGCGCATGCCCTTTGCCACCAAATTGACGTTGTAGGGACGGATGGTGTAAACTGCAGTCTCGATACGGTCGAGCGCAGCGGTGTCTGCAGCGTCGGCAGCGGTCTGGATCATGCAGTCTTTGACGGTCTGATCCATGATGGGAATCACTTCTTGTGGGTAGTTGATGAGCTGGTGAAAGAGCTTCTTGGTGGGAGGGTACGCCAAGAGGTTGCGGGCGTCGAGGTTGAGGTTGGTCACCCCCAATGCACGGAGAGTGGCGAGCCGCTCCACGTAGTAGAGCGCGTTGTCTTCTGGGTCGATGTCACGTCCATCCAACTGCTTGCGGTATTTGTACTTGAACGACATAAGAAAGTCGCGGAACGAGTTGGCACAGTCCTGGATCGACACGTTGGTTCCCCAAATGACGCGGACAGGCTCGTCGTCTGCAGGCGTATGCACCGCCGACGACGACGAGTGGAGGGCACTGGTGTCGGATCGGGGGTGTGCTTCTGTGAAGATACGTCTGCGCATGGGCGACGAGGTGGCATCGTGAAGGTCACTCCGTTGGGGTCTTCTGACAATGCGGTCAACGTCGCTGGTCAAACGCGACGATGCCACGTCGGAGGGGTGATGCACGGACGAGGTGTAGTGCAACGGCGACGACACTTGTCTGGAGATGCTGTGGGAACCGGATTCGGAGGGTGGGTTAGAGGAGGTGCCAAAGAAGAGGGGCGACGAAGGCACACCAGGAGTGTGCGATTGGGACTGGGACTGAGACTCCGAGGGTCTGGGGGTACTGGAGGGGCCCTGGCGCGAGGGATTGGTGGGTGGCGAGGACATGGTGGATGGTTGTGGTGGTGGTGGTGTTGAGAGAAGAGTGATGGATAGAGTTGTAAAAGATTGGTGATGAGAAAAATGAGGTTGACGCGTGGCATTAATTTGCCGTTTTGGGAAGGCGCGCGTGGTGCCAGGTGCAGGAAATGTGGGAGACGGTCTGGCAGACAGTGCCAGGTGCAGATAGAACAGTGCTAGACAAGAGAGGTGACGGCCAGAACAAGTGTCGGCCAGACACCGTCCATGCTGTTTTCTTGCTGCAATAGTGTGCAGCCGTCAGGACACTACACCGACACTTAGGAGAGACATCCGTGCTTCCCTGGGGCCGGCCGGACACTGCGTACAGCAGCGTAGTAGGAACAGACTGGGCCCTTGGGATGGTAGTAGATACCAAGTAGCGTACTAATAGTAGGCATTATAGTAGGCATTATAGTATGCCTTATAGTAGGCATTACAGTATTATTATTACAGAATGTACTAGTATCAATAGATTTGGTGGCTGCCCGCAAACGCACCGTTAGGTCTTTTGTGTGTGACATAATTGTCCGTTTATTGTTTAAGTCGATCTCGCGTAGGCACGCGGACGTTAAGTTTAAGGGTCCCCACTCCTGACGGGAATTAGTTGAGATGTACGGTACGACAACCGGTTGCGCTGACCGCGTCTCCCAAGAAAACCGATGTGCGCCAAGGGCTTGTCTCGGATTGGGATGCTCTATGGGGATAGTGGCCACACCGGTTCAACTCGACCCTAGCGGGCTACCTGCACCAATTGCCAGTCGTAAACAGTGCGTGATACAGGGCTGACCACTCGTGTCGCAACTGTCACCACGATATTCGCAGTACAGCGAACGTTACACGCATGTCAGGAAGTTTGTGTCGGTCGTACACGAAAGCCAAAATATTCGCTGCAGTGCCATGCAAAGCCCGCCAGGTGGCGTGTGCAGCCAGTCATGATCTACAACATGCGGGATATCCACCATCGGGTTTCCGCCGGATCCGGCATCCGACACCTTCCAAATCCTGTCCCACACCACCAGGCAACAGGGCTTGGTGGCTTGGAATGCTTGGTGGCATCGTGCTCCTCAACGTGGGATCCCTCTACCCGTCTTGGCTTGCTCCAACCCCAGCCTCTGCACCGCCTACCCAAGCAATTACTCCACCCAGACAGACAATCGTTGCGGGATAAATTGGTCGCATGGCCCTAGAAATTTTTCAGGCCCCTTGGCTGTATGCCGCAGCATTGCCACTGCACAGCCTGTTCGGGGCGCAGGGCTCGCAACCGGGCTAAGCAGACTTTAATTTGGCCCCTCTCGTTCCTACTGACACAAGCAGGTGATCAGGGGATTTAAATGGGGGGTGGAAACTACGCTAATTTCCTATAAAGGCTCTGCCAGATCCTCCCGCTCGAACCCCAGAAATATCTCTTCTTATCACTTCCCTCGTTTCGCACCACTGTTTCCCCAGACATACACAAAGCAGGCACCCAGTTTCGATTCAGTGCTCGCACCACCAGATTTAGCCCCTTAAGAAACGTCCCAGCACCACACTTCCCAGCGTCGCTAGACCCGGAAAACTGTCGCCTGCCCACCAGTAAACCACTGCCTGTGTCCGCGTCATTCCAGCAGTCTTGCATCGCCTGTGCTTCTGTCCGCATCGTATCGTCCCATCACACCCTCCCAGCGTCCACCGCACCCTCCCAGCGTCTACCGCATTACGCACCTCGATCACCCCGCTTGTTGTGAGCACTACCTCGGACACTTATTGTTTCGCAGTATAAATACCAACCATGCCGCTCTTTAAAAGTTCTCCCAAGGAGGAGATACTTCCATTTGAAAAAGAGCACGCTCAAGAGTACAAGATGAGCAGCAACAACTACGAGAACAGACTCTTACAGGCCGTCAACGAGGCCCAGCCGTTCGAACAGGCCCACGACCACACCAAGGACAACCGTCGTCCTTCATACTTATCCCAGGAGTCCAACAACCTCAAGGACATCTTTGGCAACACCATCGCCCAGGGAGACATCTCCAACCCCACCAGATCCAGAAACGAACGTCCCTTAGACACCATCCGCAGTTTCGAGTACGCCATCACCGGAGACCTCACCTACCGGGACCAGCTCGAGTCGCACCGTTTAGGGTGGGGCTTCCACGAAGACTTTCCCTACTACAACTTGGTCAGTGGCCAGGAGCAGTATCCACAAAGAGGCGCTGCTGGTGCTGGCTTGGACCGTCCCGTGGCCAATTTTGGTGAGCAGGCGGTGTACCAGGCCAACAACTACAGCGCTTCGTCGTTGAAGCCTGAGGGCAAGAAGAAGAAGGGGATGTTTGGAAGAAAAAAGAAGTAGATTAGAAGGTGGGACTCTCATCCACGGCTAGCACGCTACACTCCAACTTTCTGACAGCAGATGTGGTGGCCTACCAGAACCTTACGACCACGATCACCTTCAGTTCTCAGTGTCTGTTTATTATGTATTTTAGCTTGTATCAATAAGATGCCTCATTAGAGTTTCGTAGGTGTCTGCATGGCACTAAATGCATGGCCGAGACAAACTGCCATCTGCGTGGCTGGCTTGATCTGAGGTCGCAATACCTGCATCGCAAATCCAGCTGGTGCATGGGATGATCTCACGCTATTTTTATCCGCGAGTCGGTGACATGGGCGGCGGTCATACTAGGGTGTATTCTGACCTACGTACATACAGTATCACAAGGAGGAAACACCTCTTGTGCGGCCCGGACCAAAGGCGTAGTATCAAAAGCAGGTGCGTGGTGGGACACCTGCTGGATGCGTCCGGAGCGGTGTAGTATGCATGGTGATCCCTGTATGCGCAGTGTGCGATTCTATCCATCTGTCGGACCTCAGCAGACACGAGGCCGCCAGACACCGGGCACCATCAGCCACTGATGGCACGAACTTCAGACACTGGGCACCATTACTGGCACCATCAGTGATGGCTCAACTTCGCTGGCACAGCCAGTCCTCACCCGCTCTCACAACGGCTTCATGATCTCCTCGTACAACATCACCTTCAACTCGCTGACCTCCAACTCGTCCTTGCGCTTGTCGAAATCGAAAAAGTCCTCGGGGATCTTTTCACTGATGGGCTCGTCGTTGGGGTCGTGGTAGAGCCGCAAGTACGGATGCTTCAAGGCGTCGTCCACGGTGATACGCTTGGCAGGGTTGAAGATCAACAACTTCTCCAACAAATCGATGGCCAACGGGTTGATGGCTCCTCCGTTGTGGTTCTGGGTGAAAAGATTCTGGAACGGCACGCTCTTGCAGAACGGCAACGAGCGGATGTACTCGCGGGCACGCTTGGACTTGATATTGTAGTAGTCCTCCATGTTGGGGGTTCCCAACACCTCCATGATCAACCACAACTGGTTGTGGTAGTCGCGTCCCGGAAAGAGGGGGCGTCCTGTCAACATTTCTGCCAAAATGCACCCCACCAGCCACACGTCAATGGCCGTGGTGTACTCCTGGAACGTCAACATGATCTCAGGCGCCCGGTACCACCGGGTGGCCACGTACTCGGTCATGTAGCCGAAGTTGTCCTCGCTCAGGGCGATGGAACGAGCCAACCCGAAGTCACACACCTTCAAGTCGCAGTTGGAATTGAGAAGGAGATTGGACGGTTTGAGGTCTCGATGCAACACGTTGGCCAGGTGCATGGCCTTGAGCGCACGAAGTGTCTGATAGATAAAATATTGGATGTGATCGTCTGTAAGTTTCTGTGTCCGGATCACGCGGTGTAAATCGGTCTCCATGAGCTCTTGGATCAAGTAGATTTCGTTGAAGGACTCGAAGCTGGCCGGACGCTGGATGGCCAAGATGCTGATGATGTTCTCGTGGTTGAAGTGTTTGAGGAGCTTGAGCTCACGAAGCGTACGAAGACAGAGCATCGACCGCTCGAACGGCTCGATCTTCTTGATGGCCACCTTCTGGTTGGTGGGGGTGTGGATGGCGGAACACACCACGCCGTAGGCGCCTTCGCCCACGATCTCGAGCACCTGGTAGTGGTCAGACACCCGAAACGACACTTCTCTGGCTTGGGCTGCGCTCATGCGGACGGTGTAGGTGCAGTGGTGGAGGGGTGGGCGTGTCTGTCTGGCACTGCCGCTGGTTATATAGCAGGGCCGGATCATGCTGCGCACTACCGCTCGTCACACCTGTCCCAAAGCGGGTGCACCTGAGGCACCGGCGGTGTGCAGACGAAGCAGGCGCTGGGCACGGAGTTTCAGACGACAGGCGCAGGAAGCATACGGAGATGGAGTATGGCTGTTTCGGTGCTGGCCCAAGCTGGCTGGCTGGCGGCGCCCATGGCGCTGGCCGAAGCCATGGGGAAGACGATGTCCCCTGGCTAGTTTGTTTCGTGACAAGTTTCAGGCCAGAATGCGACAATGCGGCGACAAATGCTGCTGTCGCGTCGGGTGTCCGGACACGCACCAGACACACCATTCCGGAAGGAAACACCCACCTGGCTGGCGTATTGGGCGCACCACATCCACCCGCTGCGTCCCAAGCGTACTGCGGTGCACCCCGTCCACCACCAGCCCTTCAAACGGGCGTACCACATCCACCCCACGCATCTGCACTGCGTACCTACATGCGCATTGTACGTACCTTGCATGTCTAGGACAATAAGCGCACGTGACGACAACCACAAAAAACTTACAAGGGTATGTACTACTCCGAATTGTGAGTAGATGCTTCGGGCATTGGCTTCTGTGTATACGTCACGTAATGTTCCCTTCAGTGGGTCTAACGAAGTGACTTCCTGAGTAGACCCACGAAGTGTCTCCAGACTCACGAATTGCGTCGCCGTAAATTTCACGAATTGAGTAGGAAGACAATTCACGAATTTCTCCTTCAGTAGACTCTAACAAATTGCTTTTTCGAGTGCTTCTTCTACTTTACTTCTTGAAGCCTCTTTCTCTGCCTACAAATTTGCTTCTTGAAAGCTCTGGCTCCCACCACTGGCCATCACTCTAATCAGAAGCCCTTTTAAAATGAAAATTTTCCCCGTACTGACGGTAGTTGTACTTGGGCAATTACTGTGAAAGCTGGCTTTATTATCCAACTTGAAATTAACCGGCGTTGGTCAGCCTCACACAGAGATTACCAAAATATGCTCTTGGTATTAGACTATTTTTCTGAGCAGTTAAGAAATTATGATAACTATCAATTCCAGGAATTTCTCCTCAGAAGTTTATTCTAGTATACAATGTCTTTCCCACCTCTCCTTGATTTTACTACGATCCTTTTTATCGTCATTGACTTCGATCATTGTTTCTTGGATAAATGCAACTCCTCTTTTTTCGTTTTAGGAGACGCCTACAATTTCTCGTTTTGGATAATGTGCAGTTACTTGTTTTTAACCAATCTAGCTTGTTACGTCATATGTTTGTTTTCTATTCTATCATCTTGTCGTATCTTCTAAATTACTCAATTCTTCCCACGGAAATATATCTTATCAAACGAGATAATTACCCTCGTGTCTCTTATAATCAGCCACAATATGGACTTCATCGCTCGATTCAATATCGAACCTGTTCCCGGTTTTTTTTATTTGGCTAAAATGTGCTTTTGATCACATTATATTCCCAATTTCTTTCTTGATCTGGTTCTCCTCCAATAGTTTTCAGTGTAGGTTGAAATTGCTGTCAATCATCCTCTGAAAAAACATGGTACTCTGAAAATACCTCTTCATAGCCTCATAATGCCATTTTTTCTCCAGCTTCCGGTGCCTTTTATTCTCAAGTATTTTCTCTGCATCTCCATTAATTTATTCTCATTCATCCACTATCTGATTACGGATATTGTCCTCATATACTTTAATTCTCGTTGAGCAGCTCAACTAGCATTGAACCTCCACTTTTTACTCTCCTTTAGAGTATTTCATCTACTACCATCTACACTGCCTTCTCTTTCTTGTACAATCTTTTATTAGCAACTAAACAGCTCTCCCCATTTCATAAATCACTCCGCTACTCTCTGCCAAAACGTTTATCTTCACGAGCAGCCTTCTTCTCCATCTCATCCCAGTCCTCTCCCTCTTCCTCACTCTCGTCACTGCCACTACCACTGCCACTGTCAGAACCACCACCCAGTGAGTAGTCATCCTCACTGCCTGCACTGTCGACGTCTTCGTCGGAGGGATCATCATCTGTGACTTCGAACTCGGACTCTTCAGACTCCTCCTCCTCGTCGTCGGAGTCGCCTTCTCCAGTCAAAATCTTCCATCCACCATCAGCAAAGAACTGGTAAGGGTCCTGAAGAACGGTCTTGATGATGGCACCCCAGTTCAAGTTCATCTGGCCCTCACTGTAGGGAATATCGACGTTGGTCAACCATGACTTGACGTCTTCCAAGAGCTCCATGGGAATGGTGTTGATGTGCACAGGAGGCCTGGAAAAGTCCTTGAATACGAACACCAAGTCGAAGTTCTTCAAGCCAAACTGCACTCTTTCCAAGTGAGCAAGCTCGATTTCCTCGAGAGTCACCACGAGGTATGGTGGATCAATCAACTGGATCAAACAGTCACGAGTAGGCATACACAACACAGACGACCTGAATGGAACACCCAGGAAACCCAAGTCCCGGAACGGCACATCCACGTCCACCAAGCCGTTGGAAGAGTCGGCAATGAGCTCGGCAAAGGCCTTGAATTCCTTGTCCAACAACACTTTTCTGCGTCTTTCCTCCTGTTCCTGCTGCAACTCGTCCTCGTCTCCGTAACGGTACTTTCTCTTGCGGCCTCCCGTCTCGTCAAAGGCCATGTCGCTCGCTTCACGGTAGAACTGGACGTCGTGGGTCTTCTTTTTCCCAATCATGATCGGACTCTTCAAGTGGCAGTGGATGATCACAATCAATTCATCCTTACAGGGCTGGAAAAACAAGTGCTTGATGTTGGAGAACAACACGTCCACACGCTGGTCGTTCTTGAATGACGACTGGTACCGCAACCCGTTCTCGTGGATCTGCAACACTCCCCCCAACTTCTTGGTGTCGGGAGTGGGTCGGATGAAAACCAGTTCCAACTTCTTGACTCGGGACCCCTTCAACTCGATCAAGTTGGCCTGGCTGACCACGTCTGCCATCTGCTTCTTTTCCTGCTCACGCTTGACCGAGTCCTTCTTCAACTCTTGGATCGACTTGAACACCTGAACCATTCTTTCACGGTCCCTGGACCGAAGGGTGATGGATCTAACGAACGAGTTGTCGGGGGCGTCTTCGTAGGGCAATTCAGTTCTTCTGGAGGTGTTTCCACCGGCACCAGGCGAGTTGAAGTTCAATCTGAGGTAGGTAAATTCACCCTCCTCGTTCTGCGAGCCACTCTTGAACGAGTTGATGTGGAAAGGCACGGGTCTTCCGCAAATGGGCAAGATGATGGTCTGGTTCTTGTAGTCAATGTGGATCTTCAAGTCCTTGACCCCACTGGGGATCTGCGACTCACGCACGTACGACTCGTACTTCTTGAACACTGGCTTGAGGTCGGACGAGTCCGTGGCATCAGCCTTGGAAAACCTGGCCAAGCCTTCCTGGAGTCTCTTTTCGTGCAATCTCAGCTGTTGTTCCTGACGAGCCTTTTCTGGATTGTCGTCGTTTTCGCCCGCCTCGTGTCTGAATTTCTGCTTCAAGATCTTGGAGTTGGCCTCGTTGACAGTCAACTGCCTCTCGTTCTTGACGTTCTTTGGCTTGGGCTTGTTTTCGTTGGCCGAGCTGTTTTCTGCCTTGACTGGCTCCTCGTTGAAGTAGAACGAGATTTCGGCTCTGTTCTTTGTGTAGTTCGTCAACAAGATGGGCTCGGACTCGCTGACCTTGAAGGTGTCTGTTAAGAGCAAAGCGTACTGCTTCAACTTGGGGTTTCTGGCCTTGGAGTTGACCAAGTTGCTGAAGCCGATTGTCAACGAGATGATGTGGCCGTTCTGCAATTTTCTTTCGTTTTTGGCGTTCAAAATGAACGTGGAGTCCCTGAATTCGATACCCAACAACCAACCACAGTTCTTGGTGAAATGGTTCACTAATTCTGGTCTTTCAGCCTTGATGTAGTCGATGGCTCCCTGGTACACCTTGTTGGCAGGGACACCGTCCTTGATCAAGGTGGTGGTAATGTGGCTCTGCAACTTGAGCAAGAAGTCGTAGTTGGCTTCCACTTCAGCTGAAGGGTCGATCAAGAACGTTCTGCCCACGTTGGAGCAGTACGACTTGAATCTCAACCCCAACGACGCCAAGATGACTCCATCTCCGACCAATTGAGAGTCTGACGACTCGGCACTGGCCTTTAAGTCGTACTCACCACCACTCTGCACAATTGGAGAGTAGCACCATTCAAGTAAGTCTGCGTCGAAGTCCTTGGACTGCGCGAGCTTCTTGCCAGCGTCGCTCTTGCCAAACCACTTGTAGCGCAGCGAGTCGTCCTCGACCTTGTCCTCGATCTTGTTGGCAAACTCGCTGTTGGAGATCTTCTTTTCCTGGTCCACGATGAGCGACATATCGTCCACCAACGTCTCCATCATGGCTGTAGACGAACGAGCAGCAATGCTGGTGTTGGCAAACTCTTCCGAGTCCTTCAACTCCATGCACTTGGACACCAAGAGGGTGATGTCCTCCTGTTTCAATCCCTGGTCCTTGGACGCTTCCTGCCACTCCTTGACGAACTTGCCCTCGTACTGATCCTTGACAACGCTTCCGTAGACTCCGTCGCTTACACACTTCAACTGTGCAATCAACTGTTCGAACAACTTCTTGTTTTTGTCGGCATCCTTGGTTCTGGTCCAGATTTCCACCTCGCTGGAGTTGGCGGTGGGTTTGTTGGGCAATTGCTTCAAGTATTTGGCCTTTCCTTCCGACGTGAGAAACACACACTTGTCTTGGGTGATGTAGATGGCCGTGTGCTGGAACTCGTAGCCTAACAACCACGTCTGGATGACGGTGGACTTCTTGTAGGTGTTGTCGTCCACACCCACCACGATCAAGATCTGGTTGACGGCATCGTGGACGAGATTTTTCTGGATGATGGAGAGCCGCTTGTGGAACGTGGCAGCGTCGATGTTTGCTTCTGCCATGCTGGGGGCGATGTGGCTATGGGCAGTGGAAGAATAGAGAACGAGTTGGGGATGGCAATGAAAATTTGGCTGGTGAGGAGCACACGTGACGCGAGTCACGTGACAGAAAGACGCGTCTCCTGGCGTGTATCTTCAGTCCAGACTCGTTTCCACTGCTTGTGTTGCAAGTCCCTTCTGGTGTCTACGAAGCTGTGCACGAACGCTCCAACCCTCCTCCGTTGTCCTGCCTTTAGGAATCCCGAAATCCCCGTCCAATCACGTGAAAATAGCCCAATACAAAGCCATCACGTCCACAACCACGCGGCATCTACCCAAATAACACTACGATCTCTCCCGATTATCCATAGCTAAGACCAGTATAACATCCTACCGGTCAACATCATCACATACTTGCTTTTTTGCCTCCATAACAACCATTTTTGGCGCGTCAGACCACAAATCTTAGTTGGTCTACTCTAACTCCACTACCATCCCACCACAACGCTCCCTGCCATGTTCCGCCAGCCAAAGAGAAGAACTGCCGGGCGCAAGAACTTCGATCTGCCCCAAATTTACCATGAACAGTCCTACAAGTCTCGTCTCTCGATGTACGATCAGCCTCCGCTTCTGGAAGTGACTCTCGAGGAATTCGAGCTTTGGGCCATCGACAGGTTGAAAGTGCTCATTGAGATCGAGTCCTGCGTGGCTCGTACCAAGACCATCAAGCAGACAGAGGCTGCCATCAAGCCGTTGCTTCTCAAGTACCTTCCATTGAGTCCTGCCACTGCGTCCAACCAGGCAATCGTGGATGCCGAGCGCAAGAAGGACTACTACTCGCACTTCATCTTGCGGTTGGTGTTCTGTCGTAACGAAGAGTTGCGCAAGAAATTCGTCAAGAACGAGTCCATCTTGTTCCGCATTAGATACGCTCAGTTGCAGCCTAAGGAGCAGCAGGAGTTCGTGGATTCACTCAACGACAAGTTGTCGTGGACTTACATCTCATCTGAAGAAAAACGGGCAATTGTCGACAAGTTGTACGCTGCCACAGGAGCAGCCATAAGGACGGTCCTTATGGCTGACAGTCCCGACACTGCCACCATGACCAACGAGCAGATCAAGCAGCGTATCGCCACCCACGAGAACTTCATCAAGTTGCCGTTCGAAAAGGTGCCAAATCTCACCTCGTCCAGATCGGTTTTTATTCAAGCAGGCTACGCTTATATTCCTACCACCATGCAATTGAGCCTTTTGGCGGTGGACTTCCAGGAGAACTTGAGCCAGATGTTGATCCGCACCTTCCAAAGCTTGCCTCGGTTGGAGGAGGACGACAGATTGTTGCCATTGTTGAATAACCTTTCCCAGAACTTCTCGTCATATCAGTACGATGCGGCCCAGTACGGCGAGGCCAAGTCTGATATCAATGCAATTTCCATCACCAAGCCTGCCATAACCAGACACTATCCTTTGTGTGCCAGCCATGTGCAGAAGAACTTGGTGGCCAACTCCCACTTGAAGTACGATGCAAGATCCCAGTTGTCGCTTTTCCTCAAAGGAATTGGGTTGAGTGTGGATGAGGCCTTGAAGTTCTGGGCCGACCAATTCACCAAGGGTGCTAGTGGCATCACCATGGACACGTTCAACAAGAACTACCGCTACAACATTCGTCACGACTACGGTTTGGAGGGAGGAAGAATCAACAAGAGACCGTGGGATTGTGCCAGGATATTGCAAATGACCACACCCAGGTCCAGCTCGGGCCAGTACCACGGTTGTCCCTATAAGACGTTTTCTGCGGACGTTTTGACTCACAATTTACAAGAATTGGGCATCACCGATCAGCACGAGATCAATGGAGTGATCGACCAGGTAGCAAACAACGAGTACACCCACGCGTGCACGCGAGTGTTTGAATTGACTCACAAGAACGAGTTGAAGGGCACGAAAGCCGAGGAGGAGATGCACATCAGCCATCCCAACTTGTACTTCGATCGGTCCCGGCAGTTGGAAAGGGCGGCTACTGAAAAATCCTGATGCACCAGTTGATATCTACAAAAACGGGATCAATTCGGCCGGAATTGTTCAGTTAGCAGTTAGTGATTGAATCAAAAATGCTGTGAAAATTTCAATACCTAAATATTGATAACTTAAGAGCACGCTTCACTTTGTCGAGTATCAGAGTACTTGGTTGGAATATCCAGGCTATTGAGACCGCTCTATGATACGTCTTTCTACTCGTCACTGCATTCTAATGTGTTTCGAAGTGCAACAGTTTGAACAGAGCTAAAATTGTCACAAATTGTTCTTACGCCTTTGCGTTCTTCGGATGGTTTCTTCAGGATAAATTCTGTACTTATAGTTTAATAAAGGAAAAATCAAGCAAATACTTCTAATTAATGAACATTTATTATTGTAACCTCTAATTTTTCATAACTACTCACAGATTTAATATTTCACATCATTCTTCCTTCTGTTACAAAACTCAGATGTTGCGTCTGTACTTCGGAAATCACCACTATCAAATAGTAATCGATAGTGCCATCAACAGTGTACTTCGGTTCTTAGTAAGTTTTCTATGTTAAGAAATGTGTATCGAAAAATCTTTATGTATGCACAAAGACAGAAGTATCTACAACGATTGTACAATAATAAATATAGCTGGAAGTGTCGTAGGATTCAAATCAACCTACTGCTCGCACTGAGAGTGGCCTGCCTATTTCTCTCTAGCTCAAGTCAATTGAGCCCCACAAGTTCTTGAAATCAAACCAAGAGGCACCAGAACCACAGACACCCACCCAGAATGGACTCAAACAACCTTCATACATGGACCAATGAACAACCAATGGAATTTGAATGGCTTGCTTGAACAACAGGATTCTCCAGTTCTTGTCCCATTTGGAAAAGGGAGTTCTTCTAATCAACTCGAGAATCTCAATGATCACATAAGCAGCCCACACTCTCGAGCACCAAACATATGTCTCGAGACACCAGTAATCATTGTCGTTTGTACCCACCCAGTTGTGCTCGGTCAACCATCCAGCGTTCTCCAAAAGCTCAAGCACAAGACAGTTGATTGACTGGAACAAGTTCACGAACCGATCCAACTTGGGGACAGCAGATGCAGGGCTTATAAAGGCACTGTACTCATCTATGATCCAGGGCATGTACTTAATGGAATCCGTAAGACGGTTGAAGATACGAATATCGGATATGTACGAAGAAATGGCCTTCAAGTGAACTGCCAAATTGGAGGGTACCTCCTTGGCACCTTCTTTTTCGTTCAACTCAGCCACCTGAGGTTCCTCGAATAATCCCTTGACACTTTTGTTGGAGGACTGCTTCAAGTCTGTGCCAAAGAGAAGGGTCACTTTGTTGATCAAGTTCATGAAGTTGTAGCGCTGCTCTCTGAGAAACTTCCTGATCTTGGGCTTATTGTTCAACACGCTGCTCAACAAGAGGGTGAAGTAGCAAATAAAGTAGAGATTAGTATCCACGGTGGCAGAGGATGCCAAAACCTTGGTGCTGATTTCATCGTAGAGTTTTCTGCTGAAGATGGACTTCTTGAGGAGAGTTTGGAGCTGAAGGAAGACACTCAATGGCAAGGGCCGGGCAGCCTTGCGGTTGGTAAGGGGGCTGATGGCAGCGATGGACGTCATGGATTCTGTGGATGCTTGACGAGGCGATGTGTGTGTTGAAAGTGGATT
Organism: Suhomyces tanzawaensis NRRL Y-17324; assembly: GCF_001661415.1. Lineage (NCBI taxonomy): Eukaryota > Fungi > Ascomycota > Pichiomycetes > Serinales > Debaryomycetaceae > Suhomyces > Suhomyces tanzawaensis. Next base: position 1,220,053 of record NW_017963641.1, read on the forward strand.
TTATAGTCCAATTTTTTTAATGAATTCTTAAATCGGCACTATATCTGTTGGAGCCTGGTGTTCAAGTATTGGAGACAGTCTGCAGTAAGTCTATCTAATCTAGTGGGTTTTGCTGGTTCCTGACAACAGCAATACTTCTATACTTATGGTCTGTTCTCACTGGGTACTTGGGATCTTATATCGCGCGTATCCTCGGGTCGATTATACGGATCGGGTTATGCGCGGTGGACGTTGTTCTTGCTAGCGGCAGTGTCAGTAGCGGCAGAGACTAGGGGTAAGTTCTGAGGCAGACAGCGGGGCGGTAGTGGGGCCTGGGGTGCGGAGTCCTGGACGTGAGCCCTCGTCTTGTCTAAGCTATCGTGGTCCATGCTGAGAGCAGAACCAGATGGTGGCTGACGTGCTATCATGTGAAAGGTAGACAGTTCCGAATCTGGTTGTCAGTATGCGAGTACACGGCCGTTGGGCATCGCTTTGTTGATATACGAAAAACTCCGGTGGTCCAGGGTGCCGAGGAGTCCGAAGCAATGACAACCGGGTTGGGTCAGTGGTTGTGACTGCCAAGCCTGGTTGTTGTGGTGGTGGCAGGTGCTGGTAGCCGGTAGCTAGGTTTTGCAAGCCAGTACCCTCCGAAATCCAGGGTCCGATTACTATGAGGCGACTCTTATTGGGTGGATCCCGAAGACATACATGTTGGTGCAGACTGGCCACTGTAGAACCGTGCTGGACAATGGATAGGGTGACGAGAAGCAAAAGTGCAACCATGTAGTATCGTAAAATACCACTAGGACGTTCCGTGGTAGCAGAATCGCCTCCGTGGGAACAGTTCCTTCGAACTCCACTAGAAGGGTCCAACCGCTGTGAAAAGCTACTCAGCTATTTCTTACTACTCAGGGAATCCTCTCTAGATGAAAATTCCTTAATCACTAGAAGGGTCCAGCTGCTGTGAGAAGTTACTCAGCAGTTCTTACTTCTCAAGAAACGGCGCAACAGCCCCAAGATATTCCAAGCAGTTACTCACTCTGCCACAACTACCTGTTGCAAAAAACTAGCCACTAATCTCACTAATTTGCTCCTAACGTCTAAGGCGATATCGCTCCCTTTTATACGCGACTGACAATGGCTGCAAACAAATGGCTGTAAAGAACCAAAACCACCAAACACTACACCGAACACAGGTTAAAACAGCCCCAAAGCATCTACATCAATCTACTGCATTTTAGCCAACTTGCTATTGACTTCAGGGTAAATTGTCCATAAATAATATTAATATCAACTAGAACTGAAATGCTATGCCACCTCGGAAGAGGAGGAATTGCCAAAGTGGTGCACCGAGACGTGGGATCTGATGGCTTCCAACTTGATACCCTCCTTTCTGGCATAATTCTCCATTCCCCGTTGGTCAGCAGAACCAACGGTTTCCAACACGATCTCGTTGATTTCTTCTATTTCGTCCTTGATCTGGGGCAACGTCAAGTTGAGAATCAATCCGATGAACCCAGACACGGCGTAGCCGGTCTCCATCACAAGCACGATGGCATCCATGAATCCCGATAACGAACGGTTGTCACCAGTGTAGGTGAAGACGTGGTCGAACCAGTTCGACACCAAGACAGCACCAAAGCCTGGCAAGAGAGAGGCTGTGAGAACGAAACGGTCCCTTCTGGTGAATTCGGTGGTGGAAATGATCTTCACGCCCGAAACAGCCACGGAACAGTAGAGGAATGAGGTCATACCACCCAAAACCGCCTTTGGGATGGAGACAATTGCAGCAGCAAACTTGGAGAAGATACCCATAATAATCATGAAGAAAGCACACCAGTAGCCCACCTTTCTGTTGGCACACTTGGTGACTGAAATCACACCGTTGTTCTGAGCAAACGTGGACATTGGAGTCACGGTAAGTAATCCGGACAAAAGACCGTTAAAACCGTCTGCTAGCACTCCTCCTTGGATACGGGACTCGTAAAGCTCACCTTCAACCTCGAGACGCGACACGTCACAAGTGGCGGTGACATCACCAATGCATTCCATCATCAACACGATGTACACCGCCAAAAACGGCAATATCACTGGAGCATACACCTTCAATTTGAAGGTGTGCACCCACATAAAGGTCACGGAAGCTGCCTCGCTGATGCCAGATGATGAGAAGTAGCCACAGGCAGCTGCTACGATGCAGCCTACCAAAAGCCCGATGATCACAGCACAGGATTTCATGATGGGGGAACCGAATCTTTCAGCTAAAATAATGGAAACGTACACGAGGAAACCAAGCCCAACAAACTGGGCCGATCCCCACGGAAGCAGGTGCCTTCCAACCTCACACACCTTGCCAACACACGCAGAACCACCCACCCAGTCCAGGAAACCAGACTCGATCAACGAAATACCGATAAGTAACACCACAGGGCCGGTGACGATGGGTGGAAACATCTTCTGCAATGCCTTGGGAGGCAAGAACGAAAGAAGAATCTCGAGAAGAGAACACACCAAGCCACTGGCCAAGATGTGCCCATATCCGTCAGGGCACGCGAGAGGATTTCCGTCGGCATCCAGAGGACAGATGCCTGTTTTGTACATCAATGGCAACGCCTTGGTAACGATGGTGATGGTTGCAAACGACGTTCCCACCACAGAAAGCAAGCCAGTTCCGATATAATACTTTGTGCCTTTGATGTGGAACCGAGTGATCTGGATGCAGGTGAGAATGCCCGAAGTGATCAACGACGACGACACCAAGTAGTTGATGAGCGTGGGACTCATGTTGGTGGCTCCTCCGATGATGAGTGGTGGGGTCACCACACCAGCCAACATGGAAAGCGTGTGCTGGAACCCCAAAATCATTCCCAAGATGAGAGGCATTTCCGAGTCAAGGCCAAAGAACGGCTGGGTCTTGGGCTCTTTGGAAAGGAACGGAATTTCGGGTATGAAAAGATACCCATAGTCATAGTCACCAAGAAGTCCGTCCTTGGTGGTGAATTTGCGGACCAAACGACGTCCTAGAGTCTGGAAGTCGTATTTCATGTTGTTACTGGACTGGTGGATCAATGTGGGGAAAAGCAGCCATCATATATATACGTTGTGAGGCGATGCGTTAATTGTTCCTTATCGCTGCACAGCGATTGATTGAGCAGGGCCCTGATAACGGAAATGACTGCGTGCGATAAGATTAAGCGAGATAGAGGGTGCAAAGAGAAGAACTTACACACACACTGCCAATGCCAAGCAGGAGAAGGCCGGGAGAACTGCCCAGTTGGTGTGCCAGCATAAATGCGGAACCTTCGAGGAGTCTTGGACTAGCGGAACTAGCAACGATTAGGGTTTGGCATTCTTCCGTTTGCACCAAGTGCATCCTCGCCTAAGGTGGAGTTCCTGGTCGTGGGCGAGCCGATTCCAGGTGGAGAAGGCCAGAGATCGACGGCAGATAGGGCTGCAGAGGGCTACAGAGGGGGTGGGCACGGCTGGATAGTGGTGGTGGTGGTGATGGTGGTGGGTGGAGCAGGTCCTGGACCTGGCCATGGTCCACTTGCGCTGACTGCATGATTACAGCAGTTGGTGCCGAGACATGTGCACACTGCAGGCGGGGCCCGCGCGCGGGCCGCATCCCTGTTATCAGACGGCGATACTGGATTCAGGTGGGCACTTCGGAGAACCGCGAGAGAACGATGGTTATGGGGGCTTTGGGGTGGAACTGGGGCTAGGGCATCGCAGACTGGATGGGGATTAGAGGGTAGACGCCTCGGGAGGGTGGAATTTGTGGTATGTACACGACCCGAGATGGGTTTTTTCAGTTCGTACACGACCGAATGGTACACGCACGACCCATGACGTGATGGTTAGATGTTAGCGCTGGGTGCAGCACCTGACTGGCTCGCAGTGGCCATCGCTCGGAACGGAAAAGCTGAATAAGCCCCCCTCCGTCCGGAAGTTTCTGCCGGCCACGGGTTTCTAAATGCTTGGCACGCATGCCTCCAGACGCACACGACGCTTGCGCGAGGCCGACGTGTCAGGTGTCACCGATGGCACGATGACTTGGGTGTTTGCCCGTGGCCTCCGCAGTAAGGATCTGGCCTCCCCGTCCGGTGCATGAGCATGCCTGCCACGCTAGATCCTGGCCGTTAGCTTGCCCATGTGGTGCTGGCTGCGTTCAGCGCGGGATCTGACCCAGATCTCCGCCTAACACCGTGCCCAGACTGCGAATCGCAACCGCAAATCCAGTGCCACCCCACTGGTCAGGATTGCTTCCCGTATGCCCCTGCGGTTCTATAACCAACCCTGCATACATTTCTGCTGGCTGCACAATACCAGTTCCCGATTTGGCCCCACATCCCGGTTCGACTGCAGCACTCTTTGTCGTGGATTCCCGCACCACCACCGTTTCTGTTTTTTCTTGTCAAGTCATTCTCTCTACTGTCGTCTTTCGCTTTCTTTCTGTCGCATCACTGGCTGTTCATGTCCATATCCTCGTCACCATGCTCATAGCCTTGAACATCCGAAGGAAACACATCCAGCTCTTTCTTGGGCTCGGATTTCTTTTGGTCATCACACTCTCGCTTTCCAGCAGTCTGTATCTTGTTTCGGAAAACAGATACTTTACCAACAAAAACTTTGACCAGTTGGGCTCGAACGTCTACGAGTCCGTAGACGAGTCCGACGTGTCGGCAGGAGTGGATGCTCGACTCAAAAAGTTACACGACTCCAAAACCAGCGCAGATCTCGAACAGAAGTTCTGGATTCTCGACACCAGCATCAAGCATTCTTCATCCCTCAAGGTCCCAAATTACTACTACAACGACCAGCCAAAACCTCCCATCCAGCCTTTTGATCCAAGATTCACGTTGGCTATCTATTACCATGCCTTAAAGGTAGCATCGCGCACCAAGCACGACCGCGTAGACATACGACTTCCCTTCAACTGGGCAGACTGGGTGGACCTTTCGCCGTTGAACCGTTACTTGCTTGCCCCATCCAAGGATAAGCCCTCATGCAGTATTCTCGATGCCCGTCCCGAGGAGAGGAAGATGAATCAGGAGAAGAAAGAGAAAGAAGAACAGGAAAAGAAGGAGAAGGCCGAACTAGAAAAGCTCGAGAAGGAACGGAAGGAGAAGGAAGAGAAGGAGAAGAAAGAAAAGGAAGAGATGGAGAAGAAAGAGAAGGAAGAGAAAGAAGAGAAAGAAAAGAAGGAGAAGGAAGAGAAGGAGAAGGAAGAGAAGGAAAAGGAAGAAAAGGAAAAACAAGAAGAGAATAAAGACTCGGAACAAGCCCTGAAACGGGAAGTTCAGCCTGAAAATAGCATAGTGGAACAAACGACCAACCACGTAGACCAGGAACACATCTCCAAAAGACTTGATTCTGCTGATCCTGCCCTTTTCTGTCTCAACAACGGTCCCTCTGGTAGAGGAAACAAAGTGGATCCTGGATTTCACGTTTTCAAGCATCCAAGTACCACAACGCCTGAAAAAGCTATTCTTGCTGGGAAATCCTTCTTGTACTCTCATGCACCACCACCAAATGCTATCATTTTCCTCACTAAGGACGGTGCGTACAACATGACTGTTTCGACCGTCTCCAAGCTTTTGGATAACGGCCTCGTGGAGCAATACGTCAAGGACACAAAGTCCAAGACCATCGACGTGCTTGAACAATTCAATACCTTACAATCCGAGTATAAGGCAGAAAGTGTGTTAGTCATGAATAGCTATAAGGTCAAGATACCAGAAGAAAGCTTCATTTTCAACCACACCTCAATAATGCAATCTCTTGAAGATCAAGAATCCTTGGATGCTCGTGAAAAGAGCTATTTGCAAAGTTTGAAATACTCGGTTGATGCCGTCAAAAAGGGAGGCCCTCCCAAGTATTTCGAAGAAGCAAGATTGCTCCAAACCGCCATCGGAGATCATTATGATTGGAGATTCTTCAATGGAGTAATGTATGGGGTTTACGAGCAAACCTTGGTGCTTCACAGATTGGTCAGAGTCTGGCTCTCATTCACCCGTAAACACGGCATAACCACTTGGGTTGCACACGGTTCCTTGTTGTCTTGGTACTGGAATGGAATGGCATTTCCATGGGATAATGATATCGATGTCCAGGTTCCAATTATGGACTTGCACAAGCTTTCTCTCTTGTACAACCAAACCATGATCGTCGAAGATGCTGAAGATGGCTTTGGAAGATACTTTCTCGATTGTGGGACCTTCATCACCTTGAGAGAAAAAGGGAACGGAAAGAACAACATTGATGCCAGGTTTATCGACGTGGATACCGGGTTGTATATCGACATTACCGGGATGGCTGTTTCGAACACCAAACCTCCAGCCAGATACTTGAAATCGCCAATCGATGAAAAAAATGAAAACTATACTGCAATCAACACTGAACTTCAGTTATACAACTGTCGTAACCACCACTTTATCAGTCTTGACGAGATCTCTCCCTTGGTGAAGACTTACATTGAGGGTGAGATTGGGTATGTTCCAACCAAGTACTCTGAAATTCTTAAAGTCGAATACTCCAAAGGGTTGCTCAGCAAGAAGTTTGAGCGTCATGTTTATCTTCCACTGCTTAGACTCTGGCTTAAGGAAGAGGATTTGTTCTATTTCCTCAAGAACCCCAAAACATGGAATAATTTCCACACATACAACGAAAAATACTTGGATCTTCCATCTAATGGCACGTTCCAGATTGACGAATACGAGTTAACCCAAGAGCAAAAGAAGTTATTGCATCAAGAAGCCAAAGCCAGGGAAAAGGCAGGCAAAAAGGGAGTTGACAAATCCTTAACTGACTTGGATGCTGACTCCCTGAACCAAGTATTTGAGTTGGGGGTGGACGAATTGACGCAATTAATTCAAAAAGACGAAATCTTTGCCGAGTTGTACTCCACTCGGGAATTCACCTCTCATCACGAACAAGAAATCATGAGACTTCAGTTTAAGGTATCCACGGCCGAATTGATCAGAAAAGCACCCGACTTTCCTCCCTTGAAGTACGAGCCATTCTTGTACCGGAATCATATTGACTTGACCACCTACGAAAGTGAGGTGGAAAGGTACTTGGAGTTAGTGTCTGAGTACGAGTTGGACGCGAGCCGTAACAACGAAGCCATCTATTAATTCATATGCAACAAATATTGTCATTTTCATCATAATCATCATAATCATTCATTTAACACATTAATAATTTCTTACACCAGTCATCATTCATTTTTAACTAGGAGGTCCAACTGCCGTCTCCAACTAATTTATCCATTGTATATTACGCCAGGCGTGAGGCACACGTGTTGGCTATGAGCTCTGTGAAGGTATCATCGTGTCGGTCGATGTACACCAGAGATACTGCCGGTTATAACGGAGGTGCTAGGGTGATGATAATCGAACCATGTGGCCAAGATGGCCACTCATTGCCCCTTGATAGTAGATTACATAATACACACATTTTTATGATTTTTGGTGGGATGCCACATTTAGTTTATCTCGAAACAGATCTGCCGGTTAGGGCCATTAGAGCCGGTGAATCACCATACTGTGCCTCTTGGACCGTAGCGGCCATTCTGACGATAAACAGAAAAACGATTTTCCCGTGCATCCTGAAGTTAGCCAAAACGTCCTTACCAGGTTCTTGTAGCATTGTAGCTGATAATAAAACAAATAAAGCACCTAAAGCACCTAAAATACGACTACAAAGTAGTTTTATCGACGAGGTCGTTGGATGTCATTCTTGACTGGACTAATTATTACCAATTAATTATACTCCAGGATCATTCGGCAGGGCTGAATTCTCTCTGGACTCTATCTAGAATTCACAATATGCGAATCAGAAACGTTCCTATTGATAAAATAGCCGTGCTACGTACTTTTAATTTTAATTTCATAATTTGTCCGTTATTCCCGTTATCTTCCTCAATTACCCTTCCATGTTCGTCAGCTCCGACAACTTGGCCTGGGCCACAAGGTTGGATGGAGCGTCCATCCGTGGCAACATCACCTCAATCATACGGATCCGGTCGGGAGTTCCAAACTTTTCGTCTGCAAATAACCGGTCCAACTCGCCCGTAGTGGCCACTCGAATGGCTTCGTACCGTTTGGCGTTGAATAAAGGCAAGATACCCAAGTTGTTCCAGGGCTGGATATCGTTGTACGTGGCGTTCATACCGTGGATCAACCGCTCGATGGTGTAGCCATCGTTGTTCAACACAAACAAGTAGGTGTTATTGCACTCCCACTTACACATGGACGAAATCTCCTGGACCGTCAACTGAAGCGACCCGTCCCCCACGAATAAAATGACCCGACGGGACGGGTCGAGCTCGAGAGCGGCCATAGCAGCCCCAAAAGTGGCACCCACCGTAAACCCGATACTTCCCCATAGCACCTGGGAAATACCGATGGTGTGGTTGGGGAACCGGGACTGGACGATTCCGAACGCCGAGGTCCCCGTCTCGGTGACGATGATGTCGCCCTCGCGGAACCACGACGACACCTGGGTCCACAAGTACTCTTGGGTAAGGATGGTTTCTGGGGAAGCAGGCCCCGGTATTACCGATGGCCGAACGATGGGAGGGGGAATGTAGCCGGGATTAACGGCCCCACCCGCGGTCTCGATTTGCGCGAGCAAGCTGGCCAACGTCTCCTTCATCTGGACTCCCGGAAATGTGGCCTGACGGATCTTGGTGTAGTCGGAGTGAAACTCCACGAGGTTCTTGGTCTTGTAAGAGTAGGAAAACGAGCCAGTGTTAAAATCCGAAAGCAAGGCTCCCACCGAAAGAATGAGGTCCGCTGCTTCTACTGCCAGCCGCACCTCTGGCTGCGAAAGTGTGCCCACATACACTCCAGCAAACCGGGGATGGGCTTCGTTAAACCCGGACTTGCCCATAGGGGTGGTGAATACCGGAAACTGGGTGAGGTCCACCAAACGCTCCACCTCGCGAGTGCAGTGGTGGCGGGAGGCACAGGCGTCCACCAACACGATGGGGTTGTTGGCGTGGCGCAACAAGTGCAAGATGGACTCCACCACCTCGTGCTGGGCCTCAGGCTCGTTTGGCTTCAACCCCAAGTCGATGGGGGTGTGGAGCAAGTTGGCGGGCACTTTCAAGTCCACCAAGTTGGCGGGAAGTCCGATATACACCGGGCGTTGGCACACCCAGGCGTCGCGGATACACCGGTCGATCTCGGCGGGCGCCGTGGAGATGTCGGAGATGAACGCAGTGGTGTGGCTGATGTTGTTGGACATGCGGTGGAAGACGGTGAAGTCGCCGTTGCCAAGGGTGTGATGCAACAACAACTGCTTGGCCTGCGAGGCGATCGACGGCACCCCCACAACATGCACGAGGCCCACATGCTCGGCGTAGGCACCGCCAATACCGTTGAGGGCCGAAAGCTCGCCCACTCCAAAGGTGGTCACCAAGCACGCCAAACGCTTGATGCGCAGGTACCCGTCGGCGGCGTAGGCGGCATTGAGCTCGTTGGCATTCCCTGCCCACTTCATTCCAGGCACCTCGTACACCTTGTCGAGGAGCGAGAGGTTGAAGTCGCCGGGAAGCCCGAAGATGGTGGTGACATCGAGCTGGTGGAGCCGTTCGAAGAGATATCGCCCAAGAGTCACTTCGGTCATTGCAGCCAATTTGCAAACGGTGCAGCAAAAGTTGCAGCCGCTGCTGTCAAGATATAGCTCCTTGGGGCGGGCGTAAGCGCATATTGCCTGTAGCTCAAGCGCATAACGCATCCCCGGCCCGCGCACGCTAAACGCATACCCCTGCAAGCTGCTCGCCGGTCGCTGCTCGCTGCACCTCCAACTATCGCAGTATAGCCACCTGACCACCAGCAGGTGAGCACCCCCATTCCGCACCTATAAAAGGACACCATCCCCAACTGTCCACGAACCATTACAGCACTAGAAGAAACATCCCCACCACCCCCACCATGCGATAATATCTCCAAAAATAACACCACCTCCTCCTTCAGGGCCTAGACGCCAAGGGCAGACCCGCCCATGATAACGTGATCGTGGCGTGACCCAGTCGCCACCCCCATTTGTGTCGTATTTACCTCCTCGCCCCAGCGTACTGCCTGGTCCGCACGGGTAATCTATAGTCTGCCCAAAAAGCCGCACCCAACGTGATCGGTCACGCCCGCCCCAGCCAATGATAGGCGCGTGCACGTGAGCCATGCACGTGTGGGACTGTCCCCGCAAGCGCCAACGCGCGCCCACTTACCCGGCCCCGGCGCCTCACAGGCAATCACCTGAAATACATGTGAGTGGTGCCCCGTGATCCTTTTTTGTTTAAAACCCGCAGGACCCCCTCCATAAACAAACGTGATTTTCTTGAATTTACCTCCACAACTCCATCCCAATTGGTAAAGTATGTATGGTCCGCAGACACGGTGGCTGCTGGATGCACCTCTCGGTGCCATGCTCCTTGTCTTCTCTGCAGTTAGCTGGTAGCCGTTGTTGAAACCAGTCTGCCACGACAACTGAGTCTTCTCCCTCCACGTGATGGGTCTCTCGTGATCGAACCGCTACTAACCTCCCCCAGCATGGCTAAGAGAGAATCAGAACTTGTCCACGAACCGGAGAAGAAAAAGCTCCACAAGGACGACATCGCCATCGACTCCGAATTGCTCGGACAGCAATCGTCCTACGGCAACGAAACTGGAGGCCAGGGCGACCGTTCGGGCCCTGGCAAGTCCGAAACCTCGGAACACGACGAGGTGGCTGCTGCCGAAGCTGCTGCTGCTGCGGTAGCTGCCGTACACTCCAACGAGCAGGCCTCCCAGCAACACTTGGCGTACCAGAACGCGTTCAGACAACAACAGCAACAGCAACAGCAACAGCAACAACAACAACCCCCCAGATCGCCAGCGGACTCCAACCGTTCGCCTGCATCTTTCCCACCCCAGCCCACCACCTTGCCACCGCCCGGAGCAGGCAAGCCATCGCATGGGTCTGACGAGTGGCACAAGCAGAGAAGAGAAAACCACAAGGAAGTGGAGAGAAGAAGAAGAGAGTCCATCAATGTGGGCATCAAGGAGTTGGCGGCATTGATCCCCACCCCAGACACCAACAAGGCACAGATCTTGCAGCGTGCGGTCGAGTACATCAAGAGATTGAAGGAGAATGAGAACAACAACATCGAGAAGTGGACGTTGGAGAAGTTGTTGACCGAGCAGGCGGTGTCGGAGTTAAGTGCTTCCAATGACAAGTTGAAGCAGGAGCTTGAGAGGGCCTACCGGGAGATCGAGCAGTGGAAGGAGATGGCCAGAGCCTCCGAGGAGAAGAAGTGATGTATTTTATGTAATTTAGTGTATGATATGTTTATTGGTTCAGGTGACAGTGTAGTATTGATACAGGGATAAACCGATGATGGGATATTTATGGCCGCTAAGTGATTAGCGAGCCGTTTAATGCCAATGTTTGGCATGTCAGATTAATATCCAGGAATTCATATGGTAGCGCAGGACACTATAGGCACGTTCTTTGAAGCTGGAGGTTCATTAAATCTAACTTGAACGACGAGACAAAGCTGACTCTATTTCCTGGCTCCCCATTAGCATGTAATTGCTGAGTAAAAAAATGATAGTATCAACTTCGATGCATATTCAAGAGCTCCCAATTAAAATCATAGTAGGAAGAGTCTAAACCGTAGGCTTGATTCTCGACTCGAAACACCGTTTGGTTTCTCTGAAACTTCTGGCTCATTGCTCCATTTTATCCCATGCAAACTAATTCTATCTATTGTATCCATTTAGGACTGACTGTGAGCTACTGGTTTGTGTTGATGTCAAAGACATACTAAATTTCATATTACCAAACAGCTTGGCAGTACCGCAGGAGGCATACTCCGTCTTTAAACCTATTTCGTGCTCTCTAGTCAGATATGGTATGCAATTAATTAACACCTAACTAAACGGCACACGACAGAGTTTTCGCAACCAAAGTCGATCATTCTTACGGCTCCGTACTAATCAGCTGAGCTACTTCATTGTAGAACATACAGATAGAGTCTGGGTGAAATGGGGAGGACGTAATTGTAGATTCAAACAACCAGTCTACCCTTCGAACGATTCACACAGTTACTTCCACAGTATAGCCAGAAAACTAAGAATTTCTATGCTAGTTTGGACTCAGAAATTGTATATACACAAGAAGCACTCTAAGGCAAATATTTGAATTAACACCCTTTTATAGAGTTATTTTACACTAACTAGTATGCCCATGCATGATCCTGAAAGGATCATTTATTAACTCGTATGTGTTATTTCTCTACACAGCATTTGAACCAACATCGTGTTCCTCAATTTCTATTTTACTCATTTCTTGATTTACTCAGATTGTACTAAGATACTTACAAGAACACCATTTCGCTTCACTCGATTTCTCCAAAGCCCTCTATTTTTCTATTTTGACTTAGCAGAATCAAATAGCTTCTTTCAATTTGTCGTAATCTACACCTCTACCGCCGCGCCCCACCACCACCAATACCTCCCTGGCTACAAATCTCGCTAACCCTCGCTACCACCCCCGCGCTTGTCGCTACGCTCGCGGTAGCCACACCACCCCTCGCCAGATCCTCGTCCCACCGCGCACCGCTCCGCGATGATCCACAATCCATCTCTACCCATCATAACCAATCGCCACTCATCGCTCCACCACCATGACTGTGCCCTTCGACATAGATCCCTACGACACGCTTGGCGTCTCCAAGGATGCTTCCCCCATCGCCATCAAAAAGGCCTACAAGAAGCTCTGCTTGAAGCACCATCCTGACAAACTCCAGCAACACCACCACCAGCAACAGGACGACGATACCTTTCCCAAACTACAATTTGCATACAGTATACTTAGTGACGCCTCGAAACGACAACGGTACGACAGCACAGGCTCGTTGGAAGACGGCGCTGACGAGTCTGGGTTCGACTGGAAGGAATACTTCGACAACATCAACGACAAAATCACGGTGGAAATGATCGACGAAGACAGGGCAACCTACCAAGGCTCGGATGAGGAACGCGACGACATCATCACCAACTTCATCTACTACGAAGGCGACTTCTTGAAGTTGTTCGAGGTGATTCCTCACCTCGAATTTACAGAAAGCGAGGAGCAACGGGTGTTCACCATCATTGAGGATGCTGATACCATCGATAAGGAGGCGTTGAAGACGTGGGGCAAGTACAAGAAGAGCCGCAAGACCAAAGTCAAGCAGATGTTGAAGAAATTGGCCAAGGAGGCCAAAGAGGCCCTTGAGTTGGAGAAATCCATCAAGAACAAGGACTCTGGTAAAGACTTGGCGCTGCTCATTAAGAGCAGACAGTCGGGCCGTTTGGACAACTTGATCAGCTCGTTGGAGAGTAAATATGGCGGCAAGAGAGGCAAAAAACGGGACGAGATTGACGACGACGAGTTCGAGCGAATCCAGAGAGGCTTGAAGAAGAAGCGCTCCAGCTAAGGTCCAGATGACCAGTGGGGCCTGGGGAGGGCTCTGGCTGAGCCACCAGTCATTACTGATTTCCGGAGCTAATGAAGAAAGATGTACTCTCGGAAACAGAGCATGAATGGAATGCATACCATCACGAAAGAGTGGCTACGGGTTGCCAAGCGACTCGCCGTAGAATACCAGCTGATGATAATATACTAATTTATTAGTGAAGAATAAAATTAAAAATATCAATTGTAGCCAGAAATAAAGTAGCCACAAGTGAATTGAAATTCGAGATTTCATAGCCATTGCTCCCGTAATTTGTGTCCTAATTCAGTTTGAAGAACCCGACGGTGCTACCACCACTGGTTCGTCTACGCCGAACTGTATCGTTGTTCTATTCGTGTTGCAGACCTGAAAAACTCGTGACTGGCGAGTCTCTCTCCACGGTTCTCTTCAGCTCTGCCTCTTGAACTCATGACTGCCGAGTCTCGCTTCACGGTTCTCTTTCGCTCTACCTCTTGGTTGTGGGTGTTTCCTCCGCCATGCTTGGTGTAGTGTTGTAGCGCCGTTGTAGAGCCTGTGCTGGCTGCCACTACCAGTTTGCCTCCAACAACCTGCCACTCCCTACCGCTTCTGGCTACTACCACCAGTCTACAGTGGCTCCATCTGGCTTCCGTGTGTAGTGCCCTTTGGCTGCCGTTTCCTGCCACTTCCTGCCACTTCCTGCCATTCCCACCGTGTGTAGTACCTTTTGGCTGCCATTCGCGACGCGTTTTCACTACTTATAAACATCGCCCCAGCACTTTTGATCAGACTTCCCATCACCACTCCGCATGTCAGACTACGCTGATTCTGACTCCGACTTCAGTGAAGGGTCGGCAGACTTCCAGCCTTCGCCCCCTGCGAAGAAAGCAAAGTCGCCTGCCTCGCAGTCCACCTCCATCCCCAGCAAATCACCTACCCCCATCCCCAAGAACGGCAATGCCTCCGACCAGTACCAGAAGCTCTCTCAATTGGAACACATCCTCAAGAGACCAGACACCTACATCGGGTCGGTGGAAAAAACTGGGATCGAGATGTGGTGCTACGACGCTGCCAGCGAATCCATGGTCTACAAAGAGGTCAACATCGTGCCTGGGTTGTACAAGATCTTCGACGAGATCTTGGTCAATGCTGCCGATAACAAGATCCGGGACCCTTCCATGAAGAACATCAGGGTCAAGATTGACCCCGAAAACAACACTATTCTGGTGATGAACGACGGTAAGGGTATTCCGGTGGAAATCCATGATAAGGAAAAGATATACATCCCCGAGTTGATTTTTGGCAACTTGTTGACCTCCTCCAACTACGACGATGACGAGAAAAAGGTCACTGGTGGTAGAAACGGTTATGGTGCCAAGTTGTGTAACATTTTCTCCACTCAATTCGAGTTGGAAACCGCCGATTTGAACACTGAGCTCACCTACAAACAGACCTGGACCCAAAACATGTCTAAGGTGACCAAACCTAAGATCACAAAGATGAAATCCAAAAAAGAGTACACTAAGGTCACTTTCAATCCAGACTTGAGCAAATTTGGCATGGAATCGCTAGATGAGGAGATTTTGTCAGTTTTGAGAAGAAGAGTCTACGATATGTGTGGTACCGTTAAAGATTGCAACATCTACTTGAACGATAAGAAGTTGGCTATTCGTAATTTCAAGGGCTATGTGGAAATGTATGTCAATGCAATCAAAGCAAGAAATCCTGACGACTTGCCTCAGGGCGGGGAAATCAAAAACTACACCACTATCGTTCATGAAGTGTTCAATGACAGATGGGAGCTTGCATTTGCCGTGAGTGATGGAAGTTTTAACCAAGTAAGTTTTGTGAACTCAATTGCCACAACTTCAGGTGGTACCCATGTTAAGAATACCGTGGATCAAATCGTCACCAAGTTGGTAGACACCTTGTCTAAAAAAGAGAAAGGCAAAAAAAAGTTAATGATTAAGCCTCAAGAGGTCCGTAATAATATGTTCCTTTTCCTTAACTGTTTAGTTGAAAATCCTGCCTTCACTTCCCAAACTAAGGAACAATTGACTACTAAAGTAAGTCAGTTTGGTGGTAAAGCTAGTGAAAAATTGGTTATTAGTGACCAGTTTATCAACAAGATTTTGAAAACTAGTATCGTCGACAAGATAAGGGCTATCTCCAATGCGAATGAAGACAAGGCTCTACAAAAGGCAGATGGTACCAGAAAACTGAGAATTAAGAACCAAGTAAAATTGGTTGATGCTAATAGAGCTGGTACAAAAGACGGATATAAGGCTACCCTTATCTTGACTGAAGGTGACTCTGCGCAGGCTTTTGCGGTCAATGGTTTGACAGTGGTGGGTAGAGATTACTACGGTTGTTTTCCTTTGAGAGGTAAATTACTAAATGTCCGTGAAGCGTCTGCTGACCAAATCGCAAAGAATTCCGAGATCAAAGCATTAAAGGAAATTATTGGTTTGCAGCATAAGAAAAGTTACAGTGCTGAGAACATCAAAACGTTAAGATATGGTCACATTATGATAATGACAGATCAAGATCATGATGGATCCCATATCAAAGGTTTGTTGATCAATTTTTTTGAAACAAGTTTTCCTGGTCTTTTGAACATTCCGGGATTTTTACTCGAATTCGTAACTCCTATTGTCAAAGTGACCATCAAAAAGAGAGGTGGTGGGAAGGAGGTTATTCCATTCTACTCGATGCCTGAGTTCGAAAGGTGGCGTGAAAATGAGGGAACACAATGTCGTTGGACCCAGAAGTACTACAAGGGTTTGGGTACATCGTTGGAAACAGAAACAAGAGAATATTTTGCTGACTTGGATAAACATTTGAAAACATTTCACGCTTTGCAGGAAGATGATAAGCAGTATATTGATTTAGCTTTCTCTAAGAAGAAGGCTGATGAAAGAAAGGAATGGTTGCAAGGATTTGTTCCTGGGACCCATTTGGAACATGATATAACTGAGATTCCAATCAGTGATTTTATCAACAAGGAATTAATTTTATTCTCAATGGCTGATAATGTTAGATCTATCCCTTCAATGTTAGATGGTTTCAAACCAGGGCAGCGTAAAATTCTTTTTGGTTGCTTCAAGAGAAATTTGAGAACTGAAATTAAAGTTTCACAGTTGGCTGGTTACGTCTCTGAGAAAACTGAATACCACCATGGTGAAGCTTCATTGATTCAAACAATTATTGGTTTGGCACAAAATTTCATTGGTTCCAACAACTTGAATTTATTGAAGCCAAATGGTGCATTTGGTAGTAGAGCTGCTGGTGGTAAAGATTTCTCGGCTGCGAGATATATTTTCACAGAAATTAATGAAATAACCAGAAAGATCTTCAACCCTCTCGACAACCCTTTGTACACTTATGTGCAAGAAGATGAACTGACGGTTGAGCCTCAGTGGTATTTGCCCATTATTCCTATGGTTTTGGTAAATGGAGCAGAAGGTATTGGTACCGGTTGGTCTACAAACATTCCACAATTCAATCCAGTTGACTTGGTCGATAATATTAGAAGACTCATGAATGGTGAACAACCTCAAGAAATGATCCCATGGTACAAAGGTTGGGAAGGTTTTATTGAGAAGAATGGATCTGAACGGTTTAAAGTTATGGGTAAGATTGAGCAGGTTGATGAAACTACTCTTGAGATCACCGAGATCCCTGTAAAGACTTGGACCAATAATGTGAAAGAATTCTTATTGGCCGGGTTAGGTAACGAAAAGACAACAGCTTGGATCAAAGACATGGAGGAGCATCATGGAATTAACATTAAATTCGTTATCAAGTTAACGAGTGAGGAAATGGCTAAATCGTTGAAGGTGGGCTTGTTGGAAAGGTTCAAGTTAATCTCCTCGATTAATTTGAGTAACATGGTTGCCTTTGATCCCTTGGGAAGAATCAAGAAGTATGATTCACCTCTCGGTATATTAAGGGACTTCTACTTTGTCAGATTAGAGTACTACCAAAAGCGTAAAGATTTCATGACTGAAGACTTACAAAATCAATTAACTAAATTGAGTGAGCAAGCTAGATTTATCAAGTTGATCATCGATAAGAGATTGTCAGTGTCAAACAAGAAGAGACTTGAGTTGGCAAAAACCTTACAAGATCATGGATTTGTAATGTTTGGGAAGGATAGTAAGCCTATCAAAATGGAAATCAGCTCCAAATTGTTCGTAGAGGCCGATCAGGAATTGGAGGAGGAGGAAGAAGAAATCGGGGATATTAGTCAATTGAATGCTGCTGGATTACCAGGTACTGATGATGACAATCAAAATGAACATAAACCAGAAAACATTTACTCATACTATGATTACTTGTTAGGAATGGCTATTTGGTCATTGACTAAAGAAAGATACGAAAAATTGTTGAAGCAGAAGGATGAAAAGGAGGAAGAACTCAACATCTTGTTAAGAAAATCGGCAAAGGACTTATGGAATGAAGATCTAGACGATTTTCTTGTTGAGTGGGAACGTTTCTTAGAAAGGGATTATCAGGACAGAGCCAACTTGGCAAGTGGCCCCGGATCTAAAACCAAGGGTAAGCTGAAGAGGGCGCCAAAGAGAAAAGAAATTAAGAAAGAGGACGATGATGAAGAATATGGCCCAACAAAGAAAAAACCAGCGGTTGCAAAACCCAAGGCTAAAGTTCTCAAAACCACTGTGCGTAATACAACCCCGCCACAACCCGAAGTGAAGGTCGAAAAGAAGCCTGATGTCTTGTCGTTTTTTTCGAGCACCCCAACTACGAAGACGAAGACTGCCAAGGCTGCCTCAAAGCCTACGAAGGAAATTATTTCCTTGTTTGACAGCGATGAAGACGACGATATTCTTATGAATAATTCTAGCAACTCGTCCTCCTTCACTAGCGGAACCCCAGCTCCTGCGGCCCCGCCCGCGTCTGCATCTGCGTCTGCGTCTACAGCTGCGTCTACAGGACCAAATGCCGGACATGCCAGTAAGGCCAAGGCTAATGTGCAGTTGGACGACGAGCTCGCGGATTTAGAGGTGCAGGCCAAGGAGTTCCAGGTTCCCGCCACGGGAAGACGGAGAGCGGCCCCCAAGGTGTCGTATAAGGTGGACGAGCTTGACGACGACGACGACGTGGACGACGACGTGGACATGGAGTCTGCCACTGAAGAAAGCGACGACGACGTATATGAGGATGACTAAGCCACCATGCGGACATAGGCACGGTGTGATACGGTGCATCATTTTACGATGAGTGAACGTGAGCAGAACAGCTTTTCTAGCAAGTTTAGACTGGCCATGCTCTCGTAACCACAACATGCATGGCTAATTATACTTAACACAATAGTGGCTTCGCCTCCGCGATGCCCGTGCTATTTCTCTTGCTAACACACAGGCCATACATCCATCCACGCATATCTGTAGCGAACGCTGGAGGCCTAAACGACAAGCTATATAATTATTACTTTGACAAATGTAAAAGATACACCATGACTTCTGTGCATGCTACCATTAATGGCGTTACCTAGCCGTTCTCCCCCATCCGTTCAGCTCATTCCCATCACTGGCATTATCCTGCCTCTCTAGCCCTGCCCCCACCTCCTCCTCCACTTCCAACATCCGCACCCACACGACCTCTGGTGCTATTGTTCCGAAACAATTCCTACCAGTCAAATTGGTCACTGAGAAAAGAAGTGCTATCCACACACACCTCTCATCGACCAGTCCGATCCAACGCCTGCCCAGGGTGAAATTGTCTGCCCCGCCACCACCACAGCAAGTGCTACTGCCCATTCTTGGGGTACCTTTTTGGGATTGATATGATTTATTTCGAGGCCAACGTCACTACTTCCATACCTACAAGCCCCATGTACAATAATAGCAACACCAACGGCCAGTACCTTGGCGACTACTCTTACCAGCAGCAGCTTCACCAGCAGCAGCTCCACCACCAGGCACAACAACAGCAGCAGCAGCAGCCACAACAGCAACAACAGCAGCAGCAGCAGCCACAACAGCAACAACAGCAGCAGCCACAACAACAGCAGCAACAGCAGCAGCAGCAGCAGCAAGCCAAGTCCCAGCAGCAACAACCACAGGCAAACAACCAGCAGGCTGCTCAGCAGGGCCATGCCAACTACTACCAAGCATCAGCACCTTCCACCAACAGCAACGTCGCTGCCAAGTTCACCCCCCAGGACATCCAGGTGTTGCGCCAGCTTCTTGTGGCAGGCGAGAAGCACAAGTGGAAGCAGATCACCAAGGAGGTCAACCAGTCGTCCACGCAGAACGCCCAGCTCCAGCAGTACGGCAGCTCTAACGGCTCGATCAGCCCCAACGGCCAGAAGTCTTCTGCCCAGGCCAAGAACGTGTCGCCCACCTTCGTGATCAAACAGTACCAGAGCTTGTTGGGCTTGCCTAGCAGCGCTCTCTACTTCGGCAGCTTGGGCAGCTCGTTGCCGTATGTTGCCAGTGCCAACGGATGGGACAATATCAGCGACTCGTCCTACCAGCACCAATTTGGCGAAGACATCGAGTAGGTTTGTGCTAATTATAAACTCGGTGTGCTTGATTATTCTTTTCCCCTCTGTGTTATTAAATGTTATTTACTTCTCTAATATAGTCATGCTAGAATGATGTAGACCGCATGAGACTCTTGCTATCGTGGTGACTCGTGTTAGAGTGATACCGTATGAGGCTTGTGCTAGAAGCACTTCGAAGACAATGCCCAACCATAGCACTTTTGTGGTTTATGATCGGTCCTTTTGTGTCGGACATCTCTCACCACAATTGTCTATTGTGGAGGGAAGATCGTTCTTGCGGAGTCAGAACTCCGACTATTACTGAGATCGTCGCAGGACCGTGCCGTGACTTGGGGATCTGCCTGTGGTAAAGACCCGTCCGGATTGAAGAGGTCTCGGCATCAAGCCACTCGTCTCTTATCGATATCAGTAATCACAGATCTTATGAACCACACTTCAATAATGACCAGGGATACGTAAAATTCGAAAATTGAAAATTAGTTTGATTTGGGTCCGGATTGCCCTCGGGAGTACTAAAAGTCATAGTACTTCTGCATGTGTCCGTCCTCCTCACTTTCTGGAGTGGATTATGCTCTACTCCTTCAAGGTAGCTCCTCAAATGGCTCGGATCAACTATTACAGATCTCAAAAGCAGCTGATAGAGCAAAGCGAGAATATCTCTGAAAATACCAATTTCTTCAACTGTTCTAGTCGGATTTCCAACTAATAAAATCCCATGGATTTTCAAGTGATCCGGACCAAATGGCTTCCAATTTGCCCCCAACTGGCCCGAGATATTGATCCAGTTGTAGGATTCGCCTCTAATTTGCACTTTTCATAACCAATTGCACTCTTGTCCACCCTTCATGCAGCCTCCTGGCACGACTTGCACTCGTTTGTCTCGCTGGCCAAAAACGAGGTGTCGTACTTATCGATGTGTCCCAACTCGACCTTTCCCTCCAACCGGTCCCGGACCAACACTTTGAGCATCTTGGAGTCGGGAAACCCGTCGTAGTAGTAGCTTTCCGACTGCAGTCCGTCCTTGTCACCATACTTGAGGGCCAAATCGCGATTTTTGAACCGTCTCTTGTAGATGATCTCTTCTTCGTGGGGACTCTTGGAGAGCGTCACCTGGAAAGTGCCTGGCTGGTCCACCACTGGCTGGAGCGAGATTTCGTTGAGTTTGCCTTCAAACGTCTGGAGAAGCTCTTGGAGGTACCATACGGCACGGTTGTGCCACTTGCACTTGGAGCAATACTTTATGGTAACCTTTGGATACGACGACATGGAGATGGTTACTGCAGGGTCTGATGGCTTACGTGACGTTGACAGATGTGTCAGAGATGTCTAATCTGACTATGTCTGATTCGCTCTTATCGGAGTATTTGGCATTCTCACGACCTGACATCGATTGAAGAATTCTATAAGTGTATATTAACGAGTCTAGCTCGGATGTGTAGACACTGCCATTAAAGGCGTGGCTGAGCTGGTAGGAGTGGCTAAATGAGTCCTCGCACCAATGGCATGCTTGGCTACTTTATAGCTGAGCAGTAGTCATTCCAAAGTGTTCCAGGCAAAGCGTCTTGGTTATTACGTCTGCCCGTTGGCAGCTCTCAGGTATTTGTGACGATTCCAAGGACTGAATGATGTGCAAGCAGCCGAGTTTAAAGTGTCAAACTTAACCAGTCCCAGTTGTTGGCATCATGTTCCTCGTTGTCCACCGATTGCTCTCTATTGCTAGTGTGGCTTGGCTCGGGAATTGAGTCCACCCCATCAACGTAGAACTTCTCTTCTTCCAAGAACTGTTTGCTCGGAGCATTTGTCCGGAGCTGAGTGAGGTCGGTCAGAGAACCCCTGGCCAGCTTGGAGATTTTCTTGATCTTGTTGGCTGAACTTCTGGCTGGTTGCTTCTTGGTGGATGCCAGCACCAGATCTTTTGTGCCTGCGAGGCTGTTGACTATGCGTACGTCGTTTTTGGTGAGAGATGTTGGATTCAAATCGTCTCCATCCCTATCACCATTTACTACTGAAGATGACTTCTTGGCCGTATTCCCAGTAGCTCCTCTCTGTCTCTTCTTGATTACGTCCGTTTTCAAGCTTAGAGGACGCACAACCCCGTGCAACTTCAAGAACAAGCCACAAGCGTTGCACAATGGCTCGCCAGCAGGGTTTCTTCTCCACAACGGAGTCGTTTTGGTGTGACAATTTGTACATTGGGTGTTTTGGCCGCTCAGAGGACCTGCTCCACTGCCCAAGGACTTCAACGAATCATCGGCACCGGTCTTTTTCTTCACTTTTGAGGGCTTGGATTTTTTGGAGTTCGGTTTCCCCAGGGATTCTTTCCAGTTGCTGAGAGAGGTGGATGACGGAAGCGACTGTGACAAGAGGTCCTGCTCGCCAGCAGTCTGGAGGTTGCTGATGGAAGAGTTGTGGAAAAACATCGAAGGTTCCTGGGCCACCACCGAGAAGTCTTTCTGGGTGGGAAGCTGGGGCAAAGGTCCGATGTCGATGACTGGCGACTGGTGTGATTGCGGAAGCGACGACGCCTGGAAGTGGAAGGTATCTGAGGGCACGGAGCTGGGGTGTGGAAACAGCGAGTTGGGAGTCTGCGATATCGAGCCGTTTGCAATAGGTCTTCCTGTAAAAGTGGAGTTGATGCTCAGCTGGTGGTAGTCAGGCAAGCTGACGAGCGAGTTGTCGTTGCGCAAAAAGTGGGTGGGCGTGGTGACGTTACTCCCGTTGGAAATGGAGCTGCCCTGGTTATAGCCCATACCTCTGCCACTGGCATACTGGTTCAAGATGTTCGAGGGTCCCACGCTGGAAGCAATGGATGCTCTTGAGCCATAGTGGTTGCGCTGGTCCGCGTTCAGGGTTCTGGGATCCGATAAGAAGTCGGGAACCAACTCGAGATGCTCGTGGTTGAAGTTGCTGTTGGGGCCCTCGAACGCCAACGGATCCAAGCTGAACTCAAACGCAGACCTGCCTGGCTTGTAGCTGTTCGCGTGGGGGCTCGATCTGTGCTGGGAGGGTGTGGAACGGGACGCTGAAGCGGGAGTCAAGTTGCTCTTCATGCGGTCGTTATGCAAAGAAAGGGAGAGGTTGGAGTGGAGGGAATGTGACGGAAGATGGTTGATGGCCGTGATCATGGGCGAGAACTCTGCTGGCCGTTTTTTGGAGCTGTTGTCGGGCTCGGTGGCAAACACGTCGTCATAGTGGTTGTTGGGGGTGTCGTTTTCGCCCATTCTTCTGATATGTGCCACGTAGTCGAACTCATCCGTGGCAGGATCCACCATAGGCAGCTCGTGCATCTTGTGGTGGTCTGGCTGGAACTGTGTCTGCGTGGTCGTCTTGTTCTTCTGGATCTTGGCTTCAACAATCCGGTTGTTGATAAACATCATCCGCCAGGTGAGGTTCTCCATCCGCGACTTGTAAGGCAACGACTCCTTGGCTCGATGGTACATCTTCCACACGTTCTCCACGCTGGAATCCTCGTCATGGAGGAGTTTGGCCAAGTTCGGCTGGTCCGACCCTGGTTTATATGACGTGGTCGAAGACAGCGGAGTGCCAGATGGTGCTGGGCTCTGGAGCGAGGAATTCCTGATGTGCATCGGGTACTGGTGGCTTCCTCCAGGACCAATGAAGCTGGGACTGTTCATCGACATCAGCAGCAGGGAGATGGATAATTTGAGGTAATTTAGTGGTGAAATTTGAGTTCTGACAGGCAGGAAGAACTGAAGAGGAGAAACTGCAAAACGATAGGATTGACGACAATCGTACTGAGGAAGTGAAGTGGTGGGACTTCGAGGAGGTAGATGGGGCGGGATGGAGGATGGAGCTGTGAATTGGTAGTAGATGTAGTGTCGGTTGGTGTCAAATACACCTGTCGAAATCCGGATCCTGGATTTGTTTGGGGCCGAACAATTTTGCGACACTCGATAAAATTGGTAGCAAAATACAGAGGCTGGGGGTTCAGCTATCGTGGCCAAGGATATGTGTGCTGGAATCGGAGGCTGTGTAGCGGTCTGCTACGTGTGCCTGGTGCCAGCTGCCGGTGGGATAGAGGGCGCTACGAGCTGGTGCTATCGGAATAACACGGGAAATTGGGCCCCTCTGTTATCGGGAGTCGGTCCCAAAACCTGCTTACGTAACCGCAAATTGGCAGATGATCCGCATAATCAGTGCACGGTGTGATTGGCTCGATAAACTAATCGTCTCTCCTGCACCTACGTTATCAGGGACTGGCTGCCATCTTGGCCTGTCAAAGCGTGTAGGGCCACAAACCGATTGCTGGAGGCGGCATCCGAGTTCCTCCCTCCCTTCCACCGAAGATTGTCTTCCTCGCCTAATGATGCTTTTATCGGGCCCGGCAATGGCCTGGGATAGGAATTGCTGCAAAATGTCATCACAGAACGCCGTCGGCTTAGCCTGAGTACCTTAGTAAGCCGATCAAAAACGACACTACGGTCAGAACTCCTCCGCCTTGATTCACATGGCATTGATATGGTCTTCCATCTCATCATCACGTGATTAATTGACAAGTCGTGTAGCTTGTAGCGATTTCCACAGAACCCTGAGGTGGTGTGAAATGCACGCCAAAAATTGTCGATTTGTGGCCAATATCCTGGTGAATCAGCGTAGGTGCTGCAAATTGAAAATTTAGTTTCCTCGTATCAGTCAAGTTCAACCTTAATGCTGATTGGATTTGTAGAGTAAAATCAGTATTTCTTTGCTTCTTTTTTGTTTTCGCAGTTTTTTACCATGATTTGGTAAAATTGAAGAAAATGAACGTTGGTGACAAAATACAGGCTTGTCTACTAAAACAAATATTTGACGAAATAAGACTTCAGGGTAATTGAATTTATGCCTGACACCCCTAACCCGAAAGCAATCGTTTTGATTGATCCATCCAGACGTTCATGGATATACGGAAAACCCTTGCCCCTACAAAGCATAATTCGTTGGGTATTTTTACGGTTCCATGTTCTCTCGTATGTTTGACATTTACGGGGAGCGGGGGAAACTAACCAATTCTAGCCTTTGTTCTTGGCTGTTGTGTGAATAAAACGATGATCAGTGGGTCCTTGCGTTGCATTCGTTTGGTACAGCCGATTGATCAGGGTAGCCCCACCATGCCGTTTAAGAGGCATGTGATCCATCAGCAAGATCTGCAGTTTTCGAATTTTAGTGCTAAAAAATTCATGGGTTTCGCCCCTGTCGTTGAGAACGATCGTTACCAAAAAACCTGTTCCTCATCTGAAAAATTACTTGGTGAAATTCACAGATAATGGTTGGACTAAAATGAACTTAAGGCTCTCACCCCAAAACTTGCATGCAGTGTCTCCGATCAGCAAATTGATCTACAGTGTTTTGTGCTGGTCTTGCATTGCGAAGCTGAGACATTACTATTTTGCTCATGCACGAACACTAAACGCACCCTATTGTGGCAGTGGGGAAACCCTCTCCTGCAGGGTAAGCGCGCAATTTTGTATGGAGAAATTGAGAAAGAATTATACTAACAACTTTATAACAGTGGCAATGCCTTGAACGACAACAAATGTGCTTGTTACCAATGGCAGTAGAATGTTAACACATCCCTAACTCAAAGATGGTAGGTATCCTATGTCAGACTAATCCCAGGAGTAGCGAAAAATAAAATGATCTGCATTTCTTGATGCCTTCAATAGATTCGGCGATAGTAATGAGTCCGTATTGCACCTTTCAAGCACCTCGAGGTGTAGATTTTATGTAATAGATAAATTAACGTTATGCAATCGGCGAATTGTGAAGTTGTGGCAGCCATTTCCGTAAACATTTTATGGCAATCGGTCTTGCAAAACCTGCATGCAGTAGTTAGCCTTTCTAGATCTGCAAACCCCGTGCATCGCCACACATTTAGATGAAATTCTCCCTTGCATGCAAAATTTCGCTCTTGCTGAAGTAGTAGTGAACCAGCCAGTATATCCATTTTTGTAAATAGGCTTCAAGTAGGCATATGTACCTATAACACATTGTTATCTTGTATAGCATCTTCGAAATAAACTTGCGTCTTCTTGTCGGGTTGGTCTTCTTGTTTGGTTGGTCTTCTTGTCGGATCGCTACGGATTACCCTAAAAATGGTTCTCGCAACTGGGTCTTCATTTGAACTGCCAAGTTAAGGTAAGGGCTCCTGTGTTTCCCGCACGTTCATGCAGTCAACTCGCAATTTTACGTGGACTTAGTATCAAGCATACTATTTCCGTCCATACAAACAATAGCATCATCAATTTTACAAACCTCACGCATAAGACTTTTCTTTGTCATGCATACTTCTCTTGTGTGAAATGTGCCAGATACGGGCATCCATATTGCGCTTCCGTCACCTACTCCTTGAGTTGCAAAACTACCAAGTCTGATCACCTATTGTGATCATTTACCATGGTGACTTTAAGAAACAATTGTACGTAACCCTTTAACTTGCTGAGATTATTTCCAGCCAACAGGGGTGAATGTTCGAGGCACCAGGCCCAAAATACTAGACCGGGCATACCAACAGTAAAAAATATTTTTTATTCAGATACTCTGCGAACACAATCGCTGCATGCAAGATGATTCCGAGAAAACTGCTTATTTTTAAGATCCGCATCTAACATGAAAAATAAAAGTCGAGTGAGATGTCACTCTTCAGAAATACCAATAAGTGGAAATAGTTTGACGGATAACCACCGCTTTACAGGCGAGAAGAAGCTACGATTGCGAGAGCTGAATTCCTCTTGTTACGATGTTTGCTCTAAGCTGTTATAGGATGATCAATTTCGAATTGAAAGGAGAATCTCATCCAAAATAAAATAGAGTGGACCGTTAAAGTTTAAGCAATTTCGCGCCTTAGAATTAAGTCCGTATGTTTAATTTAAATGCAAAGCGTACTATTTGCAGTAGTGAACCTGGAAGATTTTATTATGAGCTTAGATTAACAAGTTAAGAACCTTGGTAGGCTTCGAATAGGTATGAGTAGATGACTGAGTGGTTCCTCAGGTGTTCAACTATTCGAAAAATTAAGCGGATAAACGAATGAATTGCGCTACTTGACCAACAATATTTTAAAGCAAGCTGCTATTGAACAATAATACGTTTATACGAATACTCAAAGAACTAGACCAATAGAACGGCCCAAGGAACAAGAGTTTAGTTTTATTGTGCTAAGCAAGACTCGTAACCAACAATACTTCCGAGTGGTAAAAGTCAAATTTGAAGCTTAGTATATTCTTCGGCGGCATTTGATCAGGCGTAGTATCTGCAAGACTCGAAACTCCGCGGAAAGAGGAGAATAACACTATCTACTTAAACTATTACATATAAACTTACTATTTCATTTATTAATCTAATATCTAGCTGATTCTATATTGAGCTCGAACCGATTTGTGAGCTGTTATCGTTGGATGTAATTATTGTAGACATACCTTAGTTTTGACCACAGGTATTCTTTGAATTAGAGTCTCAGGTAAACATAACTACTACTACAAGTTTGTGAAAGTGCGACAAGAAGGGCGAATTCTTAAGCAGTTGAGCCTTGGCTGAATCTAGATAGTGAGTTATCAAATGTAGAAGTCTAGCCACAGCATCATATTGTTAAATGCGGGTCTTGGAAAATACTATTTTCAAAGTCGCTGTAAAATAATGTAAAACCTCACACTCAAGGTTATCCCAAAAAAGAAATACCCAAAAGGGTTGCAGGCATATTTTAACGGAGGTTGCAAAATTTCTGTACATTTGTCCGTACCGGGGATTATAACCATACCGATGATTCTTGCAGGCTTTATTGTAAGACGTATGTCTATGGAGGAACTCAGATGTCCGAACATCAAATCTGCCGTAATGTTGAAAAATAATCGTAAGTAAGTAATAACGCCCAAGTGCCAGTAAACATTATATAAATACAACACTCCCACCGCATTCTCTTGACTCTCCATCCAACCTAACTTTCAGTCAAGAAAACTTAACCATCAGTTGGCTTTTATAGGATGAAGCTCAACAATATTTTGCCAGCTTTAATGCTGTTGGCAATTGTTTATGCTGTAACCATTACTGAAGATACTATTGAAAGGGGTACAATTAATTTAGATGTTGGAGATCTTGTTGTTGCACCAGGTGTTTATTACTCCATTATCAACAACGCTTTGACAACCATCGTTGGTTCTCTTAATGTTGGAGCTGGGAGTGGTTTCTACGTTAGTTCTACAACCAGCTTAATCGGTTTGACTATTGCTCTTGCCGGTGTTATTAATAACATTCGGAATGACGGTACCATTGCATTTAACTCTTTGAGATCATTGACTGCTCCTACTTATCAATTAGCTGGTGCATCCTTCGTCAATAATGGTCAAATGTACTTGGGTGGTGACGGTTCTAACGCAACTCCAGTTATGTCTATCACCTCTCTTCTGTGGACCAACAACGGTTTCTTGAGTTTCTATCAAAACACCAGATCTGGAGGTGTTGTCACTCTTGGTGCTGTGCTCCCAATTACCAATGCTGGTCAAATTTGTCTTTTCAAAGAGGCATACGTTCAAACAACTGCCATTAACGGTGCTGGTTGTATTACAGTTGGGGAAGATTCAACTGTCTGGATTCAAAACTCCCTCTTAGCTGTTTCTGAAGACCAAACCATTTACTTGGAATCTCCATCATCAGCCATCAGAGTTGAAGCTTTGAGTTTGTCACAAACTTTTGAAGTTGCTGGATATGGTAACGGAAACCTCATTGGATTGAGTTTACCACTCAACCTTGATACTATTCTTCTTGACCCATTCCGTTACGATGCAAGAACTGGTGTTTTGACTCTTATTAGTGGTATTTTCACCCAAAACTTCCAGATTGGTACCGGCTACACCCCTAGCTTGTTTGAAGTTGTCAACGCCAACTATGGAGGTCTTATTACTACTGTTCTTCGTGGTGGTGTTGTCTACAACGGCCCTATTCCTGCAGGTTCCACACCAGCAGCCAACTGTCGTGACTGTCAACCATTCCCAGACGCACCAGGAACTAGTGAATCTTCATCTTCTGTTGCTTCTTCTACTGCCCCACCATCCTCTAGTGCTTCGTCTGCTGAACCATCCACTACTGGATCTTCTATTGCTTCAACTTCAGCTGTTCCTACTTCTAGTGCTGCTCCATCAAGCTCTGATGCTGCCTCTTCTAGTGCTGCTCCATCTAGCTCTGATGCTGC